>NC_046240.1:6194439-6497739 GCF_009819885.2 Catharus ustulatus
CAGGATTGAGTGCTTTTAAAATGTCAGAATATAGCAGACATCTCACAGTAAAATCCCTTTCTGGCTTTCAGGTAGCACTGACAACATTTGCTGTCTATGTCTCTGTGGATGAGGAGAATGTCCTGGATGCTGAAAAGGCTTTTGTCTCCCTGTCCTTGTTCAATATATTGAAATTTCCCCTCAATATGCTTCCACAAGTCATCAGCAACCTTGCACAGGTAAGGAGGGCCTGGAGCACAGGTTGTTCTGAAAAACTGGAACAGAAAGAACATATCTTGATTTCTGGAATGCAGAGATGCCTGTTGGCTGTTTCCTTTTAACATCCTTTCTTCCCTGCTGTCCTGCACTGGAAAGCCTGGCGCCTTCTGGGTAAACCTGGCTGTGTGAATTTTGCTTCTCTTGGATAAACTCAGCTTGGTGGGAGAAATTTCACAGCTAAAAGCTTGAACCTCAGCACAAGACTCCTTGCAGGGAGGGAATGATGCACTGTTCAGGAAGCCCATGGGGGGAAGCCAAGGCACTGTGCATGTTTCTTTTTCAGCAGTGAGAGCACTAAGGCCTCATTAAAAGAATGATGAAATAATGCCACATTCTTTTCTTAGACAAGCGTTTCCCTAAAGAGAATTCAGCAGTTCCTGAGTCATGATGAACTTGATCCAAATTGTGTGGAAACAAAAGTGATTGCACCAGGTAAAGATGTTGTTTTTCTAAACTATGCAAATGCAGCAGACATGCTCTTTTGGACTGGTTGAGCTATGAAAAAAGGGAAAAAGGAAATAACAGTGCTAATCTTGGGTTAAAAAAAAGGAAGGAGCTGCTGCTCTGAAAAGTGTTTGATGTTCAGGCTATGTGGAAATCAGAGAAGTTTCTGGTCCTATTTTTGAGCAGTTTGGGCCTGAGTTTGCATCTGCAAAGTAGCAGATGCTAACAGCACTGAACAGAGAGTGCATCCACTGACTGTGGACAGCAAGGCTTGTTGAAACCTTTCACTCTGCACAAATGCTTTGTGAACAGTTTTGATTACTTCACTTCCAAACAATATCCCCAAACAACTGAGTGAGCCAGGTGTGGCAAGCAAAAAGCTGCAGAGTGTCAAATCTGATGCATCAAAGTCAGCAGCAAGCAGTGACCTCTCCTGATCTGAAATGAGTTTCTGAAGTGAAGCTGTGCTGATGCTGCACAGCACGTGTTGGGAGCAGGGCAGGGTGAGGCAGGGCATTTCTCAGCTCCCTGCATCTGTCAGGTCACAGTCTGTAGCTGAAGTTGGAGTTATTTTCAGTTATTTTCCCTCTGAACAAGCTTGTCTTGTGACCCACAGGCACGAGCCTGTGCTTCCCGTGCCAGCAGAAAAGGGAAATGCAGTGTGTGTAAATAAAGATCCCTCTGTCAGCCCGCTCTCAGTTGTGCTGTTGTGAGTAACACATTTCCTGCCCCTCTGTTGTTGTGTTTTTGCCACACAGGCACTGCCATCAGTGTAAGAAATGCCACGTTCAGCTGGGGAAAGGAGCTTAAGCCAACACTGAAAGCGTAAGAATCCTTTGTGCAGTTGCAATACAACATCTGCCTGGTCTCTGGCTCTTGGGAGGCTTGTTTGATAAAAAAGGTGTCTGATAAAAAGCATTCATCACCTGTCAGCATCTCTTCTGCCTTTAAAACATGGAGCTTGTGCCTTGTGGTCTTTAGGTTTTATACAACAGGGCTGTAAGGCTTTAACTCCACACCAACCAGCATTAAATAGCTGCCTGTTGAAAGGCAGACTCCATAAATTCCTTAAATAGACATTTTTTAACTGGAGTGTTGTCAAATCAGATTGATCTGATGGGTTTTGAGGACAGCTGAGGTGTCTGTGTTTGGATCTAGGTGTGCCAGCAGTGGTCTCTTCCTTGACTCACCCCTGTGGCAGTGGAAAGGCCATTTCCAGACTGTGGGGGTGAATGTTTTGCACATTTGCTTATTTGAATGAAGAGAAACAAAATTTGCCTGGAAGCATATATACCTTCTGTTATGCCTCAGGATCTATGTAAATAGAAATTTGGCTTGATTTCATTAGTGAAAAGCAGCAGAGACTTTGGCAGCAGAGACTGCATCCATCAGTCATTTTTGTATCATTTTGCCTTCAGGACCTAAAGTAATGCCTTTAAGAACACAGTGGGGAAAACAATAAAGGATTTTAATTGGGGAAGTCCTGTTTTTCTTGTGTCATTATGAACCCTATTTACCAGCACAGGAAATACAGTTCTAAAGTGGTCTGAGCATTTTTAGATGGGATGTATTCACTCATTACTTTCATACAATTGCTTTTGGTTTTAAAATCAAACCCCAAAATACTTCTGGAATATTGTCTACTTTCAAAATGCTTGTTAACCCAATTTGACTTGCTGATGGATTGATACAACTCAGCAAAGAGTCTTAGAAGGCTTGTTAATAATCCTACCTCTTTAGCAACCAGCAGGATAAATTATGCTGGGTTTTCATTTGCTCCTCAAATTCTGGTTGCAGTTGATTTATGCAAGAAAGGGAAGAGAAAATCAGTGACCAAGCTTTGTGTATTCTATGCAGTCAGGCTGTGACTGTGTATTTCAGCCCTGGTTTAAAGACCTCTGATGTCTTTAGTAAACTAATGTTTAATTAATTTCCAGCCTGTTTCCTCCACAGTATAAATATGTTGGTCCCCAGTGGTTCTTTGGTTGCCATTGTTGGCCACGTTGGCTGTGGAAAGTCTTCCCTGGTGTCTGCTCTGCTGGGTGAGATGGAAAAGCTGGAAGGAGAAGTGGCTGTGAAGGTTGGTGTTTTCTATGGAACCATTTAATGATGGCAGGGAAATGTGCTGCTTATGCCTCCCTCAGGCTCCAGAGGGAATTCTAGTTGCTCCTCTGGCAGCTTGGCTGGATGTTTATATGAAATAACTTTCCTGATTTGATCCATGGTACACAAGCATATAATGTGAATGTATAGGAACCAGGAGCCATAGATGTGCTGAAGATCTAACTCTGAGCATGAATTCCTGCTTACTATGAGTCAGAGTTTTTCTCTATCTCTCTGTCCTTTTTCTAGGGTTCTGTTGCTTATGTGCCTCAACAAGCCTGGATCCAGAATGCCACGCTGAAAGATAACATTTTGTTTGGCCAAGCTCTTAATGAGGAAAAATACCAAAATGCCCTGGAGGTCTGTGCTTTAAAAACTGACCTGGAGGTGCTGCCAGGAGGAGATCAAACTGAGATAGGAGAGAAGGTAATTTTTTTAGGTGGATTTTTATTTTTCTCAAGTCAGACCTGCTCTAGCTAAAGAGAGAATACTGTGAAGTCAGCACTTGATTTGATCTTCACAATGCTAGAATCAACACCAAAATATACAGGGCAATTCTCTGGAAAGCACTTGACTTGAACTTTTTCTTTAGTTTAGGCTTGTGTGTGTATTGTGATGCAGAATTCCACATCCAGCCCTGGAAGATCACAGCACCCTCTATTTGTCATGAATTGTAAAAGTGCATCTGTCCAGAATCACTGAAGGCCTTCCTTTTCCTGGAGGGATAAAAAGGGAGGGAAAGGGATAAAAAGGGAGGGAAATATGGTTGTGCTTCAAGTAAAAAAAAAAAAAATTATATGATCATCCCATTAAAATGAGAAACATTTATATCTATGTTTACCAGTAAAGATACTCTTTTTTCATAGCCCACTAAGTTTGAGCTAGATTTCATGAAGTGGTTTGGAGATGGAGATTTGTGTGTAAAATGAAAGATGAGGAAGATGTTCCAGCTGCCACAGCCCTACTTTGAAATTTGCATTTCATATCCTGGTTCCACTTTTATAATTTTGTGTTTTAACAGCTCCCTCTAGGAGTTTATTAAAAAGAGACTCCATCTCCAGTTTGCTGGATGGAAAGCCTGGCGGTGAGCAGGCAGAGCCTGTGCTGTTCTGGGTGGGTTATTCTCTTCAGCATCTCCTGCTTCCCTCCAGCAGCAGAGTGCTGGGCTGGGTGAGAGCCATGGGAGGTCAGAGCTGGTGTGTGACACGTTTGGCTCTGTCCTGTCTCCCCCAGGGCATCAACCTGTCCGGGGGGCAGCGGCAGCGCGTCAGCCTGGCCCGAGCCGTGTACAGCAGCGCCGAGATCTTCCTGCTGGACGATCCCCTGTCCGCCGTGGACTCGCACGTGGCCAAGCACATCTTTGACAAAGTCATTGGCCCAGAGGGGGTCTTGAAGGGGAAGGTAAGCTAGGGGTTTAGATCCTCTTAAAAACACACAGCATCTCAGGAGATCAGGCTGTTTCAGCACCCAGCTCGTTGCTGAATTTCTGTGTGGAGCTGGCAGGGTGGGTGCCAGGCTGCTCTGAAACGCTGCTCACACATGCCCAGGAATGCTGTGGGCTGCTCAGAACGTGTAGAGGCAGAAACCTGCCCTGTCTTTTAAAATCCCTCCTCTATGAGAGCTCCAAAAATGAAGGCATGTGCAGAACGTGCACAGGCTGGTGGAGTTAATTGTTGCTTCCCAGAGGCAGCACAGCCAGGGAACTGCAGCAGAGATGGATGGCAAAAAGGACTTTGGCAAAAACAAACTACAGTGGATTTGCTGCACCTTCCACTCCTGCTGCCATCTTCTCAGATCAGCTTGGGGCTCATAAGGGAAGGGCTGCAAAGCAAATCAGCATGAGGGAAGGAGGGAATGATAATTCAGTGTGTTTACTTTCCTCTCTGTTTTTGTTAGCAGTAGGAGCAAAGTGAGTTCATGTACATAATTCCAAGCTGATTTCCCTAATGTAGACAGTGTTATTTCACTGGGTATTTTACCTTGACACAATAATTCATTCCCTGTCCCAGAAATGTGGTAGTATTTAGCTTGCTGAGTGCTGTCAGTCCCCACAGTGCCAATGAGGGATATGTGGCTTTTTCCTTTTCCCTATCCAGACCCGGATCCTGGTGACCCACAGCATTAGCTTCCTGCCTCAGGTTGACCATATAATTGTCCTGGTGGATGGCCAAATCTCTGAGATGGGATCTTACCAAGAGCTTCTGAAACAAAACAAGGCCTTTGCAGAATTCCTCCGGAATTATGCACTGGATGAAAACATAGAAGAGGATGAACCAACAAGTACAGTATTGTTTTTTCTTCAAACATGTCTTTTTTGGTGAACAAGATTACAGATATTTTCTCTGTAAAGTGTCCCCTGGTTCTTCATGGCAACCTGGCATTTGCCTTTCTGTACTACTGTGAAAATTATTGTCTGTGGCCAGGTCTGTATTACTGAGAAATCTTTTCACAAATTTCTTCCAAAATTTCGTGTGGTTTGTCCTAGAAAAAAAAAAAAAGCAATTATTGTCTTAGGAATTATTTTAAACTTGGGAATTCATTTTACAATTAGAAAGGTCAAGCTCAGCAGGAAGACACAGTAGCCAAGAACAAACTGGGCTTGCTGTCAAAGGGGCTACCCAGTGTCTGGTGTGTTTTTTCTTTATATGTGGTTGGGGTGTTTTTCACGTAGCAAAGTTCAAATGACATTTTAATCTTGGGTTGCTTTTCAGCTTGGTTTGATTCTGACAAAATGATGCAAGATAAAAGCATTCTGGTGGATGTTTGCTCTGTGTGACAGTGTTCCCACACTCAGTTAATGCAGCACTGCTGCTCTCCAGCCAGGCAGAGGAACATGCACAGCACCTTCCAGCCAGGGCAGAGACTTGCAGGACTCCTGATGTGCCCTATGAGTGAATTCAGCCCAACTCTAACATTATTGCCTGGCATTCTGATGGATTAGATTAAAGGATGTGATAAAAATGCATTTGGCAGCCAACTGCCTCACAAGATCTTTGCAGTTTTGTTGGAAGTGATGCACAGAAGGGATATAAGCAAAGCTGGAGGGAGCTTATACGCTATGATTTTCCTTTCTTGTTTCTCATGGCTCTTCCATTGTATAGCCACCTTTCTCTGTGCTCTCTGTGCTTTTCTGTGGCAGAAAATGGAGGTGTGATCTTGTCTTGCAGTGCTGGAGGAGGAAGAGGTGCTGCTGGCTGAGGACACCCTGAGCATCCACACAGACCTGGCTGACAACGAGCCCGTGACAAACGAGGTCCGCAAACAGTTCCTGAGGTAAACACGAGGTCCTGTCATTCCTAGTCTGTGTCTGGGGTAAAAAAACATCTTTTAGATGTCAATCACATGCTGCTTCTCCATCTGGGCTTCAGTTTTCTCAATTTCCTCTCATAAACAAATTGGTTTATTATCCTTTTAAAAATAAATGTGAACACACAAAGTTCAAACATCTATCCCTTCAGTCTTTTCAGTCTGGACTGAACCAATAACTAAAAGCAGCTCTCTGGTTCTCTGGTAACACCACTGTGTGTATTTACCCACACAGCAGTAAACTGCTGGCAGATGTGTGATAAATAAACCCCTAGCACTGCACCTTTCCTCTGGGAGCCTTGGAAATCTGGGAAGGTTCCTATAATCATACCCACAGGTGCAGTCCAGCTACTGCTGATATAAAAACAGAGAAGCTCAGGGTTTGCTTTGCAATGTCTGCCTTGCCATGAAGCCCCTAAAGGCCTTTCCCAAAGAGCTCAGGCTGTGCCATAGCCTTTCTTAGATCCTGCATTTCTGGCATCCCTGAACCTGCAGAGAGGTGCTGGAAGCACTCAGAGCTGTGAGTGAGGCTGGCATGGGAACTCAGTGCAAGAGCTGGGGATAAATCCAGTTCACTACATCCCAGCCTTGCCTTAGCACTGCCACAATATGCCTTTTCCTCCTAATGACTCTTTTGTTGTAACTAGGCAACTTAGTGTAGTGTCTTCTGAGGGAGGAGAATGTCCCAACAAAATGTCAACGAAACGAAGAGTCTGTGAGAAGAAGCCAGCAGAGCCTCCTGCTCCAAGAAAAAATGCTAATGAGAAACTTATTCAGGCTGAAACCACTGAAACAGGCACGGTATGGTTTGATTCCCCCCTCCCCTTTTCGACCTTTTTTTTCTGTTTGAAAAAAAAAAAATCCCTTTTATTTTAACATTTGATCCAGCTCTATTAAATGTGTTGTATAAATCACAACTGCAGGCTTTAGGCTTTAATCTGGTGGCCACTGCTCATTCATGTTAGGGATTTTGGCAGAGGTTTTGGCACCTAGCTAGCCCTGTATTCTTAGGAGAACAAAAAAAAAATCTCTTCCAGCTCCCTCCACAGTCACCTGATACTGCAGAGCCCTGCACTCCATCAGCCCTGCCTTTGTCTCACAGAGCTCTCAGCACTGCTGGATTTTAAACTGTTTGGCTGCTGCTGAATCCAGCTGCAGTGCTGGGTTACAGGAACCAGCTGCAGTGCTGGGTTACATTAATCCAGCTGCAGTGCTGGGTTACAGGAACCAGCTGCAGTGCTGGGTTACAGGAACCAGCTGCCTCTGGGTGCCAGTGGGGCTGTGCTGCCTGAGTACCTGCCAAGCCAGCACCAGAGAACTTTGTGCTGGTAGGTACAAAAGGACTGTGTTTCTCCTGAGTAGGGCCAGGGAGAAAGATGGAAACAAGAAAATAAAGAGAAGATGGGAGCACAAAAGTTAAAGAAAGAAACAGAGAGGAGCAGCAGATGGAAGAGGAGCAGGGAGGTTTGATTCAAAAAAAGACCCTTCCCTCCACTTCAGAAGGATCAGTGTGTCCTGTTTAGTCTGAAGTACATGGTCCATGGCACAGCTTTTTCTGTGGATTGTTTTAGCCTTCAAAGTCCCTAATCAACAACACTTACTCTTTTAATTATTCCTTCTTACACTGTTTTCTAAGGACTGGGTTTTGTCCTGAGTCTCTGTCTCTTTTTGCTTCTCTGCCTTTTTGCACTTAGAGACAGCGCCTTTACTTATTGCCATAAACATCATCTGTTTGTGTTCTTTTTGGGGTGCATTAGCATTTGGTACCTCATTTAGGTTGCTGTGAAGACAGAGTGGAGGCATGTTCAACACTTTTCCTTAAATAGGCCATTTAAAGTAGTGTTGAGTATGATATTCCTGCCAAGTTGCTTCTTCTGCCTGAAAGTCTTGGCTCCTATTCTTATTACCCATCTTTTGCTGCTATTTGATCTGGCTTCTTTCTTCTCTTTTTATTTTTTTTTCTCCTCCCTCTGGCATAGTCTTAAAAACTAAAACCCCACAAAATAAGGAAATACAGATCCTCAACATGGAGGAAAAGAGTATTTCAGAGAGGTTCCTGACTTGTTTTGAAAGCCGTCACCCTGACAGGGAGCTCAGGCTCTCTGTGGTGTTTAGGAGTTCAGGCAGTTTTGAGTTAGGCTGGTGTCAGAGTGTGTTAAAGTTTTGTCAGCAGTTCCTCTCACAAGGAATTTTTCTATCTCATAATTCTCTCTAAGCTCCTTCTCGTGTGGGTTGTGCAAACCAGCTTTGGTGTGTGATTTTGCAGGTAAAGCTCACAGTGTTCTGGCAGTACATGAAGGCTGTGGGGCCTGTCATTTCCTTGGTGATCTGTTTCCTGTACTGCTGCCAAAACGCTGCTGCCATCGGGGCCAACGTGTGGCTCAGTGACTGGACCAACGAGCCCGTGGTGAACGGGACTCAGCACAACACAGGCATGAGGATCGGGGTCTACGCTGCCCTGGGCCTCCTGCAAGGTGAGGACAGGTGAAATCATCAATCCCCAGTTTTTGGGAATGAAGTATGAGGTCAGAAAAATGTGGCACTGGTTACTAGTGGTCCAAAAGAATGGTGGGTTCAGGTGATGCTTTAGGAAGGAATTATTTACTGTGCTGGAGGGGAGGTCCTGGCACAGCGTGCCCAGAGAAGCTGTGGCTGCCCCATCCCTGGGAGTGTCCAAGGCCAGGCTGGATGTAGCTCTGAGCAGCCTGGGATAATGGTGAGGCTGGAACTGCATGATCTTAAAGGCCCCTTCCAAACCAAACCATCAGTGATTCTGTGAGAATTCCCAACTCCTGTCCTAAGCAAGGGAACTCATGTAACAGTCTGAGCTCAGCCCAGCACTTTTAATTTTATTGTGAAGTGCTTGGGAGGGGTTGAACAGGTGATGTGGAAGTTGAGAGAGGCAAGTTGGAAAGAAAACATGAAAACTTCAGTGCAGAAGGAAAGAAAACATGAAAACATGAAAACTTCAGTGCAGAAGGGGATGAAGGACTGGGGTGAAGTTGTTGCATTGGGACTTCATGGAGGAAAACAGCAGGAAGATTGTGTGTCTGTTGTGTTGTGTGTCTGTTTTGCACAGACAGGATGGATGTTCTGTGCCTTAGGAAGCAGTGGATGCAATGCTGATGTGCACAGGAAGAGAGGGTGGGTAGGGAATAAAGTGAAGCAAAACTTGGAGCACAGCAGGACCTGCCAAGGGTCAGGGAGCTGAGGGTCACAGACATCACGGATAACACATCTGCTCCTCCCCTGCCAGGGCTCCTGGTGCTGGTCTCCTCCTTCACCCTGGCCATGGGGGGCATCAGCGCTGCCAGGACCCTCCACGCTGCGCTGCTGGAGAACAAATTCCACACCCCACAGTCCTTCTACGACACCACCCCGACCGGGCGCATCATCAACCGCTTCTCCAAGGACATCTACGTCATCGACGAGGTCATCCCGCCCACCATCCTCATGTTCCTGGGCACCTTCTTCACCTCCCTGTCCACCATGATCGTGATCATAGCCAGCACCCCGCTCTTCGCCGTGGTTATAGTCCCCCTGGCAATTCTCTACTTCTTTGTTCAGGTACCTGGAAAATGTGTGGTGACTATTGCAATTGTTCCTTTTCTTTTTAGGAAAAGCAGTGTTGATGCGGGGGGAAATGGAAATGCCTGAAGTAGCTGTGTGTTTATATGAACAAAGCATTGTTTACAGTAATTTCACAATTATAAACCACACCATTTTGACTAAAATTTTGGTCCGAACCCAAAGTGCAGCTTATAATCAGGTGCGGCTTATATATGGACAGAGAACAAAAAGTTGCTGTTTTAGTTTGGAGGACAGGTGTCTGCTGAGAAAGGCAGGAGCTTCTCTTTGAAATGGAGAATGTAAACCCCCTCCCTCCAAATTATTAGAATTTTGAAATCAAGGGGCTCTCAGGCAAAGATATGGGAATTAGGAATAACAGTTCTTTACTAGGGAAATTAAAATAGAAATACAGTACTACAAAGAAACAAACCCCAAACCCTGACACAGTCAGAGTACAACCTGACACCCGTCAGGCAGGGTGTTGGCAGCAGTCCCATTCCATGGTGGCTGCATCCTCCTGCAGTGACAGATGTGGCTCAGTTGGAGCAGTGCTCCTGTACAAGGTGCAGTTTCCCTCCGGAGCTCCAGTGGTGATGTGGAGAAATCCGGTTTTCCTCTGGAGTCCAGTGGAGAAAGGGGCTCCCTTAGTGTCCCAAAACCTCTGGTTTTGTCTTGGTAAGAAATGTTGGGCTCTTCCCCCTGGATGGAGCAACTCCCAATGGGATGCAGTAATTTTATCAGTCCCACAGTGGGACTCAATGGCCATGAGCAGAAAATGACTGGCTGGAGGAAGGATGGGTTGTGAAAAGATAAAGAACAATGCCCTGCCTGGTTTCAATGGATGGCCCATTAGCAGAATATCTCCCACAGAGATCAGGATCACTGCCCCCACCCTCAACAGATGGTGATAGAATAGATACCTTTTATCACACTCTGTATTGTAACCCAAGGCAGTCGCTGACACCCGGACGTGCCATTTATAATCAGGTGCGGCTTATAATTGTGAAATTACTGTAAATGTCCTGCAAGATGTGACCATGAAATAGATAGACATCAACTTTTTTAGCTTTTAATCAAGTCTACTGCTAGAGCCAGAAGTGTGGATATATTTGACATACTGATAAGTTTCCAAGGTAGTGAGGAATTAAAATGTTGAAAATAGGAAGCATCAATTTTATTGATTTCTGAGCAATAATCAAGCTTGTTTTACAGACTGTAAATAGAGACCTGATAATGGAGGTGCAAATGCACAATTTGTTTTCTTGGAAAATGAGGCTCCTACAAATGGATTCATTCTGCTAGATTATAATAGCTAAATTTAAAGGGACATAGATAAATTCAACTTTCAGTCCACAGAAATTGTAGTTACCTAATACTCTTTTGTGGAATGATGTCAAGGTAACTTTCTTGATATTCTTCTTAATTATAGACAATATTTCAGAGGGTTGAAGTGCATTAGTAGCAATCTCCTTTAGATCCTTAACCTAAGAAATTCTTCACTGTTAATTAAAAAAGTGGAAGTACTTAATGAACTTTTCAATTTCCTGTGAAAAATGGCAGCGGTTCTATGTCGCAACCTCGCGCCAGCTGAAGCGCCTGGAGTCTGTGAGCAGATCCCCCATCTACTCCCACTTCTCAGAGACTGTGTCAGGGGCCAGTGTCATCAGAGCCTACAGGAGAGTGAAGGCCTTCGTGGACATCAGTGATCTCAAGGTGGATGAAAATCAGAAGAGTTATTACCCTGGCATAGTGTCAAACAGGTAAAACATCATTCCTTGTTTCCACTTAGATAACCCTGTTTGCAAAATTGCTCCCCAGCAACCTTTTCCCACTCTCCTTACACACCTGCATCCTTCCAGGTGGCTGGGCATCCGAGTTGAGTTTGTGGGGAACTGCATTGTCCTTTTTGCTGCCCTTTTTGCTGTGATTGGTAGGAACAGCCTGAACGCTGGCCTGGTGGGACTGTCAGTGTCCTATGCGTTGCAGGTACGTGTTACAGCTTTTATGGGGGATTTACATTTTTGTAGATGGTGTGGGTATATGAGCAGTAATCTAAGTGCTTGCTAAAGCTGGAGTTAATAAGGAAATAATTAAAATGACCAGTGGGATGTTTGGAAAACAGAGACTGAGTGCTGAAATCAGCAGCAAGCTCACGTGCTGGAGGATCTCAGGGCGCTTGGGGAGCACCAAGGCTGTCCTGCACTCCAGTACCTCAGGGGTGGCACATGGGAGACCAAAGAAGGGTCAGAACATCAAGAAGAGACCATCTGAGCAACATGGTTTGATGTGTTGTGCATCAGTGCTGCTGTGCAGCACATTGGTGTGTCCAGGTAATTACAGGCAGATCAGTAGGATTTATAATTAGACAAGGCAAACTACTGACCCATGCTGTGGAGAATTTAGCAGATTTAGTGGCCTCACTCTTGCCAGAAGCATTTTAGATGCCATGAGTGTGCAAAGTTGCTGTTAGCAGTTTTCCAGTGGAACACGTGATTTGGGGAATGACTTCCATACAACTTTTTTTGAGTGGGCCAAGTGTTAAATCATCATTATATGCTTCTTCATGTAAGCACTAGATAATCTGTGTATTTCTTGTCCCAGTAACTGTATTGATTTTAATCCAAAGGTAATTATCTCATTTGTAACATAAATGTGAATTCATGTCTTAATAGCAGTGTCTGCTGTTGTTGGGGTTTTTTTGGGAATTTGTTCTTGTTGGGTTTCTGTTTGTTTTGGGGGGTATTTTGGTTTTGTTTGGGGAGGGCTGTTTGTTTTGAAGTTCTGTTTTGTTTTGTTTTGTTTGTGTGGTTTTTATGAGATGTGTTGTTCTTCTGTGGGTGATATTTTGTTCCTTGTCTTCCCTAAGGTGACCTTGTCTCTAAATTGGATGGTCCGAATGACTTCTGAACTTGAAACCAATATTGTGGCTGTGGAAAGAATAAAAGAATATTCAGAAACTGAAACAGAGGTCAGCTACCAAGAGTCCAGCATGCTCAGCAGCAAGCTGAAAATTTTAATGCACACATTTACATGATCTTTCTTGAGGCTCTTGAGAGATGGTTCCTGCTCTGAGACTTATCATTTAACCTGAACAAATGTCATGGTCTGAACTGTAATTTATGCTATCACAGCTCCAAATTATTATTGCTGTCATGCAGCTTGTGCTTAGCATCTCATTTTCTGCTGCTGTGAGTGGCTGTAGCACAGGAGATGAGTTTCACATCAGAATATTGGTCCCTTTGTGTTTGCAGTGTTTGATTCACAGTCTCACCTGTGTGGCTCGTGCCATGGTCCTGCTCCTGAGCAGAGCTGCAGTACAATTATCAGCCCTTACACATGTTTTCAGTAGTGCTTCTGTTTAATCAGCTTAATCAGTGCTCACCTCCCATGAGAGAACATCTCTAGGAACACTGTGCTGCTAATCCAGGAAATCATCCAGTCACCCACCTTTGCTGCCAAAGACTTTTGAAGGTGGCAGTGGGGCTGTGCCAGGAAAGCTGTTTGGACACTGCTTTGTTAGTCCTGTGTGCATGCTAAGAATTAGGAAATGGGGGGGAGCTGCAGTAAACAGTTCTGGAGATCAAATATTTAACCTGGAAGGAAAAAGGTAGCTAGACAAGATGTGTGATATGTGTTATAAACCAGAGCTTGAGCTGGCAGAAAAATGGCTGGGTTCTGTTAAAGTTGAAAATATTCACGTCCATTGAGGATTCATCCCTCTGTGCTCAGAATTTTTTCCTGTTAACTTCACTACAAAGACAAATGGGCAGATACTTAGGACTCCATGTTTTTTCCCCATCATTATAAATTTATTTGATCGTAGAGATTTTGTTTATCAGATAGAATGCTTTTATCTGAGCTTGAATTATTTTTTCTCAAACCTATGTGAGGCATTTCTGACTTCTGTTTTCCTCAGGCTCCCTGGATCATTGAGGGCAAGAGTCCCCCAGAAAACTGGCCATCCAAGGGAGAGCTGGAGTTTGTGAATTATTCAGTGAGGTACAGGAAGGGCCTGGATCTGGTGCTGAAGGGTCTAAACCTCCAAGTGCACGGTGGGGAAAAGGTGAGTTACCAGCTGGAGGTCTGCTAGAACTTTGCTCTGGGTCTCCAGTGACAACTGTGGAGTAGAGGAGAGGGTCTGGAGGAACACTGCTGCCAGTGCAGGAGGCAGCAGTGACCTGTGCTGTCCATGTGCCAGCATCCCCCTGGCTGGAAAGCAGCAGAGTGAATTGTATGGGATTTTCTGCACTTTCAGTTCATTTGGCAACAGGCTCCTGTACATCACGTAGGAGGCAGCAGCACAAGTGACAAAAATTCAGTGAGAAGAATGCTTTTCTGAAGCAATGTAAATGAGAGAAGGAATTCCAGCTTTTTCTGGTCTTTGACTTCCCCTGTGAAATTTTTGGCATGGAAGGAAATGACATTCTTTGTTTTCTTAATCAGGAAATTGTCTTTACTCTGGGAAATTCATTTCTTCATGCTTTGATGGAAAGTTCTGAGGTTTGCCTGCTGGAGACAGAATAATTAGCTTGGGAAAGTCCTTTCCTGAACAGGTTGTTGCTAAAAAATAGATTTGCCCTTATTCTAAGCAGATAGGATGACAGCATCCTTCTGGCATGGAGATACACATGCTTTCCATGGAATAGGAATTGCCCTTGGAGAGCCTTTATTTCTTGTCTTTGAGTATCTGGACCTACCATGGGTGTTCCAAATCACCCAAAGTTATGTAGGATGGCTCTAGGCCTGTGTTATTAATTATATTTATGACATGTGATATTTATATGGAATATCATTCCAATTACACAAGTGGCAATAAGTCCATTACAGTGCACCCAGGGTTTTCAGGGAAGGGTGGGACATTCTCTCTCCAATTCAGATCTTCAGTCAAACCTGTTAGAGGAGTCTTGGAGGGTTGTCTGGGAGTTCTTTGTTGGGTGTTGTTTTCTTCTTTAACTGTGTGCTTTGTTGTTGAACCTGCAATTTGCTGTAGATTGGAATTGTTGGCAGAACTGGAGCAGGGAAGTCCTCCATGACGCTTTGCCTCTTCAGGATCCTGGAAGCTGCAAAAGGGGAAATTAAAATTGATGGCGTGAAAATTTCAGAAATTGGTCT
This sequence comes from Catharus ustulatus, assembly GCF_009819885.2. NCBI lineage: Eukaryota > Metazoa > Chordata > Aves > Passeriformes > Turdidae > Catharus > Catharus ustulatus. Next base: position 6,209,233 of record NC_046240.1, read on the forward strand.
CCATGACCTTCGATCGAGGCTGACAATTATTCCTCAGGTACTGCTTCTGTGTGTCACCATGAAGGAATGTTTAATAGCAACTTAACAAACCATAAATAATGGTTTATCCAAAGAGAAAAATGTTTTGTTACACTCAGAAAATTGTTTCAGAAAAACAAATTATTTATACTTTAACTGGTCCCATCCTACCACCTTATAAGGTGGGTGATAAAACAGGATTTAGGATAAACCATCTTTAGAGCTGAAAGTTGAGTTTGAACTCTATAATGTAAGGTATTTTCAGAGAGGATGGGATTGGGAGGTGCCCTACCTGCAGTGCAATGGACACCTTGAAGCAGCAGCCCATAGTATCTGTAATTAAAACAGCTAAAACACTTGTCTGATAAAAATTGGTTTTATATCCAGGATCCTGTTCTCTTTTCTGGAACACTGAGGATGAACCTGGATCCATTTAATAAGTATTCAGATGAAGAAATATGGAAAGCACTCGAACTGTCTCATTTGAAGAGGTTTGTCAGCAGTCAGCCCTCCATGCTGGACTATGAGTGCTCAGAGGGTGGAGAGAATCTTAGGTAAGGAATGCTTGGACTGGAACATTCATGAGCTGCCCTTAGCTGTGACACTGGGTGCCACCTGAGCACAGGCTGACACTGGTCTGTCACACCCAAAATGACTTGGCCACCTATTTCTGTTCCAAGAAAGCCACCAAGGTTTGATTCTCCTCCTCTTCTGCCTCTGCCTCCAATTATCTGATTTCTTCTCCCAAACCCCATCTTGTCAGAAAGAAGTTTCAGGATGGCAGGATATTAGGGACAGGCAGTCCCTTAAACACATATTGGTAGGAATGATAACATTACTGCTGTGCTGAGTAAGAGTTCTCTGCCTGACACTTTAGCAATGTTTATTTTCCATTACCATTTGGAAGACCCATGAAGATATGACTGGGGATGATAAAATGCCATGTTTTGATATGCTTCATTGGCTTCTGAGGCTGGGGTGTCATCAGGTTGTCTGTGATGAATGATCAGCTCCTTCCTCATGCTGCAGACACTGAGAGACTGAATCTGAACTATGTTTGTGGCAGGGGAGGAAGTCTGGGTTGCTCATATATGTGTATGTATTTTATTTTTTTACGGTAGAGAAGACTTGCAGCCTTATAACATTTTGTTTTCCTTTTTATTTTTTTTCCCTAAGTTTGCATATGTTCAGTGTTATCAGAACTGTGAGTTTCTGAAAGATTGGGCAGGAGTGTTGTCATTAGCTGGCCTGGCTTTTGTCACAGTGATAAAAGGCACATTTGGTGGCTCTGCCAGCACAGGGCCAGGCAGTGAGTGACCCTGTCCCTGCTCCTGCTGGCATGAGCTGTGGGGCACAACAGGCAGCTTGCAGAATATTTCAGGGTGTTTGGGGTAACAATGAGTGAGCTGCTGAGCACAGTGGCTGTGAGCAGGGGGCACTGAGGGCTCTCTGTGCTTGCAGTGTGGGCCAGAGGCAGCTGGTGTGCCTGGCCAGAGCTCTGCTGCGCAAAACCAGGATCCTGATCCTGGATGAGGCCACGGCTGCCATCGACCTGGAGACTGATGACCTGATCCAGATGACCATTCGGACACAGTTTGTGGACTGCACGGTGCTGACCATCGCACACAGGCTGAACACCATCATGGATTACACCAGGTGCAGTCTGAGCAGCCAGGGCAGGGCTTGCTGGGCATGGGGAGCAGCACTGGGAGGGTCTGGTTTGTCTCCTGTTCGGCAGTGTGTAAGCAATGATGATACATAATCCCAGAATTTCCAGCCCTGACTTTGCCTCTGTTGGCACAGGACACAGGTTCTATATTGAGAAAGCAGAGCTGTGTGGGGACACTGCCCAGGGGCACTCCTGGCACTGTCTGAAAGCTTCTGAGCCTTGTTAAAACAGCAGCTGCTCTAACTTCCACACCAACAGCATGTCATTTTAATTACTTGAAAATATATTAGTATTCTTCATGAGCCTTTATCTCCTTGGCTTTCTGGAACTATAGCTTCAATTCCAGGTGCTTTTTTTCCCTCTTCTTGTCCCTGGGGAGATATTTTAGCCAAGCAGCAGCTCAGGGAGAATGTTTATCATCTGTTGTGTCTTAACATGTGAAAATAATTGAGGAAAACAAAAGCAAGGCCAAGATTAGAGAAGTTTGCTTTGTGACACAAACAGGTACCATGCTCCTTGAGAGGAATTTTCTGACACATCTTTCCCCCCACACTGTCTTTTGTTTTGTACAGGGTTCTTGTTCTAGACAGCGGGACCATAGCTGAGTTTGACACACCTGCAAACCTTATAGCAGCAAAGGGTATTTTCTACAGTATGGCCAAAGATGCTGGACTGGCATGAAGAGAAGACCTTTAGGGTTTGGTGGTTTTTTTTAATATTACTGACTTGCCACAAAAGTGACTTGTGAATGTACTGTAATTTACAAAATAGTTTTTTTAGTAGACTCAACTTGTGACATGTGAACGAAGTATTTTGCAATTACAATGACCAGGAAGTGAATTTTATATTTTTAAATATTTTCTATATACATAAAGTATTTTATTATATGCTTTTTTTCCCAAAGAATGACAAATATTCTGCCACAAAAATGTATGTACCACAGCACAATTATGTACTGCATTCAGGTTTGTAATTAGTAAATTATATTAATGTTACAACATCCACCTGATTTGTGTGTTTTCTGCATAAGGATTTATAGGATTTGAAGTGAAGACAGGCTCAGTTAAGCTGTGACTCAGCTGAGTAACAGTGAAATGCTGTGTAATCTCTTGAGTGGTTCCAAACTCTTCCTTTCAATATTTCCCACAGGTCAAGGGAGTCCTGGGACCTTTGGGATCCCTCTCCAGGGAAACTTTGGCATTATAAAATTCCTCCTCAGCCTAAGAAGCAACATGTATTTAAAGCTGAACCTACAAATGGCTTCATATAAAACAATAACTACACAGGTGTTTTCCAATTCAGTAGACCCCACACAAACCCACAGGGACATGATTGGACCAGAAGTATCAAAATTGTGCTGCATGTCTTTGGGTAGGAAGTCACAAGAGTAAGTCTCCACTTAAGCTGAATGTACATGCTGAGCCAGGTGTGTATTTAGTTTATCTTGTTCAATATTTAATTATCTGAAATAATGGGTGATTTGTTTTGCAGAAATCATTTTCCATTTTATTATTGATAAGGCCTCCTCAGATAAAAGGAGGCCCATGTTCAAACAGCATTTGCTGCTAATATTTGCTAGAACCTCTTTTGCTTTAGTTGTGGCTTACACTAAGCACTCCAGAAAACCACCCAGCAAGAAAAAGTTACTGTTTTACCAGAAGGAAAGCACAGAAAAACTTTGAGAAGACAAAAATAATTTATTAACTCTTACAAATTATGCATCTTAAATAAAAACCTGGATATGCAGCCAAGCATTTATTAGACATTAACATTTCATGTAGCAGAGCACAAAGTAATTAATTATTTATCACACACAGAATGTAGTGGTTATACACTGATGGGATTGGGGATCCTGGTATAAACTGCACAAGGTATAAAAATATTCCTGGGAATGCATAGATAGGGATCAGCATCTGTGCAAGGTTGCTTGCCCCAACTGAGCTTTTCTTTGGGGGGTCTTACTGGTTAACCCTGAATCCTCCTGGATTCAGCCAATGCCTGAACATCCTGTGAGAAAACAGCTGCCAGGCTGACATGAAGAATGAAAATTTTATTATTCCATTACAGAGAACTTAATATCCCAGCAGCAGTCTGGTACAAAAACAGATATTGCCACTGACTGGGACTGTGTTTGACCTCTGGCACTTTGCAGAAGAGGCTTTTTCAGTGTGACAAAACCTTCTGTATGCACCTGGGCAGACTGAGCTTCAGTGTGGTGACTGGGCACAAAGAGAATTCAGGTTTTGGCAGGGATCTGTGCTGGCAGCTGAGCCTGACTGCAGGCTGGGAGCTCCCTCTGCTGTGCTGTCCCTGTGCTCCAAGTGCTTCCAGGAGCTGAGAGCAGCGAGCCTGGGGCACTCTGGGGACACTTCCCTCTGGACTGGCAGGGACACAGGCAGGGACACAGGCAGGGACACAGGAGCTGCTGTCCCTTACCTGCACAGCCCCCAGGACAGGTGGAAGCTGTGCTTGGTCCCCAGCTCCAGGCACAGTGACACTGCACAGCCAGGCTCTGAACTCTGACACAAGGCTAAAGATAAATTCTTTTGGCAGCTACAGCTTCCAAAGAAATTGGGGGGAAGGAGGGGGAAAGGCAAAGAAACAGGAAAATTCAGTCCAGTTTGGTACATTCTGTATGCCTGTTGTATCTCACACTTTAGTTTATTCATCTAACCCACAGCACCTGCTTTTCACACAGCCTACCAGAGTAGAACTCTTCCTCAAATTGAAGTGACTAAATACTAAAATCCTTTAAAAATCAGATAAAATCCAGCTCTTAAATACTTTTCAATTTCTTTATTTGAGAATTTCACAGGAAAGTAGTTAAATTCTGAATTTTAAGTAACTGTGATTTTCTTTTCAGTAAACTACATGGGTAAACACAAGTCACAGTGATAAAAAGAAAATACATTGCATAGGAATATCAAGATTGGCTATCAGTCCTGGAAACCCTGGGTACTTCACTAGTTTCTTTTTACACAGGTAACTTTATAGGTTCAAGATGCAATTTTTCTCAGTAATGTAGAGGTCAAAAGAAAATAAAATCACTTTTTGTGCTTTTAAAAGGGGAAATTAAAGCAGCATTGAAGAAATGTCAGCACAGTAACAAAAATAGTATATTAAATTGCACATGTCATTATATGTCACTTGCTCATGTATGTATTGACAGACAACACTAAAAGGATTTTGGTTGAGAGCATATTTATTATTTGGATGATTACTGTCATTTTTATTTTCAACCTGAGAAAAAGGGAAAAGTGTAAACAGGGATTAAGAAATCATAGGTAATAAGTCACTTGATAGAATTTAACCTTGACATAGTTTTGTGCTTCCACAGATGTAAACCCTTCTGGTTTTTTCCTTCTAAGTAAGATGGGACTTAATAAATGTGATCTAAAAAGGGAACACTGATGGTAATGGACTCAGTACAAATATTAAATGGGCTTCATGGCAGGTTCTTTAGCTTGAGTACCTCTGCTATTTTATAGCAAACAAATTATTAGAACAGCTTAAGGTAAGCCTTTCCCTGAGAGCTGCTAACTCTGCAGTGTTTCATTATCTTTTTGTAAGGAAGTGTTGCATTAACAGATAGTTCTACAATACTTCCTTTCCTGTGCATTGAGCTACTTTTATACCAGACTCACCGTTCTTAGATTAACTAGAAGCTGTATATGTGTATAACCACTTCAGTTTATTTCACAGTTAACAAAATAGATTTTTTTTTCACATAATTAGCCCTTATAGATAGTGTTTTTCAAACATAATTGTAAAAGGAAAGATAAAAATCTTTTGGTTTACTCCTTAATTAGTATGTAAGTTCTGATGCCTTCTTGTTATACCCACTCTGTTCAGAAAATGTTGGGACTCTGAAAAGTAAGTTTTTGTCGCTTACTGTTAGAACAAGCTCCAGTTCTTGGAAATCCTGTAGCCTTGCAACATCCTTGTCCTTCAAACAAATACAAGAAGGAGTTAGTGTCTGTTAATGTGCAGAGGTGAGTTAAAATAATAAGCTCATACTAACACAAGGTATGTATTTATTCATAACTATGACAGTTCTTTACAGTGATCTGGAAAACAGATATCCTGCTGCATCTATTTACCCTGGGGTTTTATTCAGATATTCCCTTATGTCTATTTTTAGAGGAAATGCAACACTGATGGTCAGTGCAAGTGATTAGTGGGATTACACTTGTCAAGATCTACAGCATGCCACACAAATCCCCTTTTCCCCCCCACTTTTTAATTCTTGGAAGCTGACAAATTGATGCTTGCATCTACCCAAGGAGGTTCTGCATGTGGCTGCCTTCCTTCAGAGCCACCCAGCCGGGCCAGCTCTGAGCCCCTGCAGCAGTACAGAGTCAGCTTTGTGTCCCTGCAGGGATCCTGAAGTCCTACCCGAGAGCCTGAAGTGATTAGGGATGCAAATAAAAAGTTTTTTCAACAATAATCAAAGTTGGAAAGTGACAGAATTGCTTATTATCTTTTTTTTATCCACTTCTTGACTAACAGAGAGTAATATATCCTGTAGTCAGTGAAGATGCAGCAGAGTGAAGTCAGTTAATCTATTCCTAATCAGATTTGCCCCACAAGTGATGCCAACAATGCTCTACAAGGATTTGAGAGTGAAAGAAAGGTCAGTGGTGAGTTGGTAAAACAGGTCAGCAGGTCCCTTCTCTGCTGGCTGCAGGGTAAATGTCACTGAAGGAAGGACAGTTATGTTCAAAGTCCTGCACTCAGAGTGAAAAACACCTGAAAAACATCTCTGTGCAAGGGCTGCAGCCAGGCCTTGCTGAACTCACAGAGCTTGGTTGAGCTCTGCAGGTCTTTGAAATGGTGTTGGCAGCTCACAGTGGTGTCATGTTGTACTGAATTTTACAATGGAGTCATGAAATTAGGTATTAACTGGGTCCAGCACCAAATGGTTATGAAAGGAGGTGATCAAGAAATCTGAGAATCTTTTTACTAAAGAAATCCCAAACAAGTGCTGAGTGTTGCAAGTTGAGCAGATTTTTCATTTTTGGTTTTTGTTGGTTTTTTTCCAACATGGGCCTAAGCAGGTGACCAACAAATTATTCCTTTAGAACAGTAACCTAAAAGTCTCTTCTATAAATTGCTGCACTTCAAAAGGTAGAGTTCTCACCTTTCTTAACATTGTATTTGGTAGTTTTCTGATCTTCTGGACGTGCTCAGGGTTCACACCCAGCTCACGGCAACTCACTCGGAGCAGCTCCTTGTAGGTCAGTTCTTGTCTGTCCAGTTCAATTTCAATGAAATCATTTTCTCTAAGGTTAGGGGTTTGTATTCTCACTTTAAGCACCAGTTCTATTAGAAATAAAAAGTCACATTAATAGGCAGAGGTATAAAGGAATTGGAAACAATGTCTCTGTAAAAACTTCCAGGTATTTCTAAGTTCTGTTAACTTCGTTTTTGTTACTGGCAAGAATAAATGAATCCTAGGAAAGCAAAACCTGGAATTTTATGACCACAGTTTTAATTAGATTAATTTTCATCAAACTATATGAAAAAAACATAGCAAATCAAATGTAATATATGTGTGCATGTCTGAACCATTGAATACTTTTTAATATATTTGATAGCAGCTGATACTGTTTATCAATTTCCTGAGCAATCCAGGATTACTTTATTGGTATTTCTTGCTCTCAGTTCACTTCTCATTGCTACCCCATGGTATCAGAGTGCCTTTTACCTGAAGAACAAAATTCTGAATGGTAACTGGAATTCCAAGTTTCCCTGCAGAACAGGCAGATCCTAGAACAGTTCAGTGCAGACTGAGCCATCTGAGGTTCTCTTGAGCTCACTGGCTGCTTGCTCATGATCTGTATTTGCAGCTTGGACTATGCTGTTTAGAGAATTAGATTACTCTGGTGTCTGCATGCTTTTATAGCAACTGAGACAGCAAATGTTTACATCAATATTTTAATAACAGTTCCACAGAAACAGGATATCTGCCTACTTCATTCCCTTCAAATGTTTCCTGAATACCTAAGCTTGACAATCTGAAAGTCTCTGGAAACACATGATTAGTCTGCACTGCCCAAGGTGACAGAATATCAACACAAAACCAGACAAGATTTTTGGTGTTACCTTGCATATTGAGTGGAAAAGCTCCTGTGAAGAAAAGAGGCTGAAAGGCTGGCACAGGTCCCACAGAGGAGCTGCTCCCCTGCTGGGGTAGGGACTGGGGTAGGGACTGGTTGGATCCTGCTGGTGAAGAGGGGCTTCTGCCCCAAGACACCAATCCCTGGTAAACAGGAGCTCTCTGGAGGACAGGATTTGGGTGTGCTGTCCCAGCAGACCCTCGGGGCAGGGCTGGGATGTCCCCATTGGGAGGAGCAGCATTCCCAGGCTCTAACTGTGGTGCTCGTGCTGGTCTGTAGGTGTCCAGGTCAGGTACACACGGAGAGTTGGTGTCTTGTGGTTCCAAGTGTGAGACATCCCCATTCAAGGCAGGATCGGGAATGCTGGTACTCGAGGTGTTGTAAACATATGGGAAGGGTGGGTTAGCCAGGTAATTGGGGATGATTGGCAGATCTGAATCTTGCTTTAAGTCTGGGAGTTCATCTTCCACTGTAAAACAAACCAAGGACTGATTTTGGGTTTCTTTTTTTTGGGAATGCAGTGTTAAAAGCATTCCAGGTTAAAAGATGCATCAGGTAGCACTGTGTATTTTTTTCCTACAATAAACAGAACGCTCAGGTGTTGCCATACAAACATAAAAGCTGAATCTGATTCTAATAATTCTGGGGGTGCTAATTCCCTCTAAAAACTACAGTACTTCTGTTTTGACTTGTTTTAATCTGTAGCAGAACATTATAGCATGGTCTCTGGTGGAATAATGCTGTCATCTTCATAATGTGTCAGGCAATGAAAAACAAAAGGTTGTATGTTGTTTGATATTAAGGCAGAGGATAAAGGGAAGGGAACATGCAGTACTGGGAGAGCTGCAGCATTACCCACTCAACAGCTGGGAGAGACAATAATGAAAACAAAACCAGGCACAGGAGTACAAAGGAGAGGCAAGAGGTTGTTAATTGGCTGCATTTCACATTACTTATCACTTCCAGCAGCAAAACCTGCTCTGTTCCAGCAGTTAGAAAACACAATAGAGATGCTCTACCTATGTCCTTTAATGAGCCATTTATCTGGGCTGCTATTTTTTTTATTTATCCAACAGAGAACATGAGAAAAATTACATGTTGCTCATACAAGAGATTTCTCTCCTGCTGACCTTCTGAACACTGGAAACTGCCTTTACCTGGCAGACAGCATTCCTCAAAATACAGTTTTTCTAAATTTCTAGCGTTTAGAAAAAAGTTTGACTAGCTGGGTATGGAATTTATTGATAATCCCCTTTACTTAAACTTTGTTTTCTTACCATGTAAACACTCTAGAAAGCAAAAAAATCCAAACACAGTATAATATCTTCACATGCAAAACAAAGATTGCAGTGCACATGCTTTGAACACTCTTTTACCAGTCTTTGATGATCATATGGCACAATCACTATAGGTTACCTCCCAGCATCTTCCTGATCTCTCTCTTGGATGTTAACTGGGCTGGCCTCTCCCCTTTCTTGGTCAGGATGTCCTTGTCAGCCCCGGCGTGCAGCAGGTAAGCCACGACTGCCGCGTGGTTCCGCTTGCAGGCCCAGTGCAAGCAGGTCCTGCACGGGGAAAAACATGAAAGCTGTGTCAAACCCTGAGTTATGGCAGAGTCCTTTCCACTCCTTCTTGCTGCCCATGAGAAGAACACTCTGTGCACATGTAAAATAGGTTTGAATTGCAAACTTCCTTGGAAATTCACCCTGGATTGGGAATCTGCACCTGCTGGTGTCATTTTGTCTTTGCTCTTTACTGCAGTAGTATTTTTAAAGTTCAGGATATTTTCATGTTATCATTTCTTATGCTACAGCCTTTAGGCTACTGGGAAAATAATATGAAAGTAAGGTTTGTGTATATTTTAATCTTTGAAAGAATCAGCTGTACTCAGAATACTTGTGTTTGTGTGTGTGTGTGTTTGTGTGATCTATCACCAGTATCTCCCAAGGATGCTGTATATACTCTTTAATTAATGCTGCCAGCACAAGTACTTGCACTTTCTGGCAAGTAAATTACATTTAAAATACTGTGAGCATAGTTTCTAAGAACAGTTTTCTGCCCAGTTGCCATTTGCTGCATCAGTAATTACTCAGCTTAGATCTGCAGACAACAAATTTTCTGCAATCTGTAAGTGATGCACAGAACTAATCCCTTTTCTGTATTTTTATATTATTTGCAGTTGCTGACTAGAGAAACATGTTAAGGAAATATCCTAAAAGCTGCTTAGTGCTCAGACCTTACTTAGTGTGTGCATTAAAGACTCACAGCCTCACACATGTAACTTGCTATAGACTTGTACCATTCTTTCCTATCCCAGGTTCTAATGGTATTTCACCTTCCTCTAGAGTTTATATTCTATTTTAATTCTCTAGCTCCAGCTGAAGGAAATTCTTCAGAAAAATGAATATACTCAACCCTTCTCCAAGTTTGTTTATTTATTTTTATAAATTATATAAAATAAAGCAGAGATAAATAAACTTAGAAGGGAAAAAAACTTTCCGTTGAAAAGCTGCAAAAAGCTTTTTCCACTTCAGGTGGTTTGGTTTGGTCTGGTTTGGTTTGGTTTTTATTTTTACAGAAAGAGTAAGTCAGAGCAAAGTCACACAGACAGGGTGGTATTTGCATTGAGCAGAAAATTTGCTGGTTTAGTTTTTGGAGAAGATATATAAGGCTGAACAGCACAGCCTCATTTTGGAACTCATCCTGGCCATTCCAGAGAGGAACCATCCACCCACAGACCTGATACATACCAAAATATAACTACTCAGCACTGCTAAGCATCACACATACTAAGAAGCTCACTGCAAAAATTTTAATTGTACAAACTTAAACAACAATGAAGATCCATTTACTGCCATGGTTAAAAATTACCAGATCATTATTTTTAAAGATAATTAACTTTATTACAAGATGTATTTCATCAATTCCAGTTTTATACATAAACTCATTCTGATGACAGGTTGTTTTTTATCTCACTAAGATAATTCACTGTCCTATTAATCAGTCACTTTAAATTTTTACAAGCTTTAATTTTAATCACAATTTAAAGCTCAAGTTGCTAAGTGTTCCACGCTTCTCAGAACTGCTGATTGAACTTTAATCTTTAAAAGTCTTACTCCTTTCCTAATTTTATTTTTTCTATTTTTGATTATAATTCATAGAATCCTAGAATGGTTTGAGTTGTAAAGGACCTTAAAGCTCATCTCATTCTACCCCCTGCCAGGGGCAGGGACATTTTCCACTGTCCCAGTTTGCTCCAAGTCCTGTCCAACTCAGCCTTGAACATTTCCAGGGAAGGAGCAGCCACAGTTTCTCTGAGCAACCTGTACCACGGCCTCACCACCCTCAAAGGGAAGAATATTTTCCTTACATCTAAGTTTCTCTTAATTTAAAACTGTCCCCCCTTGTCTTACAACTATGTGTCTGTGTAAAAAGTTGCTGCCTTTTTTTTGTAAGTTAATAATTTCAAGCATGAAACAGCACAGTAAATACAGGCTGAATTGAACCTGTGGAAAGCAGTCTCCAAAAACGCCTGTGTATTATTCCCTGTAAAATCCTCCTTAAAATAAAATTGTGTTTATGTCTACAGTGTTACTCGTACAAGTGTCTATTACAGAACAGCCCTTAGTGTCCTCAGGTGGATCCGAACGACATGCCAAGTCCCAAGCGTTTGTATACACCGCTGGAACAAGTTCCCTGCTTGAAACAGAAAGTAATTTCAAACTTGAGTTAATAATAAATATTTCTGCTTAGACAAGAGCCGAGGTTTGTGTTGTGACCGACCACGCCGTCTCAGGCTGGGAAAAGAAGAAATCAAAGCCAGCTGTACAAAGTAAGTGCAGAAGAAGGAGGAGGAGAAAAGAAAAAAACAAAACCAGCAGTACAAAGTAAGTGCAGAAGAAGGAGGAGGAGAAAAGAAGAAATCAAAGCCAGCAGTACAAAGTAAGTGCAGGAGAAGGGGCAGGAGGGCAGGAGGTGAGTGGGGCCGGTGTCTGTGCCCCGGGTTGTGCTCTCCGGAACGGGGACAGCTCCATCGCACAGTGTTCGGAGCGGACCGACCTTCCCTTCCTCCCCGCTTCACCCCCTCCCCGGGACACCCCGGCTTCTCTGGAGGAGCCCTTACCATCCGTTCACTTCGTTCTGCGAGTTGAGGCCGACCCCCATCTCCACGAGCCGCCGCACCTCCTCCGCATCGCCGAGCGCCGCCGCCTCCCGCAGCCGCTCCTGCCGCTCCCGCTCCGCCATGTCCCCGCAGCCCCCGCCGCCCGATTCCCGCACGGCCTCCCGCATCCCTGCGGCACCGCCGGGCCGCTCCTCCGCCGTGTCTCCGCCGTGCCGGGGGACGCTATTGCCGGTGACAACCCGGCCCCGACAGGCGGTTCCGGGGCGCGGCCGCTGCCCGGGCGCGGGCGGACGGGGCAGCCCCCGCTGGGTGTTGGTTAGTGGGCATAGGAATGCATCGTACGGGCTGTCTGCTGCTCTGCTGGTTGTTTTTATAGAGGGAATTGTAGAAATAGCGAGTGTTAAGTGTTGGAGGGACCTTAAAGAGCATCTCGTTCCACCCCCATGCCATGGGTAGGGACACTTTTAACTAGACCAGGTTATTTAGAGGCCACATCCAGCCTGGCACTGGCCACTTCCAGGGCTGGGCCGTATTTCTAGCTCATTGAGTGTCTGTAGTTATTTAATTAAGATTAATTTTATCCCGTGGTTTTACTCAAGGAAAGAACTTTATGATAACCACTGTTGTGCAAAAACCTGCTGCTGAAGAGGCTAAATAGAGGGATTCAGAAAACCTGATAACTGCATGAGGAGGTACTGAAGAGATTTTTAAGATTATGATGATTTTGCTTGGGAAGGAGCATAACACTCATCCAGTTTCCAGGGGCACCTTCCGCTATCCCCGGTTGCTCCAAGCCCCATCCAGCCTGGCTTTGGACACTTCCAGGGATGGAGCATCCTCTGTCTTATCCTGTATGGGAAACTCTCATCATCTCTGTGCCTTCTCAAACGCAAAGTTCTCTTAGCAGGACCAACTAATTCCTAAAAAACATAAGTAAAATAAAGATCACTATCTGTCGGCAAAACAATTGGAAAGATTATAGATAATTCCTGCCATTTGCATACTTTGGTTTGAAAAGCTGTTTTTTGTCGTTGTGGATTTGTCCTAAACCAAGTTACAGAGCAGTCAGTAAAAACTTTACCACTGTAAAAAATCAAAATAATAATTTCAGACTCCACTCAGACTTTTATATTCCAGCTTGCTCTGTGCAGCCATGGGTGCATGCCAAGGAATTCTGCAGTAGTTGGGCTCCAGTGTTTGCTTCCTTGAGGGAATCAGAGCATTACAAAAAATCTGAAACAGCCCAGTCTGCCCCTGTTCCCAGCATTAGCACCCGCTTTCCCTTCCCTCCCCTTCCCAAACACAGACTGCAGGATTTTGACTGAAAAGTCATACCATAACTTGTGCTACCTTGATTTCAATCACACTGTTCCAACCATTCCATTGGGTTCTTAAATCATTACAAAATTGCAAAGCTTGAAAGAAGTTGGTGGTGCCTCACAGTGGTGCATCAGGGAGAGATTTCCAAAAGGAAACTCCTCAGGTAACAACTGGTGTTTGTACAAAGCCCTCACTGATGCTGAACTAAGTTGCTGGCAGTCTAAGTGGGTTTTACAGGATCAGCATGAACACTGGCTGCAAGCTTTTAAAAAATATATAATTCAAATTTTAATTAATTGCATGTACTTAGGATGTTCAAAATGATGTTGAGTAATTGGGAAATAGTTGGCAATTGCGGTGTGAAATTCGGTATATATCAAGTACAAAGTCACATCTAGAAAGGAAAACAAAATGTGCTGGTTGCAAGGTCAAAGAGTAAGATTTATGTTATATTTGCAGGACTTCTATTCTCCCTCAACCTGTCAAGCATAGGTGTAGGATTTCCAGGGAAACGGTGGAGTCATCATCCTGGGAAGTGCTCACAAAACATGTGGATATGGTACTTGAGGACAGAGTTTATTGGTGAGTGGTGACGGTTGGACTGGATGATCTTAGAGGCCATTTCCAACCATAAGGATGCTGTAATTCCATGAACTCTTATGGGAACCTGCACGGCCGGAGGCACTCAGGAGCGGTGTGTCAGGAGAGGTTTGGTGACTTTCTCCTGCCAGAATAGAGGGGACCGTGACACTGCTTCAGCTGTGCCCAGGCCCGTGCCCTCAGCCTGCAGCCATGGCCACCAAGGCCACCAGCACTGCGTGTGTGGGCTGTGTCCCCGCGCTCTGACACCGCACCGCGCTGGACCGGACACTGTCGTGACAGGTGACACCACAGGGAGCCGGGCACTACCGGTCATGACACCTCACTGGGCAGGACACCGCGTGCGGCAGCCGCTGCCCCTCCCGCGGAGCCCCCCGCAGCTGCCATTCCGCGTTCCGCTGTTGGCCGGGACTCGCTCCCGCGGCGGCCGGGCCGGGCCGGGCCGGGCAGGACGGAGGCGCCGTGAGGGAGCGGAGCGCGGCGGGCCCGGCCCGCGCGGTGCATTGTGGGCAGGGCCAGCCGCCGCCGCCATTTTGTCTCTGTCAGGCGCGGCGCGGGCGGTCGGGGCGAGGTGGCTGAGCTGGTGTCTGGCGAGGAGGATCCGGCCCGCAGCTCACGATGATATCGGCCGCCCAGCTCCTCGATGAGCTCATGGGCCGGGACAGGAACCTGGCCCCGGATGAAAAGCGCAGCAACGTGCGGTGGGACCACGAGAGCGTGAGTGCAGCGGGGCCGCCTCTCACCTCCCTCCTTCGTTTCTCTCGCGCACTGCGCGGGGCCGGGGGTTTGTTGGAGAGACATGGGCGGCTTCTCTGGGCTGGAGAAAACTGCGGGGAGGGGGAAGAGGGAAGGGGTGAGGTGCCCGCCGGAGCGGGGGTTCCGCGTGCTTTGTCGGGGTGCGGGTCGCGCCCTCCGCGCTGGGCCCTGCATGGCGGCCTGGGGCGAGCCGGGCCCGGCCCTGCGCGGGAACAGCGCCGAGCCCCGCGGAGGAGGAGGAGGAGGAAGATCCCAACACAGGATCCCAACAGGAGGGACAGCCCCGCTGTTTGGTGTCTGTGCCCGCCGGGGCCGCCGTTAACGCGAACGGCGCTTTCCATAGGGTTGGTGGTGGCGGAGGTCACCCGTAGGAAAACACAAAAATAAGGTGGGGCGGTTAGAGGGGTTCAGCACTTCTCAGTAGAAGCTGCTGATACGCGAGGCAGATGTTCTAGTTTGGGAGATAAATGTCTCGGGATGTGTTCCTGACGGTGCTGTTGGGGGGAGGAAGAAGGAACACGCGCTTACCGACTTTAATGTCTGGAGGTTGTACTGCTAGGAAAAACCATAATATTTTGGAAAGTGAGGATTTCGTTAAGAAAAGCTTGATTCTTTCCATATTTCCTCACTCACAGAAATCTGCTTATGGGAGGGGGACGGACACTAACCTAAACAAAACTGTTTAGGAGTGCTTACGTACTTTTGTTAATGTGGTGTTCATTCATTTTCTGCAATAAGTAGCCCAAACAAGACAATGTTATTGTTTTTATTGTTGTTATTGTTACTATTAAATGGAGTTTCTCTGCTGGTTGAGCTTTAATGAATGATGAGTTAGTTTTGGTCACCATAGTTGAATTATAAGTTGTTTCAGGCAAACTCTGTGGTACCTACAGAGTTCCTGTGTTGCTCCGGGAGAGATGAGCACTGATGAATTTTTAAGTTTTGTTTTCTCCCCTTCATTATACCTTTTTAAAGTTATGGCATATGTTAAAAGAAAGTTTCACAATCATTTATCACTTAAGTGATAGGAAATTCTGCACAAAGCATTTAGCTCTTCCCCCCCCTTTGTATTTACTTGGGGTGTTGTTTATTTGGGAGGAGGGAGAAATGCTTGAGTTCTGCTATTCGAAATTGCATCTTAATCAAAGACATGATTTCATGATTTTATATGGGATTTAGGTCATTTTTAAAGGAGGATAATACTTGTTTGAATTGGTTGAATTTGCATTCTCTTAGGACCAATTCCTATCTTACCTTAGATTTTTCAAATGTGAGGAACCATTCCCTCCCTTGAAAAATGCTGCTCTGGGGGTAAGCAGTGCAGGTTAGGAAGAAATTGTGAGTTAAGGAAGTTTTCATGACCTTGTTTATGTGTTTCTAGACTTACTTCATTAAGAAAATAATTCAGTTAGGTGTTCAGTTAAATATTTTCCTTTGATTGTGAATTTAAAATTAGGAGGAGTCAGATGAAATATGTGATTAGCTTGAGCCATGTTGGTCCAGGTAGAACAGGTGAGGGGATTGGTTTGGTTTATTCATTACATTGAGAAAGACTTCTTAGTTGGTTTTTGTTTTCCCAGTCATTCACTTTTAATAAATTCAGATTACTTTCTTCATCTTCAAATGAGCAAATTACAGAATATTATCAGTCTTTCTTTTCACTTACAGCTCTAGGCCGAGGAGTTTGACTGTAACCAAAGCACTCTGTCTCTAAGCTCTTCAGTTTTGTTGTTTTAGAAACAGGGCCTTGTCTCTCCTTCTCAGTTCTGTCAGTTCAGAAAGTGAGAGTTGTTCCTGCATCTGAGAGCCTTCAGTCCTGCAGGCTTTGCTGCTGTGTGCTCTACTTTTGCTTTTATTTGTGATGAAATACAACCTTTCTGCAAAGAATGCTTTCCTGGGTTCCTGTGGTCAACTGTTCCTGTGGCCAGCAATTACTGCTGTTAAACACGTGTCTCAGTTTGGCTTGCTTTGTCACCTAAAGATTAAATTTGCAATGCTGACATGTTTTAAAAGACAGGAAATGCAGATAAGGTTCAAATGGTGACATTAATTCCTCTGCCTGCTGTCCTGCTTTTCAGGTGAAATACATGTGCTAATGTAATTTCTTTTGAGATTAGATGCAGATCAACATGCAGCCTGCTCAGTGCCAGCATGTTGTATCGATCCCAAAGTGTAGGATTTTGTGTCACATTTCATCAGTTTTGAAGGTGGAAGGTTATCACAGGAAGCTCATCTGTATTTTACCTATCATTTGGAGATTGCATTCATGTGGTTATCAGAAACTGGAGGGTGCAGTGAAATACCAGGTGAAAGTGGAAAGTGTGGAAGCAGAGGGTGTGAGAGCTCAGTGTGTGATATATTTGCATTGCCACTGAACCATGTCGATCATATATTATAAAAGCTTTTGTAGAGCCTAAATTCTTACTTCAAAACTTCAACATGATTAAATCTTTAAAACTTGGAATCCCACTTGTGGTATATTTCAGTCCTTAAGTGATCAATTCTGATTTTGGCAAAAAGGCTTTGTTTTATGTGCAGGAAGAAATTATTAGTATCATATATTTTAGTCTTTCTGCTTACTAGTATATCTTAATATGTTTTATATTTTTCTTTATTGATTCACACTTTCCTGTTTTAATGTGCCACCAGCACAAAGTAAGTTCTTATGGAAATAGCAATTGCATAAGAGTTCTGAGGCACGAGACAGCCCAGCATGGGCTGCCCATGCTCCTGTAAGGTTTGAAATTTTGATGCTTCTTCAAGGCAGACTCAGGTTTTTCAGAAAGTAGAGAGGGGTGAAGAGCTGTTAGAGAGAAATGCCTGAGCAATCATCTTTGATAATGCAATTTCTCAAAATGCAGGTTTGTATTCAGAGTATGATTGGATGGTTTTAGCTATTTGTGATGTGTTGTGCTTTTACTTTTAAAGTACCAGCGACCTAAATTGCTTTGTATCTAGGTGGAATTTAAGGACTTAATCCTCCAGGGGATGAAGGGAAAGGATGTAACCTTCCATTACTAATATTCTTCTAAAAAGAAATAACATTTATCTTTAAGAGTGGGTTGGGAGAAAGGCTGATGTTTGTTTGGGTTTGGGTGGGCGGGCATTGCTCTTAAAATGTCTGCTGCGTGTGAGCTTTAATGGATTCAAAGAAGTCAGCTGTGAGAAGGAATTTACTAGTTTTGATGTGTTATCCACAGTCTGCTGGATTTTATTCTCAGCCTTTTTACTAGGAATTGTCTCCCCAAAGGAATTTACTTTTGTAATTGTTTATTACTGTTAGAGAAATACTTCTCCATCAGTAAATAAATTTCTTGCAGAAGAGAAACGTGTTAGTATAGAAGCACTAACAATATAGAGCTGTCAATAGCTTCTTTATGTGGGAAAGCTTTGAACTGCTTCCCAAACTCCAACTGAGCTTGCAATTCTTGCTGCTAACTTAGTGGACTTGGATGTGAAGGATACAAGTTTCCCACCCTCAAGAGATTTCAGGGATTAGTGAATTTGTGATGATGAAGTGGGAAGTTCCAGGCATCCCTGTTTGTTGTAGTGTCTTATCAAAATGTGAGCCCCCAGGGGCTTTGAGACCCAAGCTGTGGCACTTTCATGTTGCACCTTCTCACTAAAAAATTCTGCAGAAAGGAATAAAATGCTTGTTACCTGCATAGGTAACTGCCTGTAATAGACTGTGTTTTCATATTACTTGTGATTAGTGCCATGGATGAGTGATGCAGGCTGAAGCTTATCACCCACCTCTGTTTCAGTCCTGCAGTGGTTCTGTGATGCTTAAGCCATTCTTACTGTTCCCACCCACCATTGATTGCTTGGGATTGATGGGAGGTGCAGCTGATGTTCAGCCTGGGAAGTCAGACATTGCACTCAGTGAAGCTGAGCTGGAATGATACCTGCAAGGTTCTGCAGAATTCCAGCAAGTTGTGTTTTCCTGCTGAAGCAAACCCACTTGAAGAGCACAGTGAAATAGGTGTGAGAGGGTCAGAACCAGTCTGAAGTGAGTATTTCTCTGCAGGCTAGGAGAGCATGTCAGGTCATTCACTGAGTGCCATACTAGTGCCAGAGTGCCAGCATCTAGGGCTGCTAGGAGAAAATCATGGCAACTTTTTGGTGTGTGTGTGTGTGGGTTTTGTCGTTATTTTGGGTTTGAGGTTTTTTTTGTTTGATATGGTTTGTGTTTGTTTGAGGGGTTTAATATATAAATATTAATACAGTGTATGGCATGGCATTGATTACTGCAATTTTTGTCTGTAATTTTGTCTGCAATTTTCCTAGTAGTGATGTTTCATAATAATTGTAGTTCTGGTTTTCATTGAGGGTGGGTTTTTGGTTTGTTTTGTCCATCATACTTCTAATTACCTTTGCTTCTTTTGTTACTACTAGTTTCTAAAATATTACAGACCAGTTTGCCTAACTTTTTTGTTGATAGAAGATACTCTACATCCCTTTTAACAGTGTGGTATGGTCAGGCTGTCATTACTGTGCTCTCTGTGTCTTAGGAAATCGTCTAATCAATCTCTGAAATTTTTTGGAAAGTGTCTTTCCACTGATCCTTACACCTGGATGTGAGTATGAGAAAATGGAAGAAGAGAATGTATAGAGAAATTATTTTTATGGACTAGTACAGAAATCCATCCCAGAAGCTGCTCCTTTGAAGCAACTCTGTAGTAAAACAAGGAATATTGCAACTTTCAGAGAAGAGCAGGTTCTGAAACCACATTTTGTCCAGTAACTTTCTCTTTCCTTCTGAGAAAGGAAAAAAAAAAGGTCATTTCACACATTTTCTTAACTATTCTTGGCAAACTGCTTCAGATGTCCAGTGTCCAAACCTGGATCATGGGAGAAATATTCAAATTGCATAAGAGATTTGTTTGTGTTTCTTGTCCATGGATTGTTAATAGAAGGCCTGATTGTTGTTCTGAGTAATCTGTAAAGCAGTCAGTAGAGTTTTAACTTCCATTGCCCGATTTGCAGTCTGGCAGTTAGCTTGGAAAAAAATCAGGCTGATCTGATTTGACCAATGGGTATCACAGGCTTTTTAGTGAGGTGGTGATGTTTGGAGCCTCTCTCCTCACCCCTGTTTGTTCAAATACTTCAGTCTGTATCTTGGGAGATAAGATAGTGCAAGTGTTTGTCCACAGGATGTGTGAGAGGATTAGGGCTAGGCTGTGATGCATTCACAGTTATTAGACTTGCCAAAAATTAGAAACTGGTGTAACATAAAGGAAGTGCTGGAAAAATGTCCAGGCTAGTTTTGGATTTACACCTTAATAAATGGCAGGCACATCTGTGTGAAGGGTCTAGTGAAAAGGTATTTAAGATTGTTTATGAAGTTAGGGATGAAAGCATTTCTGATTCTATTCTTATGGCTGTTCTGATGGACAGACAGGAGATATTTCTGTGTTACAGACTTCAGGAACTGACCAACTTGACTAGCTAAGCTCATGGGTGAGAGTGAATAATCTTTTTAACAAAAGCTGGTTTTATCCCATCATATGTTAACTATTTACTGACTAGAGTAACAAGTTTGTGATTTTTGAACTTTCTGGTGGTCTTCTTGTGTTACCAGAAAAAGAGCCTGATTCAACATAAAACCAGACTGTGCAGAAACAAACCAAACCCTTTCTAGCAAACCAGGTTAAAATGAATGTCTTCTCTGCCTGAAGAGTTGTATAATGTCTTCTTGTGTGTCTTAAAGTGGGGAATTGTGAAAGCATAGGAGGGGGAAAGCTTCTGGATAATTCTCAGTCTTTTATTTGCCATCAAAGCCCTTGGGCAGGATATTTGAGTGCAGGTGGCTCCAGTTCTCCAGCCAGTAGCTCTGAGGAAGTGAAGGCTGAGCACAGAGCTGTCCCAGGCAAGCAGAGGAATTTGTTCCATGCTTCCATGGCAATTGTTCTCACCTCTTGTGGCTTCTCACGTTCAGAATTTCACTGAAACTTATTAAATAGTCCAGTCTGGTTTAATTTCTTTCCTTTGGAAATATTAAATATTTATATTTATAAATTGATGGCACTTAAATATTTAGTGGTAAATTAAGAACCATTACTGCTGCAAGGAAAAGTAAGATTTTTGGTGTTTTGTCATCATGATGCATCTTGTAGCGCTTACTGCTGCCACAAAATATAGAGGGTGTGTAACACTTTTAGAAATTTCACTGTGTTCAAAGGAAATCTTTTCACTATGTTTTAGAAATAAAAGTGATCACATAAAATTTTCAATTCAGGAGGCAAAAAATGATGCCTGTTTCTTTCTTCTCTGTCAGGTTTGCAAATACTACCTTTGTGGCTTTTGCCCAGCTGAATTATTTACAAATACCCGTTCTGATTTAGGTAAGTTTACAAGCCATGACGTTTTTATTCACTTAAAAGTAATTACAGTTGAGCTTTTGTTTGCAAACTGTGTTTTTATTGTTAATTCCTCTGTCAAAACACTTTTTTTTTAAATTTACTTTTTCATTTCAAGCGTTGCCAGTGATACAGTATGCTAAAAGTAATATTTATTCCAGATCCTAGTTTTTCTAAATGAAAAAAAACCTTCTTAACACTTTTTTCTTGCTGCGTAAGCTAAATGACTGGATGTGGGGTGCTTTTCTCCTGCTCAAGTGTCAGTTTCTACTTTGAGTTATTCCTGGGGAGGGATTTGACCTATTTTTGTGTGAGCATACATTACTGAGCTGCTTTATTTTAGAGACCCACTTACTGTAATAGTTATTTCTGAAGATCAGCTCTAAATTACTGGTAGTTTTCAAGTGATAACTATGTGTAGCATGTAGTTTGGAGATGGTAACTTAGCAAAACCAGACTTCTTGTCTTAGTTACTTTCTGAGTCTGTTGAAGAGTTTGAGAGTCTGGGGAAGATGAGGAATTTTCACACAGCCACCTTCATGAACTCAGGGCACATAGCTCCTCATTCACTGCAAAGATCTATGTTTTAAGTAGCCAGTGTGTTGCAGAAAACCCTGGAAATCAGAAAGTGCCTGAGGAAATTACCCTTTGTATGTAGTTTTTCTTTTTTGTTATTTTTTTAAGCCCCAGGTGTTTAGGATATTACATTGTTTCTTTGTATTTACTGATGTAAAACTTGATCTGGAAATTCTATTTTTATGGAGACTTTGTATGTAGAATCTCTTGGTTTTACAATTACTAAATGATGTTGGCATTCTTTTTCAATAATGTGTCTTTCAAGCTCCAGGCAAAGGAAGCAGAAAGGCAGGAGCTTAAAAGTCCTTGTGAAATGTTTACAGCCCTGTTCTGTCGTGGTACACAAAAAAATGCTGGTGGAATATGAATACAACCTTCAGGAATGCAAACTTAAGCTTTTTGTGTTGTCTTCTTAGGTCCTTGTGAAAAAATTCATGATGAAAATCTGCGCAAACAGTAAGTTTGTTGTTTCATATGTTAAAGCAAATAGAGTCTCTGGTATCTTTGAAATTTGTTATTAGCAACCTAAACATTACAGATTACTTACTCTTTTTATTTGTGTAATTTTATTTATATTTTATTTAAATAAAAATTTAGTTAATTATATAATGTTTTCTTACTGTGAGCAAGAATTTATAATGCTGTGTCTTGTTACTTAGTTTTCATCTGTTATGGATTGATGTGAACTCTGATTTGGAAAATCTTTTCTCAGGTACGAGAAGAGCTCTCGGTTTATGAAGGTGGGCTATGAGAGAGACTTCCTGCGCTATTTGCAGAGCTTGCTTGCAGAGGTGGAGCGCAGGATCCGGAGGGGCCACGCTCGTTTGGCACTGTCACAGAACCAACAGTCTTCTGGGGTGAGTCTGCAAGAGTCACTGAGGCAGCTTTTCCTGTCAGCAGCATCTTCAGGGTCTTGTCTGTTCAGGTAAAACTTTCTGTTATCCAGAAGATTCCTGGTCAATAAGATTTTTCATCTGTTAGCCAGCAGATCGCATCTGGCACTAATGGACAAGCCAGGTGACTCCACAGTGAGCAAGAGCTCTCTCTGTTCTCAGTCTCTTGTTTCCTGAGAATGAGTGTCTGTTCTCTGCCTGTCAGGTGCTGTCTTTACCCCCACAACCTCAGTTTGTCTGCTCTCCACTTGGTGCACATTGCTCCTTCCCTTCACTGTATCCTTATCCCCTGATGGATTTGGAGCAGTGGCTGTGGCAGTGCTCTGAGTTTTGTTACTGCCAGGACAGCCTTGCTCCTTTCTGCTGCCCCACCTCGCTGTTCTGTACAAAGTCCAGTTGCTTCAGAAGGAGCTGTGGCTGTATTCAGTTGAGAGATACCACTTGTGGAGCAGAGCAGAGGTGGGAGGGCAGCAGTAAGTCTTTTCTGGCAGCCTGCAGAGAGGACACAGCTAACAAATGCATCTTTGAAGTGAGATTCTTTTCACATTTTACACTCAATTTGAAATTCAAAGCCCACAGAACTTTTAAGTCATACTTGAATGTCTGCAGAGATAGGTAATAGCTGCATGGGAATATCAGAGTTTAAAGTTAGGACTTTAAATACAGTTTTCTTACCTTTTATGGGCCATGACTTTGAACATTTTTGTTGAATGGGGAGGAATTTGTGTGATAAGACTGAACAAAGGTGGAGTAGATTGTGTTGAGGAGTGTTTTATATTAGACTAGACTATTAGTAGCTTCTCTTGGGAGAAGAGGCCAGGGGGAGGTTATTCCCAAAATGTCTCTGGAATATGAGAAGATTTACATTTGTGTGTTCAAGCAATTTTAGCAAAAGAAGGAAAAAACCCAACAAGGAAAGAAAAAAGCCCCAACTCACTCTTGTACTCTTGCAGGGAGCGGGCCCTACCGGTAAAAACGAGGAGAAGATTCAGGTGTTAACTGACAAAATTGATGTACTCCTTCAACAGGTGAGGGTTTTGTTAACCCCCATAAGAGAGATCTCTTGCTTTTGTTACATGAGCAGAAATTAAACTTCAATTTTTTTTTATTGCCTTTTAGATTGAAGAACTGGGTTCAGAAGGAAAGGTGGAAGAAGCACAAGGAATGATGAAACTTGTTGAACAGTTAAAGGAAGAGAGAGAATTGCTGAGGTCTACAACTTCAGTAAGTAATGTGTTCATAGTTCTGTGAGACAGCAAAATTTGGTGCACAGTACATTCTGAACAACCTTGTCCTTCCACTGAAGGCATGCAAGGTCTGTGTAGAATTTATTACATAGTAACAGGACATTTGGCTGTGTTAATCCCGTGTGTTGATCAGGCATTCTACCTTGAGAGTGGGCTTCCTGCACACACACTGTGACATTATTCACCCAGCAGTCCTGGAGGAGAGCTTGCACCTTCCTCTAGTTTAGATGCCAGTTAAACTTTGCCCTGTAGCCTCTGCAATATAATTTTACTGAACTGCCAGTGTGACTGTTAGAGAAAGCCCTTGGGTCAGGGCTGTGACTGGAGACAGGCAACTGTCTGACTCTTAAGAGAGCTACAGAAGCCAGAGGGAATGTATTAATTGGGAAGTTCTTGTTAATACAAAGGAGCTTAAGTTTAAAGATTTTGTTTTGGTGTTTCATGAAGTGCTCAAATTGAGATTCTTGTTTTATTTTTTAAGCACTCTTAAATGCTGCATGCAGTGTGTTTATGTCCATGTGGTATGATTGATGGACATTGCACAGCAGTAATCACCTGGGTTTATGTTGAAATTTCAGTGTACTTCTCATATGTCTGTTGAAACAGTGGTTTGACCACCATACTTTTAAATAGAAGCCAGTATTTAGTTTTGTTTTTCTTCATGGGGTATTCTAGCCTTTTGATTCCTTGAGATATATTCCATGGTAGTGCTGCAGCTCCTGACATTCCAGTTGCTGCCAAAGAAATGTTAAAACTGAAAAACAAAACTTTAAAAGAAAAACTTCAGTTTTTCTGGTATTGCAAGATATTATATGACTGTGTGCATGTTAATACAGTGAGTAATGGTTCTGTGGTTTTTCATGGAGCCCTTCCATATGGGAATGAGCATAGGGTGGCCTCTTTTCTCCTGTTTACTGTGATGGGTGCAGTGCTCCAAAGCAGGCAGATGTGATTTCAGCTTTCAGTAGAGCCTGGGATTTGATAACAGTAACAATGTAGTTCTAAACATCTTCACTGACTAAAACTTTTCTCTTGCCTTATCAAATATTCTTCTTTTTCAGACAATTGAGAGCTTTGCAGCCCAGGAAAAACAAATGGAAGTTTGTGAAGTTTGTGGAGCCTTTTTAATTGTAGGAGATGCACAGTCCAGGGTAGATGACCACTTGATGGGAAAGCAGCACATGGGTTATGCCAAAATAAAAGCCACTGTAGAAGATTTAAAAGTAAGTATTTCTTCCAGTTATTGAAATGAAAAATGCTTGGAGGCTTCCTAACATGAATAAAAGGCTGTCCAGTGGATTTTCTCGAGAAGGTGAAACATTCCAAGAAATGGAATCCTGCACTGTGCTTTCACTGATGTAATTTGTTGTGACATTAGATACAAGCAAAGATGTCAATTCAGGTGGGGATTTTTGTGGCCTTTTTAAAGAAATGTAGTGTGGCCTCTGTTCTTGAGAGTGACAAACAAAAAAAACGTTCTGCAAGACAAAGGATTTTCATTTCAGGGATTTTAGGAAGCACTGTCTTTTGTTTGGAAAATAACACTGAACTGTTGTGAGCTGTTTTAACAGTTTAGGCTTTGACATCCTCAGAATCTATAAGCTTAAGTATCTTGAGAAATCTTCATTTCTAACTGTGAACTTGTTTTTAAGGAAAAATTACGAAAAAGAACAGAAGAGCCTGACCGTGATGAAAGGTTGAAAAAAGAGAAGCTAGAACGGGAAGAGAGAGAGAAAGAGAGGGAGAGGGAAAGAGAAGAGCGGGAAAGGAAGAGACGGCGTGAGGAGGAGGAGAAGGAAAAGGAGAGGGCTCGTGACAGAGAGAGGCGCAAAAGGAGCCGCTCCCGGAGCAGGCATTCCAGCAGGACCTCTGACAGGAGGTGCAGCCGCTCACGAGACCACAAAAGGTCAAGAAGCAGAGAAAGAAGGCGAAGCAGGTACTGTGTGTGTATCTGTGTGTCCTTTAAGTCATTTCATGTAACTTTGCAAAAGGTGAAATTTTTGTGGGGAATTATCTGTCAGCCTGAGTCATATCACTGATTTGTTAGCTCACTTTGATCTTGCTTCTTAAGCGAAGAACCTTATTGGTTCTAAGGACAAGCAAGTCTTTGCTGAGTGTCACTGTCCTCTCTCCAGTTTTGGAAGATGACACTGTAGTGGTGGAAGTGGCTTTGTGAGGGAGCTTTCAGCAGATAAAGAATACTCCCATAAAGTAGACTTTCTTCCTTCAGTTGGTCTTTACTTCATGGTGGTGGATCCTTCTAAGCTGTGTAGTTAAGTGTTTCAGTAAATGAAGAGGGCAATATGAAACCACCTCTTACTGAGAAATATTTATATGCAATATGTTAAGACTTTGTTTCTGCAAAGTGCTGCTATTTACTGTTTTTATGTTCTGAGTTAGAAAACAGTAACTGAGATAGACATTTTTGAAATTGTCTCTGAATGTTAAGGAGTCGTGACCGGCGGAGAAGCAGAAGCCATGATAGATCAGAAAGGAAACACAGGTCTCGGAGTAGGGACAGGAGACGGTCGAAAAGCCGGGATCGGAAATCCTACAAGCACAGAAGCAAAAGCAGAGAGAGAGAACAAGACAGGAAGTCAAAAGAAAAAGGTATGTTTGTATAAAGACTGAGGTCGTAGCAAGTTCTGAAACTAATCTTTTCTTAGAGTCTCAAAAGCTGTTAGCTTTTCAAAGAATGACTGAAAGTTCTTAGTACCGAGTCAGAGCTGGTTCTGGAAGTTGTGTGTGTTGCTGGAACAATTGGAAGCATTTTGTTCTTTCCAGTTCCCATTACTGCACGTGTGTGCATACCTACACCCCAGTGTCCTTCTCTTACCTGTTGTACTTTGTCTGCAGATGAAGTGTGCAAGGATTTTTATATATTTTAAGACCTTTTTACCTTTAGAAAAACATAAACCTGTAATCATCATTTCCTAACTAATGTCTTAGATTCCTGCTCTTAGTGGATATTTGCAGTTACCTTTGCAGGTACATGTTTTGACCTGGCTTGTCACCTGTAGCATCTGTTACTTCTCAACACTATCATGTTTCCTTTATTGCCCTTCTAACAGTGCTGTTAAGTTTTTTTCCCCGATCTGTAAAAGCAGTCCAAGATAAATACTGCAAAATCTCTGTGATGTTCTAAATGACAATTTATACCTTCTCCTGAGTCTCCTACTCTCCCCCCCGACCTTTCTCACTTTTTTTTTGGTTGGTTTTTTTGTTTGTTGTTTAAACAAAGTGAGTTTTGCTTTGTCAGTATTCAGGTGAGTCTCAACAGAAAGCTGTGTTAGTCCTTGGAACAGTTCTGTAGCTGTACATGCCATGGACACAGCGTTCATGGGGCCTCACTGCTTCACCAGAGGCTGAAGCTCACAAACTTTAAGTAGGATTACAAAGAACTGCAGTGAGAACACTGTAGATTGACATTTTGTGAGAAGATACTAATTCACTGTTACTGCTAAATTTCCCCCTTTAAAAGTCTTTTGGAACTTCTGTAGGAACCTAAAACTTCTGGCTCTGGTGGGGAGCTGACTAACGGCCAGTCTGAAACAGCCACCCCACTTCAAGGGCTGACCATCAGTAATGGATGAAACAATTGTGTTTCTAAGGTACTTTTGAGGTTCTCTGGAATGAAAGGTGCTCTGTGCATGTGTCTGGGTTGCATAGGCCTGTCTGCTTGACCCTTCTCTGTATTTATCCAGTGGATTGGTTGCCAAAATGTTGGTAATGCTTCATGTATTTCTCTTCCCTGACTTCCTTGGACTGTTTCAATTATATGCTTTATACTATGGGGCACCTTTAGTGTTGATTCTTCTCTCATTTTCCTTTGCCATCTAAGAGAGTGGGTTTTGTTGCTTGCTCGTTGGCAGTGGAAATGATGTGCAGGCTTTAAACTTGGATTCAGTATTGTCCATTTATTACTGTTCCTACCTGATACTGTGCCTTTTTTTGCCTGCTTTATGAACAGATTTCTGGTACTTGGTCAAGAATGTCCTGTTCTCCTGAATGTGTGTATCTGTGCATATAAATAACTGTTTTCTTATTTATTTAAATTTGGTCTAGTTTTGAGCTTTTCAGTTCTTTCCTTAATCTTCTCATAAACAGAGGAGCTAGTGAACTTTCTTCAGCATCTCAAGTATTTTTAGTTTTAAGTTGACTGATTTCCTTGCTGGCTGTTTTATTTGCTGCTTGCTACTTTCTTCCACCAGAAATGAGAACAGTGAGGTGATGCTATGAGCTGCAATGAAAATCCCACCTGGGAAAATCAATTACTTTTTTTGACTGAGCCATCCTAACATTTGTAAAAACACAAATAGACCTTAGAGCAGGACTGTAATGCTAAAGAAGTTTGTGATTTTCCCTTTGTTGGGAAAATCTTTTAATAGAAAAGAAAATATAAAAGAGGAGGGGAGGAAGGAAAAAACCCAAACCCAGTAGTAGTTAATAAGGCAACATTGAATTTCTGTACTGAAGCTGTAAACACCATTGCATCCTCATATTTGCAATGTGCTCTGTAGGTAGGTAGTTATGAATAAAGCTTTAGAGATTCATCTGTTTGAAGTGTGTGGCTGTTGCACAGTGGTAACTTAGATTTTAACTTACTACATTGGGAATCTTGGCTTCACAATCTACTTGTCTTTATAGCCATCCCTGATCTGCAGTTGTAAAAGTGAGCAGCAAAGGCTTGGTAGTTCCTTTCATCTGGAAGTCTCAGACTGCTTTATAAACATGAATATTAACACCAAAAAACCCCAAGGAACAGGTGCCCAAGGCCTGTGTACAATTGCACATTAAATTAGTGCAACACTGGAAATTCAGAAGTCCTGACTTCTTGTTCACTAAGATATTGTAGAAGACAGCAACCAAGGTTATAAGAAAAAAGTGTGTGTAAAAATGGGGGCACTGATTTGGGACTCAGATTTCACAGTCAGGGATACTTTTGCTAAAGGAGCCACCAGCCATAAACACCAGCTGAGCATTAGCTTAATAAAAACCAACAGAATGCACCTACTGTTCAAGGTGCATTTCAGAGCAGATGGAATAAATAGGGGGTTTTAATAAAAGAAAAATTATTTTCTAAGTACCTTCATGTTATGAAGGGTTAATACTGGAATGGGCCTCTAGACCACTTTGGTTTGGCTCTCTGTCTTTCCTAATCTGGATTCTGATAATGATATAAAAATAATTATGATGGTGTTTTAATGTTAGTGATTAAACCTCAGCAGATACTGCCAGAACACCTCAGTAATACTGGATATTATGTTTGATTTTCTAAACAGTAAGGCAATTCCCTTTGTCATGATAAGAATTGTCACAAAACACATCTCAGTTGCCCACACAAACTCAATCAGAAGAATGTGCATGTGTTTAATCAGGAAGCAAAGTCAGTATTATGTGATTATGGCTGATAGATCACAGCTGAAATAATGCACCCAGTTTCAACAGCAAACTAATTGTATGTGCTTTCTCTCTTACTGATTAAAAATACGGTGGAGGAACTTAACTTCTTGCAGATACTCTAGGGGTCGAAAAGTTATCGGGCTATTTGTTGAATACACTTTTTCAGTTCTGCTTGGCAAACTGGAGGTTTGCTATGGTAAACCTGTTTTAATACTGAATTTTTTAGAAAAGTTTGATCTTTCATACCACCATTTATTAGAATTTTTTTTAACCTTAAACAAAATTATCCTTCCTGACCACATTCAAGACACAAACAAGACAGAACAAAACCCTGCACACTGCACATCCATAGGGCTATTAAGATCTACCATATCTACATAGGACAGAAGATAAGATTATTGGACTGACTACTAGTCCTCTGCGGGGAAACAAGACTACTATTCCTCAGTGGATCCACGTGTGCACCGGAGATACCTTTAAGACACAAAAAGAAGACTTTTTAACAAGGTTAGTTAGAGTGCAATCTACCTGCGGAGTTGGCAAACCGAGGGCAGACAGACCCCGAGTGACTCAGTCCTTCAGTGAGCTGGGTGATGTTGCCATGTGCTTTCTCCAGGCACACTGCACTGGATGTGCTGCTGCAGGTGAATCCTCACTACTGGTGGCATTAGGCAGTTGCCCTCGTTTTTCTGTGAGGGCTTTACCCTCTCCTTTGGTAGCGTTGTTATAAAACAAAACAAGTTGGGATGTCACTGCTCTTTTTAAAGCTTAATTTCTTGCTTTGTCTCCTGGAATATAAAAGTGTGCTATGCCAGTCTAGGTGATAATGCTATTTTAAATAGCTTTTTCAGAGTACTCAATCTGTGTGTTCCTGTGCTGGGGATATATCTATCTATTTATATTACTTATTTTGATTGCTCGGATAGCAGGGAATAATCAGAAAAAAAGAGCATGAATGTTGGTCTGTATGATGACATCTGAGAGGTTGGTTTTTTGGATTTTTTTTTTTTTCTCTCCAGAGTGTCTTTACTGATCAAGAGTTGAATATTACGGTGTGAAATAATACAGCAGGAATTGGTATTTTTATTAAATTTGCAAATACTGAATTTACAGATGAGGCACGCAGCTCTAATACTGAATGTTTTTCTTCCCATGGAAATATTTTTACTTCTGGCTTCCTTCCTTCTTTAAAGATTGAGTTTTTAGCGTAGCAAATGGTTCAGTGAGCTTCCCTATTAATGATGACATTGTGGGTTCCTTCCCCCACATCTTGCTGTTTCTTTGCCTTTGGAAAAAAATTGCTTTTTATATATCTTCCAAGCTGTCTCCCCAAGCCCTTTTAATGAGTTGATTATAAATGACTGCTGTTTTTATAAAATTGAGCATTAATGCTGACAAATGTGCAGCTTCAAATTTAATTTTGGTTTTCACTGATCTCCACTTTCAAAGCTGTCAGTGCTTAATATTGTTTTCCAAAGTATTTGATAGTTTGAGATTGCTAGTTTTTAATTGGCAAGTATCAATTTCTTTGATTGTGCAGTCAAGCATTGTCCCACCACTCTTTTCTGATTCTCTTTCATGAATCATAATTAATGAGAATTATAAACCAAAGCAAGCTGTACACAATCAGAAATCACAACTTGGGGACCAGAAGAGAGTCCCATAATAAGTAAGGAAGCCATGCACCATAATTACACATTTGCCTAACCTCTTTACCCCCAATTTGTTCATTTTGACAGAGAGCTGAGTAGCTGCCTCTGTTAGCAGGTCTGACCTTTCTCCTCTTCCCCCACCCTGTACTGTCCCCTTCTGCCTTTATTTTGTCCCCTCTCCATTCTAGCATGGTAGTCTGAAGCTTATTTCTGTAACTTTTTGAGTATTACTGTTATTGCTATTGAAAGTAACTGTCCCATGTTGTATGCAATATATATCTCACATGTGCAATGTTTGTTTTTACTTTGAAATCCATGGTCAATGTCTTCTTTCATGGCAGAAAAGAGGGGATCTGATGATAAAAAAAGTAGTGTGAAGTCCAGTAGTCGAGAAAAACAGAGTGAAGACACAAATACAGACTCGAAGGAGAGTGAGACTAAGAATGAGGTCAATGGGACCAATGAAGACATTAAATCTGAAGGTGACACTCAGTCCAATTAAAACTGATCTGATAAGACCTCAGATCAGACAGAGGTAAGTGCATTATTTCAAACTTTGATTAGGGCTTTTTGTTACTGTTTAACAGTGCAGCGTAAGTATGCACAGATGAAGATGGAACTAAGTCAAGTAAGAAGACAAACTTCTGAAGGAAATGACAGTGTAGTCCTGCAAAACATTTTGAGGTACATTGTTTTGTCTCAGCTATTTTGTAGCAGACTCGTGCCCCCATTAGTGTGCCTCTTTGGGACATATTTGTAATATAGTCACCATAGAAAAATTAATTATCCTTTTTTTTTATTTTTAGGGATTTTGTTATCTTTTTTAAAAAAAGGTTGAACTGATTTTGTATTTAAGTCCATATTGTGTTGGTACATCAGCAGAAACTTTTGCTTAAATACTTAATATTTGAGGCACATGTTGGACTACTTTGTTTTCATATAAACTGCTAGTATTTCTTTGTCAAGGATGTTTCTAGTTTTTTTGCTTTATTGCCTTGCATTCTAATGCAGTTTGTTCTGTAACTCGAGAGCCAGTAGCATTGGATTGATGGAAGTGTAGGGTTTATGAATTATTGCAGCTGACTACCATACCTCACACAGCGTTGGTGTTGTGAGCGGCCCATGAAAAGCCAAATTAAAAATCAAGGATTCAGTCAAACTAAGCAGGTACTCATGCCAGGTACTCCTTTCTCTACCCACATCCATGTTTGAATGCTGTTGCCTGTAATCTTTAAGCTTACTGTTGTGTTTTTTGATTTTGAAGCTAGTGAAAAGGACTTTTTGTGTATTGTGTGAATACTGTAAATCTGATGTTAACAGAATGGAATTTTCTTTCAACTGTGTGTAGGGATGCAGTGCTGCCCAGAATTAGATATCTTTAAAGAGTTTAAAATGCAATAAACACTACATAATATTCGCCTTGTTACTTTCAATGCAATTCAAGTCTTTAAGAGGTATGTGCTTAATATTTCCTACTGTGTAGGAGACTTTGCAGTCAGCCATAGCACAGAACAGTGAATGCCTGGTAACAGGCTTGTAAGGCAGATGTAAATGCAGAGACAGATGCCACCAAATGATGACAGTGTTGATGGCAGGAATGTATGCTGGAAATTGTTTGTGGGAAATGAAGCAGCTAAGCAATAGGCAATTACAATATTGTATTGAAAGGACAACTTGAAGTTTTTTCCCCACTCTTGACATAGCTTTCTTACAGAAGGTCTTTAGTTGTATTCCTGAAATAAGGAACTAACAGTGGAGATGACAGCTGATAATTGAGCTTCTTGCAACATAATTTGTTACTGTAGTTGCATTATGTATGCTAAGAACTCTTAAACATTTAATGTTGATATTAAACCATTAATGCTACATCATTGCTTCTAAAGCCAGTCATGTTCAATGGTGATGTTTTTGTAGTTAAGGTGACAGCTAACAACTGGGCGAGTGTAGAGAAATGATAAACAAAATGCTCCTAATGCTGTCTAATCGTCTGTTCTCCCAAAATTTTGCATTATAGGACTACTACATGAAGAGTCTGCGAAGACAGTGGAAGACAGCTTAAACTGAAGATCTGCTTTAAAATGAGGTGAAAGAAAGCTGTAGTGGCGTAGAAAAATATAAAGTTGAGTTAGAAATTTTTTTTTTATAAAATTTAATTCAGGACTGGTGTTTCCTCCCAGAGTTCAGAAAGATGTGTTGATAATAGCACATATGCTACTGAGAATATAAGTCCTGTATCCTTTTTTTTTCTTTAAGGCTTTTTAAGATAAGAAACAAACATAACCTGAACACATGGCTTGCTCAGTGTTTAATTGCAAGTTTTCATTCTTGGACTTTAAAACACAAGAATAAATGTTTAGTATTTGTGTGAATCAAACTAAAATGAATCCCATTTTTACAACTAAGCAATTCCTAGCTTCTTGGTATACGAGAAATGGAAATAAAGTATCTTTGAATTTCTGTTACAAATTTGATTGTCTCTGTCCTTGAACATTTAATATTAAATAAGCTTCTTTCCTAATAAATTACTCATGTCTTCAAGCTTAGTTCATTAATTTGGATGCTTAGTTATTCTGTGCTGTTTGTGGGTTTGAGTTTTTTTGGTGCCATCAGGATTTAATTTGAGGCTTATTTTTGCAGCAGTTAGCTGCTGTTGGGTTCAGCATCTCCCCAAAAAGTGCCTTTTGCTGCAGTTGGTTAAGAAATCACAGAAATCCTGCAATAAAAATGTAGATATTAACTCTTTACAGAATGGTTTAACTTCAGCAGCATGTTTACAGGGAGGCCAGTGCTGGGACTGTCATTCAAACTGCCTCATATTTGCATTGCAGGATTGGTTTGGGGTATTGATTAACAACCCCATGCAGTTTGTCAGAACAGACACAGGCAGGGAGATGTGCCTCATGCTTCCCTGTGAAGCTGTAGTGCAAGCAGGAGTGGTTCTTGTTGGAGAACTGCAGTGTGTTCTAGTCAGTGCTGTGGCTGTAAGGCAATGAATTCACATTCTTTAAAAAGAGCTTTATCTTTCCCATTAGTATTCAGGCCAAAGTCAGGCATGGACAGAACAGCACTGTAACTTGTGCTGATTTCTATGGTCTGTGTGTGCAAGTGCACTTGGGAGGAATCTGCGTCTTAGCCCCTCTGGTTGGTACTGCTAGGTTTGATACCACATGCAGACAGCCATGTTCCTTTTTTGACTTTTATTGTTCTAAAGCAGGCAAAGGGTACAGGGGATGGAGAGTGGGTGTGGTGGTGTTCTTGGGAAAAAGTGAAGTGGGAGCAGGTGAAATTATAGCTAAATTCTACTTGGAGACATTGGTTGAACCTCTTCATTTTGAAATGTGTGAGTCAGGACTCAGCCTCTTCCTGGATGTGTTACTTCTTTCAGGGGTGAGAATGTTTGTCTTCCACCTTCCACTGCACTTACTTGTTGATTTGCATTTCCCCTTACTTTGCAAAATGATAAAATGAGATACCTTGTAGTAGATTAGCTTGGGATTCAGATTCTGACATGTCTCACAGGGGGAGTCTTTAATGCTTTGAAGATGAAGGAAAATTCTGTTTTGCAGAGCATAGGAAACACAGTGCCTTTCTGCCTGCAGATTTGACTGTACAAACATCTCTACAGTCACAATTGTGAGGAGTACCTTCAGAGCTCGAGCCCAGGATAAATACCATCCCAGATTTTCTAGGCATGCTAGGCAAAAGGCAAGTAGCTGATTTCAGTAAGCACTGCTTACATGCTTTCTCCACACTGGTTTTGACAGCCTGACAGTCTTTAATTAGGTGTTAAAAATGACTTAGGATTTTTCAAAGTTGTATTTAGTGTCTTGTCCACTCCAGAGTGATCTTCACATCCTTCTACCCCCCACCCTGAAAAAGGAAGAGACCAAGGTACTTGAAAGACTGATAGTTTATTAGAAGTGAAGAGTAGCAATGTCAGTTCAGTACAAGTTTGTAGTGTAAACAAAAATCGTCCTTGGAAGAACAGTAAGCTTTGTAAACTTCATCTCAGTTGTCATTCCAACAGTTTATTGTTCAAGGAAAAAGCACAACAAAAAGCAGTTAATGTAACTAGAGTTTATCAAACTGCATAAAACATACAAAAATATTTCTCTGAATGCATAGATTTACTGTTATTACAGTCAGATTACAAGTAGAGTTTAACACATTAACTGTTATTCTTGGTGGAAACTAGAGAAATAAAGCTTTTTAAACCAGATGCCCTCTAGCAGAATGCTCAGTAATTAGTGGAGACAGTCCTTACACTGACTTCCCAAATAAAGGAACTGTAAAGAAATTAGATACTCCTATTAATTTTGAGCCATTTAGCCATTACTGTTTTTCAGTTATTGCACATAATCTGAGCTAGCCTCCAAGCTATGCTGGAAAGATAAATCCACAATTGTTAAAACCTTCTTTCCTGTCCTACAAGAAAAACAAAGCAGGAACCTTAGTTAAGAAATTTTACTTCATACTGTGTCACAGTCTTGAGCTTCCCAGGAGTTGATTCTGGCATTAAAGTAGCTTAGCTCCTGGCTGGAGAAAAACCAGGACTGAGAATGTGAAGTTAGCAGGGTTGAGGTGATGTGTGTGGAACACAGAGGAAAGGATGATAATTATTTTCACTGCAATAAGCAAGAATTTTAAGCCTAAGTAACTTGGTGAAATCCTGAGCCCAGAGTCAAGCATCTCTGCTGGCAGGAGGAGTTTGTATCTTCTCTTGGTGTGCAGGACACAGGGAGTGTGGCAGCCATGCTGCTTCTACCAGAACATGGTGCTGTACTATTTATAGTTTGACTGTCAGCACTGCAGTCCAGATCAACAACAAACACAGCACCAGCTGTGCAGAAACTCTGCTCTAGTGCAGCCTCATAAAGCAGAGCTGGAAGGAAAATCAATACAGTTTGGGGTGGGGGAAGAGGGGGGACAGAGGGGAGAAAAAGCTGCTCATGCAGAAAAAGCAAGTCCTTCACTCCTCTACCCACCTCAGGACCCAGTTAAGGGTTTTGGTGCAAAGGTCAGCACCATATTTTTTGGTAAAAAAGAAAACAGCCTCCAAAAGTTTCCAGGCTGCCATGGTAATCAGGAAAAGCTTCAGGCTGTATGAACACAGCAATGCTGTGACTTAGGTACTTCAGCCTCCAGGTGAATTTTTATTATTGACTTGCTTAAATGCAAGTTAAATGGTCTGTAGCTTAACCAGAGTTGTGTTTTTTTTCATTTGTCACAATGAAGAGGAAAAAAAAGTTGAAAGGGCCTGGAGGCAGCTTTCAGTACTCACCTGGCCAAACCAAGGCTCTGTAATAGTGACAGTAGACTGTGCATGATGGAAAGTTACAGGTTACTTGCTCGTGCTGTGTTTGCCATCCAGTGTGTTCTTTGCCAGCAAGCTGTGTTCTTTCCAGCTGTGCTCTCCCCTGAGGACACTGCTGTGCTCCTCCTCACACACACAGCAGAAACCAGCCCTTGGAACTGGTCTGCAGGGGAGAGCCACCCAGAGCTTTCCTGTCTGACAGTACTGACACCTGGTGTGAGTAATGCACAGGCTCGCATCAGTCAGAAGGTACAAACCACTGACACTGGGGGTTCCCCATCTCCTCAAACAAGGGCTTTCTCTTGAAAGGGCACTTCAACTCGACTGAGACTTAATTAGGGAACATTTACAAGAGGCTTTTGTATTTTTTGGTGGAGGTACAATATTCTCATAGGGGCAATAAACATTTAAATATGGGCAAACTTATTCCACTTATTTTCAGCCCAGTAAAAGGGTTTCTCCTGCCACTTCTGAGCATTAAGTATCTCTAGGTGCTCCCTCTTGGCGTTTGTGAGGGGCAAGAGGTTAAGGACTTGTACATTTACATTTTTAGAGAGCAACTATTCATTGTGTGTCTCTTGTTTAATTTAATGAGGAGATTTAAAATACATATATACACACAGAGACACACAATTTCCTGAATCTTTCCATGAGTCTTACTTGGTCAGAGTGGGTGTACTTAACATAATTTTCATATCAATAATTATGTATTTTGTGCCCCCCTGCTGCCAGATACAACCAATAAACTTCCTTGAAATACACTGGAAGCATGTGATTTTACTAGACAAATGAGGTATCCCTTGGCTGAATACAGTATCAAGTAAAAAACAAAAGCAAACAGGGTATTAAATATAAAATATAAAATATTAGTTAAAATAGTAACCCTAACAATAACTTAAGGTTTTACACACACTGAAGTTGCAGCTTTCCCAAGGCAGCAGTGTCACTGCCAGGTGTCCCCAGTGCAGCTGCAGCCCCAGGCTCAGTAGGTGAGTTTGGATGCTCTGCTGTTGTAGCACGGCCGCTCCGGCAGCACGGCCGCAGCGTTCCGGAATGGAGAGCTGTCACTTCTCATGAGCACCAGCTCCAGCTCCTGGAAATCCTGGAGTCTGGCAACATCCTTGTCCTTGTAAGGAACACACAGAACAATGTGATACTCTTAAACAGAGCTGGTGGTTATTATTAAAATAACTATAGAAAGCATAAATGAAAATTCCAGGGACATCACACCCAGTAATAGCAATAAAGAGTGAAAAAAATAAATCCTACTCTGTATATACTCATTGAAAGTGTATCAGGTTTGCTTGTTTGGTTTTTCTCAGATATTTTTCTCTTTTAATCTCACTATGATTTGGCTGTATTTGTGCAGTTACTTAACCAAGAGTTGTGACCACTTTCATTTACAGACCTCTAGAATATATATTTTTGGAACAGAAGGGCAGGTTTATTTTTTACCAGCCTGTCTTTAAATTGTTCATATGCCAATTTCTGGAGATTTTTCCCCTTACTGTTTGGTCTTTTTAGGCAAGCAGACAGTGAAGTAGTACTTGGCAATTATGTTAAAAGCACCTAAATGCACCATTTCTGATACATTTTTTAAAAGTCAAGCTGTAATAGTTCCTGTTATGCTGAAGTTTTAAGAAAGGTCCAACGTCCCTTTGAATCTCTCAGTTTAAGTCAGTTTTTATTTAACAAAGGTGACATTTTGCCAATCTTTTTACAAAAATACCTTTCTGATGTCAGCAAAGCACAAAGTCAAGTTAATCTCTCATTTCTATTCCTACCTTTCTTACAAGTGTATTGGGTAGTTTTCTGATCTTCTCTACTTGCTCTGGATTAATGCCCAGTTCACAGCAGCTCACTCTGAGCAGATCTTGATAGGTCAATTCTTGTCTGTCCAGTTCAATCTCAATGAAGTCATTGTCTCTCAGGTTCTGGACTCTGACCTTGAGCACAAGTTCTGACAGAGAAACAATTAAAAAGTTAACAATAAAAAAGACAACCAACTCAAACCTAACACTACAGTATTTACCATTATCTTCTGAATTCAGGTTTTTTAATACAATCTCTATGATCTCACTGAGAAATACTGTGCAGTTAACAGAAGCTTCCAGCAGAAATACACAGGAGAACCATGTGAATGCTGTTGAAACTGATCCATCCAGTCAGAGTCAAGTTGTTACTTTACATGGAGTGATCATTCCATTGTTTTGCAAAGTATTGCCATGGTTAAAATACAGTATGAAGTAAACAGTACACAGACTTTTACTTAATTGAGCAGAAGAAAGTTCAGGGCACCTATGGCCTGAATTCAACATCTCTGCCTCTATTCTACTAGAGCCTGAAGTGAAATGGTCACTTCATTGTTCACTGTAACTCAGCATTTACCTTGCATGTTGTAGGGGAATGTTCCAGTGAAGAAGAAGGGCTGATAGGCAGAGGCAGTGCCGCTGGGAGAGGTGTTGGGCTGCAGGGGCACAGCCTGGCCAGACACTCCTGGGGAGCAGAGCCCCAGGCTGGGGGGCCTGGCTGGGGGGCAGCTGGGGCTGGGGGACACCCCAGGGCTGGCACACACCCCAGGGCTGGCACACACTGAGGCTGGGGTGGGGATGGGCACAGGGACTGGCCTGGCTGCAGCGCTCGCTGCTGGGGTCTCATCGCTGCTGCAGGACGTGGGGGTGCAGATGCTTTCAGCCTCAGGTGCTGACGGACAAGGGCTGTTTTCACTCTGAGAAGCAGAAGAGATGGAAGCACTTTCATTCTGGGAATCTGCCAAGCTGCCTGGAATGCTCTCTTCGCTGTAAACGTTAGGGAATGGTGGCTTGGCCAAGTAGTTCGCAACAATGGGTAAATTTAAATCCTTCGCTGCTTGACATTCAGTTTGTTCCTCTACTGATGAAGTTCAAAAGTGAGGGGTAGGGGATGGAGAGAGAAAAAAACCCATCATATTACTGGATAGATCTTTCTCATTTTGAATACAGTTAGTTTTGCTATTGTGTCTTTTAAACTACATCACATTCCAAGGTCACCAAAGAATGACACTAATGTTCCAGAAGCATGTGATACTTGAGGCCAGTAGCTGTTAAGTTAAAGAAAAACCTATAAATGTCTTCAGTATATCTGGTATTTTAAAAATAAAGTGGGGGGAAAAAATAACCTTTGAAAGACACATCATTTCTAGCAGTGTTATTCCAGTGCTTTCAAATTAATTGGATGACCAGTAGTCCTTTATTGAATCTCATTTTAAAATGCTTTTAATAGCACTGCTGTAAATAGTTTATTACGACCTAGGCCAGCAAATTCAACCCAGTGTTTTTTCAGGGAAGTGACTACTTACTGTAATACCCAAACAAACTCAACTCTTGCTTAAAAGCACTGCAGTAAGTGACATTCCTGCCTGAGGATTACAGAACATAAACAGTGATATCAAAGCAGTTCAGAATGATCTGCTCAGTGATACCACACTCCCAGAATAAAAAATAGGAGAGAAGTGATATGTGTTTATTCCCCAGTAAACACATGAAAGCTTAACAGAAAAATAAGACA
Source organism: Catharus ustulatus (assembly GCF_009819885.2). Classification (NCBI taxonomy): domain Eukaryota; kingdom Metazoa; phylum Chordata; class Aves; order Passeriformes; family Turdidae; genus Catharus; species Catharus ustulatus. The sequence goes on from NC_046240.1 coordinate 6,248,828, forward strand.
TTCATGAACAGAGTTCATCCCCATGTGCTTGAGAGTTTAGATGTTAAAAACAGATTAGTAGTTTGCCACAAATTAAACCCAAGAGATGAGCACCTTGCCCAAAAGAAAGCAAAAGTATTAAGAACATGCCATTCCTTCAGGTGTAACTGTAGGAGCCTGGGTGATGATTTAGCTGCAACCTTGTGAAGGATGATGTAAGAGCTGATCATTGTAGAGAGCAATTTAAGTGCAACTGCAGAAGACTGCACATTTCCAAAGGTAAAGCACTTCAGAAATTTAATCTGGAGCACAGTATCTAGATGTTGATGGCACTTGCTCTCGTTCAGGAGTGTCACACACATCTAACTGGGTTTGCTGTGCATATGAAAAGTGTAAGATGGCAGAATTACATGGCAAAAATTAACCATACCAGCAAGTTATACTATAGCAAGGTGCGCAGAAGGCATAACTTACTGAGTGATAAGGTTGTTTTGAGGGGATTTGTCATACTGATCATGGTCAGACCACCACTTCCTGGTGATACAGCTCAGAGCACAAAGCCTTCCTACCTGAAATCCCCAGGTCTATTTGCCCAAATATGAATTCCAGTTATAAATCAGAGCTATCTAATGAGATACAATGGTCCTAGCCAAGGTATTGCCAATTACTGCCTCAGATAAAAGCACTAAAAAGTCCTAGTGTTTAGACCAAGAATTCTAGATGATTTTTAAGATGGGAACCTCCCAAAATCTTGCGGATGTCTGGTTTCGATGTTAGCTCTGCCGCCAGCTCTCCCTTAGCAGTGAGGATGTGCTTGTCAGCGCCAGCCTCCAGCAGGCAGGACACCACTTGGGCATGGTTCCGCTTACAGGCCCAGTGCAGGCAGGTCCTGCGGGAAGGAAGCACAAGGGTTGGGATGCATCGCCCCGGCTCCTCCTCACCCGAGTTATAAAGTGATAACTGGAATAAAGTTTCCTTCACTGCGGCACTTTGTAAAGTTCTGAAGCTCTCAGCTGCGCAGGGCAGGGCGCTCTTTTGCCTTGCAGCCTGACTCCCACTACGGTCCCACACAAACGAGTGGATGGGACCTCGAGCAAACACGCAGTGACAGGTGAACGGAGGGCGACCTGCTTTTATCGTGATCCTCTTTAGCACTAAATCTCCGAGCCTCCCGAGATTAGCTTTTCTGTATTCGCAAATGGGAAAACTAAGACTCAAACACAAGAGCTGCGTCTCCAAAGCAGCTCCCTCACCCTGCGCCTGATAAATGGTTTGGGGGGAGCCCTGAGCGCAGCCACCCCGAACGCGGCCGCCGAGAAGGCAGCGGGGAGGAGCCGGGCCCCGCAGCGACCCCGGCCCGCCCCTCGCCCCGCAGCGCCGGGACCCGCGCGCCGCCGCCGCCCCTCACCAGCCGTTGATCTCGTTGCGGGAGTCGATGTCCACCCCCGCGCCCAGCAGCCGCCGCACCTCCGCCACGTCCCCCAGGGCCGCCGCCTCCCGCAGCCGCTCCTCCAGCTCCCGCGCCTCCGCCGCGCCGCTCATGGCCGGGTCCGGCTGCGGCCCCTCCCCGCCGCTCCGGAGCCCGTCGGGAGGGGCCGGGCGAGCTCAGCGCGGCGGAGCCGGGCCCTTCCCGCCCCGGGGCCCAGCTCCGGCCCTCACGGCCGCCGCCATCTTGAGCCCGGGGCGGGCGGGGGGCGCTGGCGCTGCTGCGGGCAGGGAACAGCCCTGGCCTGGAGTTCTGTGTCTGGTTCTGGGCTCCTCCAGGAAAAACAAGGAGCTGCTGAAGAGGGTCCAGCCAAGGCCGCAAGGGTGATGAGGGGTCTGGAGCATCTCTCTGATGCACAGACACTGCGGGAACTGCGCCTGTTTGGTCTGGAGAAGACTGAGAGGGGATCTCATCAATGCATTTAAATGTATCCAGGAGTGTCAGAGGATGCTGTCAGTTTCCATTGGTGCCCAGCGATAAGACATGGGGCAATGGCCATAAACTAAAACAGAAAATGTTCCACTTAACACTAGGAAGAACTCCTTTTTACATTAAGGGTAGAGCTCTGGAACAGCTGCCCAGGGAGGCTGTGGAGTCTCCCTCTCTGGAGACATTCCAAACTCAGCTGGACACATTCCTGTGTCACCTGCTCCAGGTGACCCTGCCTTAACAGGTTGGGCGGACTGGGTGATCTCCAGAGGTGTTTTCCAACCCCAGTGATTCTGTGATTCTGTGCCCCCTTCCCCCAGACACTGAGATGGGCTGGACAGGGTTAAAATCCAAGACTGGAGTGTTTCCTCTGGTGGGTTCATCCTACCCTCACCTGACATCTTGAGCCCTGTGTGGGGGCTTGGGGGAAGAGAGCTCCTGGGGAAAGGGTAAAAGCTGCAAGTTAAAACTGCCTGCCAGCAAAAGTGCATCATAGAATTAGTTAGGTTGGAAAAGACCTCCAAGGTCTTTGATTCCAACCCATAATCTACCATAGTGGCCTTGCCCTTTTTGGATGTGTTTTTTAACCAGCAGCCTGGCTTCTGTCTTCGAGCTGTGAGTCTGCCATGGGCTGGGAAAGGACCACAAGGATGGCTTCAAATCCATGGGGTTCCCAGACACTTCCAGCCCTGGCACCCCCATTCCCAGCCCTTACTTCTCCAGTGTTTTGCTCACACTTAATGAAATCACTGTGGCATGTGTTGGGGAGCTGATTTAACTCCAGGCTTTCTGTTTTGGCCTCAGTGTCTGCCACCAAGGAGAAATTTTCACTAAGCTGCTTTTTCATTTCATTGCCTCTGTTTTATTGCTTGCTTTTCTTATTAGTGACATTATTTTAAACGTACCATTTAATTTGAGACTTGGGTTGCTGTTGCTTTGCTCTGCTGTTCCTTCTCTAGTAGTTGTGGCCATTAGATGAAGACAATGCCTGCAGCATTACCATCCAAACAGTTCCTGAATATCTCTCTATATAAATGAAGCTTCAAAACACAAACACTCATCTTCCTTTTAATCAGTCAGGAGACGCAGAGGCCCACAGGCCAAATGTTTCTCTAAGAGAGAAGCAGCCCTGCAAACCACCCTCATGAAAGCAGGAGGGAGGATCAAGCAGTGACATTTTTAACTGCTATACACGGTGACCTTGTGGCAAGTTTTTCACACCAGATCACATGCTTTTGATTCCATGCAACAGATTGGACAAAATTTTTGCCCAGCTCCTACCAAGAGACTCAACAAACTGTATGAAAAACAACTGGATTTGGAGAATATTTTGCAAACAAGATTCACCTGATGACAACTGCCAATTCAAACCTCAGAGACCTGGAAGACCAGCCCTCAGCTGGACACTGCTGTGACCTGAATATTTGTATTTTAACTCATTTTATTTTTCAGTTAATGCATCTTAAATTATCACTCTTTAACCCATGGTCCCTTTTGTCTTTTTTCAGTGTCTGTGCCATGAAGCTGTAAACCAAAGACAAGGCACCCACAAGTGGAGACCTAGTGATATGTTCTAAAAAGCAGGATGCCCTCCTGCACACTGTGAAAGCTTTAAATCCCGACTTTTTACATCTGTAAAATTCCAGTAGGATTAGTGGCAAAAGAGCTTTTTGCAAAATAATACAAGACAACTCTCAGATGGATGGAACATATCTACTCAGGAGACAAGTGCAGGACAGGCCTAAAACCAGGAACACCATTCCTGTGGTGTTCTCCAGTGCCACTGCCACTAGATGTCACAGTGGAACAGCAAGAGGAGCCCGGAGTGTGGCTTTGTGCTTCTTGCTGTAATTGTGAAATGCCTTTAAATTTGTCTTGGCACATCCATAGTGTCTTCATACAGCTTTGATCCAGAGCTCCGTGTGGTGCAAAGGGACATTATGCAACATTTCCACCCAAGTGCAGGGAAACCCAGTGCAGGGAGCTGCTGTCTGGGGGCTTATGGGCTCTTTTCTTTCTTTCTTTTTCTTTTTTTTATTTTCCCCTCTACTTGAGCTGCTCTCCCAAAGCCACACAGGGCTTTTAAGGACTCGAAGCCGGCGGGTGATGCACTGAGATGCTCTCTCTCACGCTCTCTTGGGATGAGTATCCTACTCTGTTGCACCTGTGCCAAACCCTGTTAAATGGAGCTTGGGTTCACCATTGCTTAGTTACACAATGTACTTCTCCCTGGAGTCATGAGATCTCCTCCCCCAAGGAAGGCTGTGTGGAAGAGGATTAGCAGTGAGTTCCCCAGCGCCGCCATGAACCTCCTGCTCGTGCCCCACGCATGGAGCCTCAGTCCCCTCGTACGTGTGTGTGCCCTCTCCATTTATTGGCACTGCTGTCACACTCACCAGCTCCCAGCAGAGCCAGGAGCTTGTCCTTTCCCTGCTCCTTTCTCATGTGACAGCTGGGTTTGTGGCTGTACCTGTGCAGGGCACACATGCATGTCACCTTTGGAAGCTGCTGGCAATTGCACATGGTGCTCGTGGCTGGAGCAGCCACTTTGCCTCCCAAATTTAAATGACTTTGGCCTTCAGTGATCTTCAGAGCTGAGCTCTGAGCCTGTGTCAGCCCAGATCAGTGCTGTTTTGTTTTCTTTGTGATTTACAGGTTGAACAGCCTGGGTGTAGCCCTGGGCCCACAGCATCACCTGGCAGAGCCAGCGCCTCGCTCTCACAGCCTTGCAGTAACCACAGGGGAGGCTTGGGCCAGTCTTTGTCCCCACAGCTGGTTTTCCACATTTTATTGGTTAAGTGTTAGTATCTGTCTTTATGCAAGCTTCTGACTGTGCCTGATCCTCTGGATTGATTATTTTCTGCTTTCTGGAGAAACCATGGTCTGTCTGTTTGCTATTTGCTCCTGGGTTTTTTTTTTTTTTTAAGTTATGAAGTTTTTTATTCCCTTTGCATTTCAGGTCTCCTTCCCCACATAACTCCATTCCTCTCAATTAAATCAACTTCTTAGTCACTGAAAGTTATGATTAAACATCTTTTTAAAGGCTTAATTCCCAGTTACACAGTGATACTGACAGCTGTACAATCATATTTGAGACACTCCATCCCCACCCAACTCACCAAAATAATGTTTCTGGCAATTTAAACCAACACTACAGTTGTGGACTTGTGAGAAATGAGATTTAGGGATAGTCAGAAACCTTAAATGTGATACTTAATGCACACACGCAGATTTAAAACTGTTATGGGATTAAAGCTCAGGGAAATGGAAGGACTGGTGGAGAATAAAGATGGAATTAAAAGTCAAGCTCAATATTCACTTGGATTTAAATTAATCTGTGCTGCTCACACTGGGCCTTTCAATGAGAGTTTGAAGGCAGAGGAGACAATTTCAAAGGAGGAAGTGAAAGTCACATGAGAAGCCGTTTATGCTATAGCAGTTTTTGTGCTGACCCCATGCAAGCCCCCTGTGAGAGCCTGTAGGTGAATTATGTTAAATTCAAGCCTCCGTGTTATCAAGTCTGAGCCTGTCTCACCAACACTCACTTCATGGGAGGAAACATGCAGCACAGAGGCAGATTCATCTCCTCCCAGGGCAAGGGTCTGAAACAACACAGCCAAACCATCCTCTGGAGATGCCCCTTGTGTTCTGCTCTCTGCCAAAAGATCCAAAGAAAATGAGCTTTGAACAAAAAAGTTTCCAGCTGCCAGCTGCCAGGCAAGATGTGCACCTGAGACAGGGTGGATAGGACTTTACTCAAGAATAGTTACTCTATTTTTTGGATGAGATTAAAAAAAATTCTTCCAGTGAATTCTAGAATTACAGGGAACTCACTCATCATTTTTCTTTTGACCATAAATGACAGCTATTTAACTAAATCACCCGGCAGGAATTGCTACACTTTTCAGTCCTGCTGAGCATCCGGCAGGGGCTCAAGGGGAGCTGAGTGTCTAAAGAGGGACATTTAAGCAGGTGTGAGCACACACCCATGCACACGGCTGCACATGTCTGCAGCATGGAGTGAAATTTGACAGCAAGGGGTTGGAAAATGGAATTTATGTTTGGGGTAATGGTGATCTGCAAGGGAAAGATCTGCTCAGGCAGCCAAATCCCTTTAGAAATCAGGCATGGTGTGAGGCTGATTTTTTTTTTTTTCTCAGTTGTTAATTTAACATTGTTTCTATTTGTAGAACAAATAAATAATTTCTGAACAAACAAATCAGGGAGCTGGAACCTGAGGGGTGTGATACATCAGCTCAGGGACTCGTGGTTAAGAAGTCCAATAGATTTTGATAACAACTGGAAATTGTTCAGTGGATTAGTGCCTAAAGCCAGTTTGGCTTCAACTAATGACAAGCCTGAGCTGCAGTGCCTTGGAGCCAAATGTCTCCCCCTGAGGATGGTTGTTGCCTGTGTTGGGGTTGTGGCAGTGTCCCCAGTGTCCCCAGGTGTCAGCCCTCCTGAGCTCAGAGACATCCTAACCCAGAAAACTGCAGAAAAGGGACTGCCTTCGCTTTTTCTCCAGATTTTTGGCTGCATTCCTCTCAGCCCATGTCTATAGTCCCTCCCTTTGCTCTACTAATCCATGAAACATGTTCTTCCTGGGGACAAGGGGCAAATATAACTAGTTCCCTGAATCCTGCATAGAGGCATGTCCTGTCTAGGCATTTGGAGTCAAAAGGCTTCTGTGGATCCTGTTCCACTTCTCCTGCAGGAGCTGATTCCTGTAGAGAGTTCACAAGATGACAGAGATGTTTTACTTGCGTGCCTGAGGAAAAAATTGTTTTGCTAAGACAAGATATACATTTATTTCTCCCGAGCTCTTTTCTTTAGAAGAAGCTGGTGTCATGCAGAAGATCAGATGAAGGTGTTTGGATTCTCCTTAGGCTGTTTTGGCCATCAAGGAGAAGCCCCCAGTGCAAATCTTAACTGGTTACCCTGAGGGGCTGTGCCCTGTGCATCCCTCATGGGCACAAGACACAGCCAGTCAGTTTGGAACTCTCCATTGAGCTGGCCAGGCTTTCAACCAGGCACTATACAATTCATCAGAGCAATTAGCAAAGCTGTAACTAAAGAGGTCTCCATGGAGATTGACAGCATCACCTCCCAGCTGGTACATTCTCTGCCTCCTATTCTAAATTTGTTCTCACTGTTTCCCTGGCTGTAATCCATAAGGATAGTGAAATTTTTCCAACATTTGTGTCACATTACAGCAGTGGAAAGAAGGACAAAGGTGGCTGGGAGGGGGCTGAGAAAGAAAGAACCTGGTTGGTGCCTCAAGGAAAGCAGCAGAAACTGTTCAGACATATATAGCCAGAGTTTTGAGAATGGGATTAGGCAGAACAGCACCTCTGCCTGCCTGTCACTTGCAAATTCTTGCTAATACTTTAGGAGCTTATTGGAGGTCAGCACCAAACACCCAAACAGACTAATCTGTATTATAGACACATAATCAAAGTCACAAGGTTTTACATAATATATATTGGTGACACAAGAAGTGTTTGTTTGAATAGTTTTGTCATCAAGATTAGTGGCCATGAAAGCCTCTACTGTGCACTAACCTGGTTTTTATGGCCAGGGGTACACCAGATTCCTCAGACAAATCAAAAAGGAGCTGAGAAAGTACAAATATATATCCTGAAACAATTACAGCATTAGGTTTCTGGCCATGGCAAAGTTTTAAAAAAATGTGTGTGAATGTGTGTGTGTGTATTAGAAAGGACTGTGCTTAAACTTCATCTTAAGAGATGTGAACAAATGCTTTTTGCATTTGCCATTTCTTCCCTACAGTTTTGCAATTGCAGCAAATCACACCTCACACTCACACTCAGCTCTAAAATGGTGAGAAGTTGGGATTTCAAAGATAAATTGGTGTCACTTGACCCACTTGAGAGCCTTACAGTCCCCTTCAGGGAGGTGGAAGCTGTAGTGCAGAGAGCAAGTGGTCTGGGCTCACAAAGTCAGTGACAAAGACAGGAACAGTTCCTGTGGAGATAACTCCAAATCTGATTGACTTCAAAAGGAAATTAGTCAATGGAAATATTTGGAAATGTTTAGAGAAGTCTTATTTTCCACTCTCATAGAGTTTTTCAAGTATAATGTTACACAAACACAAAAGAAAATGTGAAAAATTATGAAAGAAAAAAACATGCCTCCCCAGAAAAAAAAGGGGAGAAAGGAGAAAAAGAATTCAAGAGCATTTTCTCTGTGCTGGGAAGAGACAAAGCCACAACTCATGCCACATTGTAAAGATTTTCCAGGCATTTTGACCAGCCTGTTCTCCTGGCTGATGCACAGCAAAGCCAAAGGTCTTGTGAAGGTGCCCCACATTGTGCTGCAGGAGTTCACCCCACCAAAGTGAAGTGCCTCCGTGGGAATCCCATTGCCCTGAACTCCCCCACAGGCAGTGAGGAGAGAGCAAGAGTGGTGCCAGGCAGACATCTGCAGAAGTGGAGTCAGAACTTGGGAGGGCTGAATCGGCCTCTAGCCTTGCCGCAATTCACATGCTGCTGCTGTGTGAACCCAGGGCTAAAAGCACTCCGGCGGCTTTTCCAGGACTCCTGAAAGCTCCTTTGTGGAAACAGAGCTGACTGAACTGCCATTCAGGTCAAGAAAAATCAAGCACTGGGTGGGATTTCCAAGAGTACTTGGCCGTAACCTCACCCCATTCCCCTTTGAAGTCGGCAGAATATTTACATCGACTTCAACTGGAGAAAAATCAGGCCATTAGAGAGCGTTTGAAACACTCACTGCTAATGATGCTCTGGTTCCTTTGTACCCCCAGCTCAAAGACTGTCTGCTGCATCTGTCATTAAACACAATCCCAGCAATTGGTGAGACAGAGCACTGAGCCCAAAGTGCTGGCCCTAAAGGCCCAGGGAAGTTGGAATGATTAAACCACGTGAATCTTAAACCTAGGATCACTGTGCCAACCACCATCGGGTCAGGCAGGACCCCTTATCTGCAAAACTGCCATGGAAAGAAAGTGCTGCATCTCAGGAGACCCTGCTGTGCTGTGGGCTGCAGGTGTACTCTGAAAAAAATAAAAGATCAAAATAAGAATGTGTATTGAATTAGCTGGAATCAGAAAGAGCAGCGGTGAAAAAAGCTATTAAATGCAGACAAACATCCCATTGCCAGGGCAGGAAGGATGGGCTAGCTGCTCAAAAGATCAGTGGAAGTGGGTCATCACTGGTTTGCAGACATCACTGGCTCCTCCAGCCTGTGTTCAGGTGTGCTGCTGAATGAAAGCAGGAGAGCACCTTCACAAACCACACCTGCACTTCGGCTCCTTTGGGTGCTTCCAGTCAGGCAGCAGCAGCCCCACAGAGCTGCCCTATCTCCTTCTGTTTGCTGCTGTCTGGGCCCAACCAGCGCAGACTGAGTAATGCCTTGTGTCTGGTGGCACACAGGGCATACAAAAACAAAATAGTTCACCTCTTAGAAAGACTCTTAATGTGCCTAGCTTAGAAGGCAGGGAGTGCTCTTGGCAGAGGTCACCCTCTGGGCACGGGCAGAGGATGTGCTGTGTAACAGCCAGGACTGCTAACAGCCAGCAAAGCCAAACCAGGGCAAGAGCTCTTCAGTTCAAAAGGAATTTTGTCATAATTTAAATTTAAATTCTAAGAAGACAGAATTGTTGCTAAAGGGATTTCATGGTATCTGCAGAAATGGAAATAGTTCCATTTTGTGAAAATTAGCTTGTTTATAGTGAAGTTTTGGATACCAAACCCTCAGAGGAGCTGTGGAACTTCCAGGCTGTCTGGAGAAGCCAACATTCATTGCCTGATGAAAAGCCCAGTCACTGGGAGTTGCTCTGCATTGCCTGGAGAGACTCCCAGCCACAAGGAGGGTTCCAAACTTCCACAGATTCAAGGGTTTGGTAAAGTCTCACAATGGAGCACAAAATCATGCAAATCTGCAGCAGTTTAATCTCACCTCACAAACTCTCCTCCACTGAAAGGTTCATAATTTTTCTGAAAAATATCAGCCCCAACTGACAAAGAGATAGTTCCTTCATGCTGAAGTCACAGGGAATTAAGGCTTGGGTTAAATTAAGTTAGTACAGCAGGTTAAAACCTTCCTGTTTATATAAATTGGATCACATCACCAACAAAAGCAATGTGACTTTTCTATATCAAACCTGCATTTTGAGAAGGAAATGGTGCCCATGGGGTTGGAAGCAGGGTCTTGGGACTCCAACCTTTCGTGGCTGTTGCTGATACTCAGCAAGTGATTTCCTCCCAGCTTTAAATTCCTGAAAGGAAATAAGAGAGGTTAAACTAGGGTCATTTGCAGACTGAAGTGAATCTGTGCAGTAGGTTCAGTAATATTCATTAGCTCCATACAGGGTAACTGAACTAACTTACATGTCTGGAGAAACACCACCAGCTCTGGTGAAAGATGTGCTGAGCACTCACCTCATTTTATCCTGAGCTTTGATTCAAACCGAGCTGGAACCAAGCAGAACAACTGGAAGTCATAAAGAACAACAACAAATATACCAGTTAAATCCCGAGGATTTTATGCCATGGCTCACACAGCCCTAGCAGTGCTGCAAGCCATGGCAACATCTCCATATGCACACCACAGGTTTGGTGCCAGTTCCCTAAAGTGCTGTTATTCAAGCTTGCCATAAAACTAAGTATGAACTCCTAAAACCTGCAACAAAACAAGGTGCTCAAGGCTCTGTGTGTCCATGGTATCTGTATTTGCCATGTTCAGCAGGTGACAGTCTGTACACCAGGTAGCTGAGAGGGCCTGACACAGAAAGTGCTGGCCCTGCACTGATGCCACTGTGGCTGTGATTGCTGTTTCTTGGTATTCCAGATTGCATTACAGACCTCAGATTTCCTTAACTCAAAGCTTAATTGATGGAGCAGGTCTTGCTCAGCATTGACAGTGACAGAGAACAGAGCTGGAAGGGACTTTAGGAAGTGATTTAGATCATCCTGCTCTAAGGCAGGATGAACCCATTCCAAATGTTTCATCTTTGCAATCTTGACAATCCGAAGATACCAACATGACCTCTCCAAATTATCTATGGGATATCTTAGGCTTTGTCTCTGAAACAGAGACAGAAAGAGATGGGCTGGTGAAAGACAAGCTTCTGAGCTCAGCTTTTCCCCATATCTCACTGATAATGGATATCTCCTTGATTATCTTCCATTGTATCCTTGGTGCCTCTTGCTGTGCTGTTTCAGACAGAATAAACCAAACAATAATGAACCATCATCTAGCTGGCAATTGCTTCCTGCCCAGCTTACGTTAGCAGAGAAACAGAAAGCAAATGATGATTAGTCGTATGTCTGCACTCAAAGATAAAACCCCTGAGCAGAAGCCATCTGCTGAGGCATAAAATAATAATTCTAGCACTAGCCCTGTCTGAGTGCAGTGCCATCAGCTCATCTCAACACAATGCAACACAGGCCTAATGCTGAGTTCTAGCAGGTGGCCCATAACCCTGTAATAAACTCCCTGACATTATTGATTTTCCCCCCCAAACTGAGCCCTTTTGTCTAACCACATTAACTCCTGCTTACCAAGCAGCTGCACGTGAGGCAGCCTGCACATCAACAGCAGCTCCTTTGGGTGAGCAATCACCATGCCAAATGTGCCTACTGAGCCTTCTCTGCTCTCTGGGATCTGCTCAGATATCTTATTTCAGAAATCAAAACAGCACTTGTTAGTTCTGGGTGCTCACAGGGATATTTCTATCTTAACTTGGGGAAAACTGAAATATGCCTCTGCTGCTAATTCTGCATATGAAGAGAGCTGAAATAGGACCCAGACAGGCTGCTCCCACTGTACACCTTCAGCCCAAATCTGCCTGGCCCATATGCATGTGTCCCAAAGCATGTGGTCAGCACAGCAGCCTTTGCCTGTGCTTTGATGTTCAGAGGTGCATCTCATGCTGCCAAAAATCCTCCTCGCTCAGCCAGCCATCCAGCCAGCACGAGACGTGTGGTCTTCTGAGGGCTGTGGAAAGGCATCCAAGCTCGGATCCCTGGCCATCCCCTGAACCTGCTGAGGTTCTGGATATCACTCAAAGGGGATGGTTTGACTCTTTGCAGTCCAAAGTAAGATAAAGCTGAGGTTCCAAGGCATTATCTTTCTCTGTGGAAGCAATCTTCCTGCTTGAGACAAGCAGTTGGCAGCCGTGCACCAAAATGGATCTGGCAGTGACGTTCCCTTTCAAATGTCTGGCTATCAGCTTTAAGTGCAGCAAGCTTTACATACAGCCTGGAACTTCATTACTGTCTAAATGAAACAGTGTTTTTTAGAATACAGGCATCATATTTTCAGCTGTGCATGGACAAGGAGCTGCCTAGAGAGGTGCATGGTGATGGTGGGGCTGAAGAAGAGCATGTCTTTAGAGCTGCCTGCATGACCAGGGTCACTGATTTGGGTGTCCCATTTGGAAGAAGGGGCTGATTGATGCTGTGGATACCAAACCAGGGTCACTGACCAGGGGTCCTGTGGGCAGGGCAGATTTGGGTGTCCCATTTGGAAGAAGGGGCTGATTGATGCTGTGGGCAGTGCAGGGAGTTGGCACCAGGCCCTGCTGTCACCAGCTGTCTTGTGAGAGGAGGAGGAGGGCAACCTCAAGGACCAGACAGTCTTTGCTTTATGCTGCCCTCAGAGGCAGAGCAGGTCCAGCATCCACCCTTCACCCCTGGCCTTAATCTGCAGCGTGTGCTGGGGACATCCATGGCAGCTCCGCTCAGCCAGGAGCCCTCTGGTAGGGTCTGATGCCTCAGGCAGCAAAGTGCCACCGGCAGAGATGAGTCACAGGCTGTCTGGAGAGGGGGTGGCTCCTGTTTGTGTTGGCAAACCCGGCTGCCAGTGGCAGCGGGCCCAGGGAGCACGAGAGGCTGGGGCTGGAAGGGCCCCTGTGCTGAGGAAGAGATCAATGGGAGTTGGAGTTCTGACATAGTGGGGTGATGGTTCCTGCCAAGAGCCGTCCACAATAAAACCAGCAAATCAATCCACCCTCCACTGAGTAACTCCAGATGAGGACTGCTGGCTTAGTAAATCTGATCAACAGTTTGCTGCTCCTTTAGCAGTGGCTTAAGGAAAAATACCCAAATAAAATTATACTTTTTCTGAGCACCAGAGAATCCTGTTTCTGTCCTCAGTTCAAAGGTGCCACACCACACACTGGGTCAACACTTGGCATAGAAGACGACGGCAGGAAAAAGGACAAAAAAATTATAATTTACAAAAAACCCAACAAAAGTTAAGCCAGTTCTAGATTAACAATTCTAGATCTTGGGCACCCTAGGAGGGCTTTTCAGGACGGGGGCTGGTCACACACCAATGTGTCCACTGCTGGGAACAGACCCAGGATGTTGGTTTGTGCCATCAGAGCTCAGGTTTGTCCATCTGAGATCCAGAGTTCATCTCAGTTCCTCATCCAGCAGACTCATTCCAGCATCTTGAGCAGAAAGGGTATTTTGGGGTAGTAATAGTGGTGCTTCTAAGGCTTGGTCTCGTTTGGGAAGACCTTTATGACATCAGTATCTGATGTGGCTGAGATAAGATAAGCCATAAAATCAGCTTTCATAATGGATTTGTTCATAGCAGTGGAGGATGGGGATTATTTTATTGCTTATATTAAAGAAAAAATGCACAGTGCTTTGTACACAAGGAGGAACAGAAAAACTGGACTGGGAGACCTCAACAGAGACCCCAGTTCACAACTGTGCATTAACTGGTCATGTTCTGGAGTGTCCAGTCAGATCCACTGAGGTCACTGGAGTTAAATTAACTTAAACCAGGCAAGTGAGCAGCCCTCAGTGAAACCCAGAAGACAGTGAGTTCATTAGTCAGAGCTTGCTGCCCATGCTGGGACACTCAGGATCCCCCCTGTCCTTGAGCCAGCCTGTAGAGTGGTTTCCCTCCTGGATGTGCTGCTCAGGCTGGGTAACAGCATCTCTGCGATGTCCTGGCAGGAATGGGGCAGCTGTCGAGGGTTGTTTGGAGCCTTCACTGCTTCCCCTGCCCTCCAGAGCTGTCTGCCCACATTCACAGGGAGATTTATGGCAATGTTTTCCTCTCTCCTGGCTGAGCTCAAGTGGCCAAAGGGCTGATCCAGCAACATGATCTCTCAGAGATGAAAGCAGAAAATTGCAATGAGACTTACCTGTCACTGGAGAATATCCCTGTGGATAGAGAAGGACAGCAAAGCAGAAGGCTGCACTGTCTGTCTGATGCAAACCAGTATCTGATTTCTCAGAGCCCCACTCTGCTCCTCCACAGCTGAAATGTGCCTCTGGGTAAGGGATCCCTGGTTAGGGACAGTTAAAAATAAGATAGTGCTGTTTTTTCCTGTTTGGAACAGAGTTCCACCTACGGTGGCCCACATTAGTGTGTCTCACTCACCAAAGCTGGCCAGGACGGGGCTGTCTGGCACCAGGAGAGGAGATGGGGGCTGTAAGATCCAGGTATGGGGGTAAAACAGCCATAAAACATTAAAGCTGGCAGGGGAAAATCATATCCATGGGTACTCTGTGGCAATGCCATGGATTGAGGGAAAACTCCCTGCATGTGCAGTGGCTGTTGAGGTGAACAAGGCAGCTTCCCCAGCACTCCTCAAGACCCACATACAGCTGCTTTCAAAGCTTATCTGTAGTCAGTCTTACAATATAAAGTGTCTTTGTTTAGGCAACAGAGCCTCTCATACATGTGATTTTGTTGTTAATAGAGCTGTAAGAATTTTAAGTACCTTTTGGGAATGTGTCATTTTTGGTTGGCTTTTTTAGGCATCACAGGGTGCTGCATTTGTCTTTGTAAACAAGTATTGAATAAAACATTTAGCGCACAGCCGCACTTTGTACAAGTGTCATGCAGGTTTCTAAAGTTTCAGAGTGAATAAATCAACTGCAAACTGCTGCCTGGCAGTTGACTTCGCTCCTTATAAATAGCTAATTTGGACAACTTCGCTCTGCACGTCCCATGAAATTCAAATACTGTGCATATGGTTAATGCAGGCACACAAATCAGAGCTGCAACAGCCCCTTTTATAAGCCTGGGTTGCTACAGAAATGCCACAGCCCGGGGCAGGTCGGCTCCCTTTGTCCCGGAGGTGATCCCGGGGAACACCAGCAGGTCACTGTGCTCTGCTGCCCCAGGGGACGAGCAGGAGCCCCATGGTGACCCAGTTCACTGCTGGTTGTACTGGTTTGCAGCCATCATCGCTCAGGGGACAATCAGGTCCAAACTCAGCCATGAAAAACAACCCAGGATTTATAAACACAGTGGAAAAAAAAAAGTTAGGGCTGACTCTGGCTGGCTTTGCAGCTCTCAGCACTGGGCACGGGGTGGATGCTCACCCTTCCCTCCCAGCTGCTGGTCCAGCCCTGCAGAGCCTCCAGGTGTGATGCAAACTTACCCCAACCTCCCAGGAGGCTCTGAGCAATGTGCAGGATCCACCCAAGCTAGCCCAAAACTCAGCCCAGAGGCCCCAATCCTGGAAGGTGCTGAGCCACCCGGATTCTGCCACTCATCTCTGGATTTTGGCACGTGTTCAGCACGAGCAGGATCAGCCCCTTGCTGTAATAATCAGGGAATGAGGAACTCAGCTTGACTGAGTTTCCCTCCCAGCCCCCAATGCAAAAATGCTGTACATTCCTTTATGCAGGTTTCCATAGAGTTTAACTTCTACTATTTTTTTGTTGTTGCTGTTAAAGGGGTCAGCAATGCACTGTACAATGGGATCTGGCTGTCAGGAAATATGGAGGAATTCAGGGACACTTTTAACATCTTCCTGGTGGGACTGGAAGGCAGCATTAAACTTAACATCATGGAAATCTCCCAACCAAAGAGAAGAAAAAAGCCCGGAGGAGCCCTGGGAGAAGTTACGAAGACATTCTGCTTTGTTGATCCTAAGTTTAAACAAGTTATTTCTTCCCTACTTCCTTTGTTAAAATACTATATTCTGGCTTTAATTGCTTCAATCCTATTATTTGTTCCTTTTAGCAAGTGATTGTGTAGCCCCTTGCCGTGGGGAAATCCCCTGACTGCGGGTCCGTGTTACTTAGACAAGTCCCCTTTCAGAAGTAAATGCCATTCTTAGCATAGGGAAGTACTTTAGGTCTAAAGGGGTTAAGAAGGCCTCCCTGCATTCAGAAACATGCAGGGGTCCCACCATGCCAGTTCCAGCCTTTTGAACTCTTTCCAGCTTTTTTTTCTTGCAACAAATCTGTCTGACTGCCACCAGGACATAGGAAGCGTGTGCCTGTCAAAGAAATCAAGTTTACTTTTTCTGACTTGTTAACAGAGGCAGGGTATAAATAGACCTAACTCTGCTCGCACAAGTAGCGTTTCTCTTAAAATAAGGGGGTGAACTTCCTAGGACCTTTAATCCAATGAGGTCCAGACCAAACTGCACTATCGACAGAGGCAGCAGAGGAGCTTGCTGAAATTTTTACTGAAGTCAGGTGCATCTGGGTTCCTCAAAAACTTAAGGCTTACCACAAAAAAAAAAAAGAAAAAAAAAAAAAAGCAACCCCAAGCAAACAAGAACTACTTCCAGCTCAGACACTGCCACTGCCCTGGAGAAGTTCTGAGATGTTGTTGGTGCTGCTCACTCGGTGGATGTGGATCTTGCTGGGGAAGAGCAGTGTCCTCTTGCTTCTGGAGGTCTCTCTGAAGGGGAGAGCCCTACCTCCAATCCGCTACTCGCACGCTGGGATATGCCCCAATGACATGAACCCCAACCTGTGGGTCGACGCGCAGAGCACTTGCAAGAGGGAGTGCGAGGCTGACCTGGTGAGTGATGCACATCTCTGTGTCTCTGCTCTCGGGGGGTCGGGGGGAACCTTCTGCCCCAGCTGAGGGGCGCTGGCACCAGGCAGGACCCAATGCAGACAGCAAATGTATAGAGTTGGAGTGACCTAAATAACCAGAAAAGGTTTGATGGGTTATCAGTTAGGAGGGGAGGTGTGTGCCAGCTGTCACTTTTGCTGGTGTGGGTATAGCGCTTCCTCTGTTTGATCCTTTTCCTTGTTTTCATGTCAAAAGAAACGTCTGAATTTGATACTCCAGAACTCAGCATGCCCTGGGGCCAGTCTGTAGTATTTATCTTTGTTGGGGCCATCATCAATGTTTTATGTTCCTGAGAGGAATCCTGTATGAAATAGTTTAATTTAACACGTAAATCATCAGCTTTTGCTGCATTTGAAGCACAAAGCTTGCTTGGGGTGCAGAACAGGGCATGGCTAAAATGACCAGGCAGATGTTCTGTGGGATGCTCCCAGCTCAAAACCTGTTTAGGTTACCACTATAAAATTCATTTTTCAACCTGTCAGCACTGCCAGCTCAAGCTGGCAACTGAAAATACCTGCTTGTCCTACCTCTTACATCATGTCCCATGACAATGCTTCTGCAGCCCAAACCTGGCTGACAGGAATATTTACTGTGCTGAAAAAAAGTGTTTGGGTTTGTGCTCTGTATGTTGTTTCTGCAATGCTAAAAAGGAGGAAAAAAACAGACAAAAAATTCTGGCTATAAGTAAACAAAGACATTTGCTCAGATGGATCCCATGTGTTAGGAATGAAGGTGCTCTTTCTACTTTTGCCATTCCCAAATAAGCTACCTCTGTTCCAACTACCAGGTGCAGCAATGAACACTAAAACACTTTCAAAACCCCAGCAGCAGCAGATGATGATGTTTTAATAATTGAGTGGTCAAAACCTGAAAGCCAAAAGCCACTGGCTGCAAATTTTCCTTTTGCCTAGTGGCAGCACAGAGTCCTGGGACTTTGGATGGAGTGAGAGTACTGCAGGCAACCAAGGGCTCTGCCAAGCCACACTCCTTGACCCCAGCTGAAAACCTCCCCAATCCTGGCTTCTAGCTTTGCTTCTGAAACCTAGTAATGTGCAGCTGGAAATGGGGAAGGAGTTTTGCTATTAGGTCATCTTTTTCCCAATAAGGAAAGGATACGGGACTCAGGAGAAGCTGTTTAGCTTGGTAGCTTAAAACCATTTTGTTCTCACTTATGGAGAAAGCTGATGGATTTTAGGGGGCTTGTAGAGATTTAACTCATGGTGGAAGTGTGACCTGTTGGGCACATGGTAGCAGTTTTCCTGGTCCTTTGAAGTAATCCATAACCACCCTGCAACCCTGCTCACACGTATCAAATACCTTTTCTGCTCAGAAGATGAAAATTCTGCTAAAATTAACCACAATTTAGAGCTGACTGTAGCCGAGGCGGGGTGTAATAAATCACTAGAAGAGAGATGCTGCTCTTGAAAATAGGACTAAAATAGGACAGAGAAGCCATAATGAGCTGTTTGGGGTTTGTTTTTCTAAATACCATAGAAAAATTATTTTTGGAGCACATATTGCCTTACTTTTGAGATATTCTATTATTTCTTCTACAATGTGAACAATTACAAATCCTTGGCAGTTTCACCTCCAAGAGCCGGCTGTTAGTCCCAGGGAATTCAAATAATACTTTACATACTTCTGTGGAAAATAAGAAGGATTACTGCCTACAGCCATATGATAAGACTTTCCATCTGCTCTTTTTTTCTCAGGGCTTGTCTTCAGGCATATTAGAGAGTGTGGAAGGGGGGACTTGGTTCATAGTCAAGCAGTCCATGTGACTCTGGGGTAGAGACTTATGAGGAGGTTTGTGTTTAAGAAACAGAAATACATTTTCCTTTCCAAGAATCTTCTCCTTCAGCGCTTCAGAACCCCCTGGGAAACGCTGAGGGATGTCTCTCCTCACTGACAGCAGGGGCACTGAGTTTCAGACCACAGATATCTGTGGCAGAGCTGAGTTTCTGGCCTCTCTGCTTGCCCAGTCTCCAAAAAGGCCTTTTCTCTGTTCCCAGTAATGATCAGGGTGATTTCCTTCCCCACAGGAGTGCGAGACCTTTGAGAAGTGTTGCCCCAATGTCTGCGGAACCAAGAGCTGCGTGGCCGCTCGCTACATGGACATCAAGGGCAAGAAGGGGCCTGTGGGGATGCCCAAAGAGGCAACCTGTGACCGCTTCATGTGCATCCAGCAAGGCTCAGAGTGCGACATCTGGGACGGGCAGCCCGTCTGCAAGTGCAAGGACAGGTGTGAGAAGGAGCCAAGCTTCACCTGTGCCTCTGACGGGCTCACCTACTACAATAAGTGCTACATGGATGCTGAGGCCTGCATCAAAGGCATTACTCTGAACGTGGTCACCTGCAGGTACCATCTCACCTGGCCAAACACCAGCCCCATCCCCCCAGAAACAACAGCTCGCCCCACCACCGCCTACTCTGAGACAACAGTGGTTGATATCCTGCCCCCCGCGCTGGTGAACAACCCCGTCCATCAGTCTGTCTACGTGGGAGAGACCGTCAGCTTCCTCTGTGATGTCACTGGGAGACCCAAGCCAGAAATCACGTGGGAGAAGCAGGTGGATGGGAAGGACAAAGTCATCATGAAGCCAAACCACGTCAGAGGGAACGTCGTGGTCACCAACATCGCCCAGCTGGTCATCTACAACACGCAGCTGCAGGACGCAGGAATCTACACCTGCACTGCCCAGAACAGTGGTGGCCTCCTGCGGGCAGATTTCCCTTTGTCAGTCATCAGAGGAGAGCCCACATCCAAGGAAGCTTCCCAGAACAAAACACATTTTCCGACCGACGAGTGCCTGAAGCAGCCGGACAGCGAAGACTGTGGGGAGGAGCAGACCCGCTGGTACTATGACGCCAAGAAAAACAACTGCTTTACTTTCATCTACGGGAACTGCAACAGCAACCTCAACCACTTTGAGACCTACGAGAGTTGCATGCTAACGTGCATGAACGGCCCCATCAACATCTGCAACCTGCCAGCCCTTCAAGGCCACTGCAAGGCCTACGAGCCCAGGTGGGCCTACAACAGCCTGACAAAGCAGTGCCAGTCCTTCATCTACGGCGGCTGCGGGGGCAACGAGAACAACTTTGAGAGCCGGGAGGCCTGCGAGGAGATGTGTCCCTTCCCCAAGAACACGCACTGCAAGGCCTGCAAACCCCGCCAGAAGCTGGTGACCAGCTTCTGCAAAAGCGACTTTGTCATCCTGGGCCGCATCACGGAGCTGACCGAAGACCAAGACTCGGGGCACGCCCTGGTGACGGTGGAGGAGATTCTCAAGGATGAAAAAATGGGATTAAAATTCCTGGGGAAGGAACCACTAGAAATCACGCTTTTGAACATGGATTGGAGCTGCCCATGTCCCAACATGACCACAGTGGATGGCCAGCTCATCATCATGGGGGATGTCCACAATGGCATGGCCGTGCTACAGCCAGACAGCTTTGTGGGCACCTCCAGCGTCCGGCGCGTGCGCAAGCTCCGCGAGGTCATCCACAAGAAAACTTGTGAGCTTTTGAAAGAGTTCCTGGGATTGCATTAACCCCCCTCACACCTGTGAGCTGCCCTGATCTGTGTGTTAGTAGGGCTAACAAGTGATAGGCTAGTGCCAAACTAAACACGCTGTTTGAAGATACACTGTAGGAATTATGCAGAACCCCTATTTTAATCCATTAATGATGCTTAGCAACAACATAGTTTGGTCTTTGGCAGGCATGTAAACCAGCAGCAAAAGGCCATTAATCTTGCATTGAAATCAATTTGTCCATATAGGAGTGCCATTTAACTAGGTGACTCACTTCAGCAATTATAAAATTTTTATCTAGCTTCCATCATATATGACAGAATTCATAGCATTTGTTTGGGTAGTTGGTACACAGCTAAGAAATATATAATGTCAATTTAATCTGTCTCATTTTCAGTCTGGTTTGTTTTCAGACACATGCTTGGCTTCTTATAGCAGCACTAATATTTCAAGAGAAAAGCCTGTAAATTATTGTCTGCATTTACAATTGTGCACATTTAACCAACCTATGTATTATGAGTTTGCTTCTTTTAATTGCAATTTTCCTTTTTTTTTTCTTTTTAAAAATCTAATTTTTAAATGGCAACTACTACCTATCTTGCAATCCTTACTGGAGGAGAAACTCCCTTGATCCTATGCCCAGGACAACAGGTCCCTGTAAAAGCTCAAGGCACAATCTCACTCTGAAATGACATTTCTGTCACCAGAACAAGGTCAGCAAACACTCTTGTTCCCTATTTAAGTTTCAATCAATATATTGTCTATCACAAAAAGTCCAAGCCAGAAGGACAGCAGTGTGCTGCCAGCTGTCTTGCTTTTGAAAAGCCTTTACACCTGAGCATACACAGCCATTTATTGCTTATTTTCAGTAGCAATCCTGCTTTTACAGATGAGAGAGCAAAGTAAGAGGAGTCAGAACAAAATTCAACCTAGGAAAGTGCAATGCACAGTCTGCAAACTGCATGAGGCAGACACAAAGCTCCCAAATCTGAACTGCACAAACACAAGCAGACAAAGACTTTGAAGGCTTTTATCAGTGTCACCCTTTTAGAGCCTTTTTAGAGTCTTTCAAACCTCAGAATACACTTTCCATCAGGCCACTGTATATAGGTGTATGAATGAATTCCCTAAGCCAGCCAGCGTGGGCTGTGGGTGGGAGCAGGTGAGTACACATAGGATCAATCATTTTAACATTTGTGTGTCCAAAAAGTGTAACATTTGCCTATACAAAATCCTTAAATAAAGAACAGGCTGATCCTGCAAACATCCTGCCTTGCTGAGGACCGTGATTGCAGGGAAGAGGGGCGAGCATGGCACGGTGAGCCTTGTCCCTGCTCCCTGTTCCATGGGCTCAGGCAAGTGAGTGTGGCCGAGCTCAGGGCTTGCTGCCCTGCACAAAGAGCCAGTTCAGGACTGGAGCAGTGTCAAGACATGTCTGGGTGAGAAGAAGGAAGGGAGGAAGGGAGGCAGGAAGGTGCAGGCAGTGCTGCCCCATGGTGCCATCTAACGGGCTCGCTGCGGGGTGGCCGAGGCTGGCATGGGCACACACATGCTGCTGCAGGCCTGAGTTGGGGCTGGGAAGGAGATTAAACAGGCAGATGTTGGACATCTGCACACCCCAAAGTCTGTGCATGTGGCAGTTGCAGGGAGGAAAACTCACAGTGAGAGAAACAGCATCGTGGATGTGAGTCCAGCTCTGCCTCCTCTGATTCCACAGTGCACCAGCAGTCAAGCCACAGGTAGAGACCGCTGCAGGATGGAAAACTGGGCTCCTCTCCCAATGGTTTGGGGTATTTCTGAAATGTTCCTGAAACAGGAATGGATCTAAATCTCCAGTTATTAGGATAATTTCACAAGAAGTTGCATGGGAGGGAGAGAGAGGAGTCTGAACCAGGCTTTGCTGACCAAGAAAATACCTGCTGAGTTTTTTGTTGTACCTTTCCTAAGTGTATGTGAAAAAAACCCTCCAAATAAAGGCCCATAATGTTTGTGTATGTTCCTGTGGAGACCATTTTCTGCAGAGGGGAGATGCTGGCCCTGCTGCCCTCTGAAGCAGCCAGCATGTCCACTGGATCATCCCTGGCTGTGGCAGCCACCACTGGCCATGGCTCATCTGCCACTTTTTGAGCAACCTGTAAGAAGTAGCTTGTTCTTGCCATACTAACACAAAGGGTTTGGAAGATGAAGGTCTAATAAAGACAGGGTTTGTATGGCTCCTTTTTTCCTAAAGTTCGGGGATTTTGCAAGTGTGGGAGTGTTGAAGTGACTCGGGAGTGTTGGAATGATTCAGGAGACATGGAGCTGGTTGTTCAGAAGAGCTGGGATTCAAATGTAGCTGGGAGCAGAAAGCAGAAGATTCATTGCTTCTCCAGCCAGCACAGTGCTGAAGCCTTGGCTCTAAAGTGCTTTTTTGGCTTTCCCTCCTGTGAATCCCCTGGGAAGGCAGCTTAAGACATGCGGTGTGCAAGTGCTGAGGCACCGGGAGCCAGGGCTGTGGGAGGTGTTGCCACCCCCCTTGGGGCACACAGGTCTGGTGTGCGAGGTTCTCCTGCACAGGGGACCCTGGGGGACACTCTGGGTCAGTTTTCCAATGTGGTGGGATGAGATGGACACTGAACAGACCAGCCCAACTCTCTAACACAGCACAGCCACTCTCCTGTAGCTTCTGCCCAAACCTGCAGACATGACTGGGTCCTGTGAGCCCCTGGCTGTGCCCCACTGCACAGAACCACCACAGGTACCCTGAGGCAGAAGGAGCAGTGCCACAGGCATCCCTCACCTCCTCACCAGGAAAAAAAAAACATTCCTGGTAGTGCTGAGAGCACCACACCTCCCCATGGCATGGGACTGACCCCAACCCCAAGCCTCTCCACCTTCTGACCTTGAAGAATTCAGCTCTCTATTCAAAGCTAATACTTTAGTTCAGCCTCTTATTAAACCCTTAAGAAGCCTAAAATTCGAGCCTGACCAGTCCAGCAGCCCAGGGATGCTGCTGCATGGGGCCAGTGCTGGAGGATGTTGCTCCACCTTTCAGGACTAATGGGCATGTGCTTGTGGCTCCTCACCAGGAAATCCCTCTTGTGTTTGTTGCTCATGAGCTCAGGTTGCATCCTGCTCTGTGGGGTCCTAAGCTGGAAGGAAATGCCAGTATTTAAAGTTTATATAAAATGTATAAGAAGAGAGAGATAAAGGGAAAAACCTCCTTGAGTCCTTTTCCTGCATGGCTGTGGGCTCAGAAGGGGAGCACAAATGCCTGTGTGAGGCTGGGGGATTGATGCCACCTCCAAAGCCACATGGCTGTGGCCAGTGGCTGATGTCAAAGCTTTCCTGCACATGCGGACAGGAGGGAAACAGCATTCCCTACAGACACTGGCTCAGGAAGCAACACAGAATCATAGAATCATTAAGGTTGGAAAATACCTTTTAAGACCATTGAGTCACACCAAGAAGCTGGGAACAAACCCACACTGGCTGGGTCTGAGACCTGCAGGAGCTCCCCAGTACCTGATGGATACTTGAACCAGCCCACCTCCCTCACTCCCCACCTGGAGTGAGGATGAGAAATGAACCCCCAAATCTGCAAACCCTTCAGATGGACGGACAGCATCCAGCACCTGGATCCCAGCAGGAGTCACAGGTGGTTGTGTCCCACTCTGTTAACAAGGGACAAACAGCAGCAGCAGCCAAGGAATGGTGTGTGGCTGCTGCACATGGATTGTACCTGGGCTGGTGCCACCAGGGCTGGTGCCACCAGGGCTGGTGTCACAGGGCAGGGCACAAGGGCATGAGGAGCTGCACGCACAGAGAGCTGGCTGGTGACTTGTTGGGGTGGAACAGGATGAAGGCATTTGCCTAAAGCTATGGGGAAAATCACCTTAGTTATGGTGAGCAGCAGCTCACCCTCATTGCCCCCTGAGAGTCCTCGTGTTGATGTTACTAGAAAGTTCTTTGTTTCCCCAGTTGTCATGGGTTCATGTTTGGTGCAGTAATTTTGATATTCCTAACCCCATGACTGGAGCCCTTCCCTCAGACTCTGCCCCTAACCTACCCTATATAAGTTACTATTCCACCCTAGACCTTTCTGGTGCACCCCATACTGACACCCCCCTTCTGTGAAGTTTGTCCTGCACACTAAACCCTATTTTATTTTGGGTCACCAAATTGTCCCCATCTCTCTTTTCATTCACCACCCTCAGACTTTTGCCGACTGTTCTGAGCTAACACCCAGCCCTACAACCCGGGCCTGGCATGTTACAATTACTCAGAGACAGATCCTGCCTCACCCACAGCACCCAGAGCTGCTGAGCCCAAAGGAAAGAGGCAATTGAGCATGTTCTCATTGCTCCAGATGAGGTCAGGCAGAAGAGCTAATGGGCAACCAGCTCCAGAACAAGGAGCAACAGCAGTGATGATGCCACTGGAATATGATTCAGACACCCAAGGTATTTAAGAGCTCAGTTTCCACTTGTTTTAAAAGAAATTAGGGATCCTGTAAGAATTCCCCCCTGGCCATGGGTCTCAGTTCCTGAAGGAGGTGATTGTGATGAAGGTCATACACAGCTTCAGCCAACACCTAATGATTTCCTGCAGAAAGGAGGATTCATCCAGCTGGCACCAAATGAGCACCTTGTACTACAGGACACACTTCCTCCACCTGAAGCACCTCGTGCCCCAGTTGGCTGTAATTTGTGCATGTGCACGTGCTGGGAAATTCTCCCTGTGGATAATGATCATGGCCAGGCTGGCACCTCCAGTGAGGCTGGATGGAGCCAGATTTTAAAGGCACAGCTGTGAAAATGTCAGCCTGAGCCAGAGCATCCAGTTTAGAGCCTGTTTTAATAGCAAGTATTTAGTGTTTTCCCTCTGCCAGGACTGGTTACTGGTTAACTACAAGTGACCTCCAGCTGCTGTATTGATTGGCAGCAGCTGTCAAAGGGCAAAAAATTAGCCCCATGCCCAAAACCTGAGAACCCCTGAATGGAGATTGCACAACTGAATGAATGTTCTGCCAGCACTTTAAATCTTGGGAGGAAAAAGTCAACTTGAGATCCTGATCTCCAATGCAAACAGCAGTGGGATTTGAAGATAAGGTTGCAGCACTAGAGGACGTATCTATTAGGCAAAAAAGCAGCACAGTCTGTTTGATTCTCAGCTATTTGTGGCTGGGCACATTATATGACATTTAGGCCTCAGAGTTTAGAAAGCAAATGGAAAGTCTTCCAAGGGCTGATAGGTGGGTCAGGTTTCAGTGAGGAAACTCTCTAAGTCCAGTATTTTTCTCTGTGCCCATCCCTGCATCCACCTTTCTCCCCACCCAGCTGTCCTGGGTTCTATCCCAGCCAAAACGTGCTGGGGATCTCCTCCAAACATCTGGCTCGTTGGTGGACACAGGACCAGCTCTGACAAAGGCAATGAGAGTTAAATGTCCATGTTTCAGAATTATGGGGACACTATGGGGTGGGGACAAGCCTCCCCGGACTCCTGGTACTGTCCCCTGGGCCAGGACACTGGTGACCATAGGATGGAAAGGGCCACTGGGCCAGTCCCACATGGCAATTCCTAACCCCTCTCATGTATGCCAGATGGGCAGGAGGGAAGGAGAAGGCTGGAGACAAAAGAAAGAGGGAAAGATTCCTCCAGAGGAGGGAGAGAGAGCATTTTTTCACCTCAAACTGGTCTTACAGCAGTTGGTCTAGATTACCTGGCTTAAAAAGCATTACCATAAAGGGCTTTGTGCCTGCTCTTTCTCCTGTGCTCTGCTCCTCACACCCCTGAGCAAAGGGGGGAATGCAACACGTGCAAAGGACATTGCTTCCTCTACTGCTCAAAATAAACAGGAAAACAACAGTAATAAATCTCCAGGATCAGATGGTTTTCACCCAAGGGTAAAAGTACTTACATAAAACATTGCTTAACCATTAACTGCAGTCGATAACCTTTGCTTCAGTGCTTGGCAGGACCAGAGCACGAAAGGTAGCAAACATGGGGCTGATTTTGGAGGAGGGCTCCCAAGGGCTGGGTGTGAAAACTCAGCAAGTCTGGTAGAAGCTGTAAGAGAGGCTAAAACTCACAGCTGGGTGGTAAATAGGATGTGAGGAGGAAGAGTGTGTGTACTTCAGCAGAGGGAAGTGATGCTCTGGGACACTTCCTTTGAAGCAATCACAAGGACAGGGATGGTCTAGTTCAGGGAGTTGACTTGGATCAAGCCCTTAGAGTTCCAGCTCTCTCACCCAAGGCTTTTAAAGTCATTTAGCTGTCCTGAGTCCAGGAGAGGTGTGACAGCCTGCTGAGCCAACAGGTTGGCACATGAGAAAGAAAGGGTGAGACCAGAAGGTCAGTGTTCAATGTGTCATCAGCATTGTCCCAGGGAACCTGGGGAGATGTCTGGGAGAGGGATGGGAGAGGCAGGACATGAAGGTTGTTGAGATCAAGTTATTCAGGGCTGCAAGACCAGGAGCTGCAGTAATACCAAGTGACAGGATGATAAAATAGCAAATGAAATGTGATATTGATTAATGTACATGGGTTAAACCAAGTCCTGGCTCTATGACAACTTAAGCAAGCTGCTCCCATTCCAGACCTGGATGATCCACACACGGGTCTGACCAGGGACTGCAGCCTGGTTCTTCTGTGCAGGCAGCCCCTGAGCAGATCCTCCACATCACACATCTCAAAACAGCGCCAGCAGCTCGATGACCTGCAGCATTCCCATCACCAGGCACAAAAGCCCATGGACATCTCAAAATCCCAGCAACATGTTCAGGCTGGACAGGCTACTGCCCTGCTCAGAGAATGCTCCTTGCTGTTAGTGCTCCTGAGATCACCAGAAAATCTCAGCCACATCCCAGCCCCACAATGTCAGGTCTTGCTGAAACAGGCACCTCACCTGCATCTGCCCCCACAGCCCGTGCTGCAGGAGGGACAAAGGCAGGGACCCAAACCCAGCTCTGGAGCCCTGAGTCTCCTCAGAAGGTCCCCACAATTCCTGCATCTCTGGTGCTTGGAGAAGATGCTGGAAATCACAAAGCTCCTCGTGGAAATGCCTCCAAGGCTGTCCTTGGCCAAATCCCCCCATCCCTGAAGAGGGAGCAAGATACAATCAGGATATTCCAGGGGAGCTGTGGGGCACAGGGGGTCTCAGCAGGACTCACCATATCCTAGAACTGTACAATCATCCAAGGGTTTGGGTTAGAAGGGACCTTTATGGACCCTCTCTTTCCGTGCCCTGCCATGCACAGAGCCACCTTTCACCAGCCCAGGCTGCTCCAAGTCCCATCCCACAAGAGCTCGTAAAAAAAAAAAAAAAAAAAAAAAAAAAAAAAAAAAAAAAAAAAAACCCTGTTTCCAGGGATGGAGCATCCTCCACCTCCCTGGGCAGGCAGGGCCAGGTTCTCCATCCTGCACACAGAATTCAATGACAGAGCCACAGCAGCAGCAGCAGCCCCATCTCTGCTCCCACCGTGACCCAAGGTGTTCCTCACCCTCCTGTTCTGGCAATGCTGGAGAGCAAATTGTTTTAAAGCAGCACTGACATGACCTGAGGCGGCTGGAGATGGGGACAGGAGCTCCTGTCGCTGCCGCCGCCCGACACGAGGTGGCGCGTGTGTCGCGACATCGCGGCGACATCGGCGGGGGACCCGCACCTGAGAGAGCAGCGAGAGCCCGGGCTGGAGCACTGAGCTGTTCCACACACCTGCCTGCATCATCTGTATTATTCATTAATAAAATTGTTCTTTTCTCCGAGCGGGAGCAGCCCTGCCAAGCTGGGTCCTGCTTCACTGATTTCATCATTGTCTTGTTAGCCAAACAGGAGGAGAGATTTTACATTTATCAGGGGGGAAAAGATCTGGTAGGGAGTGTGATAAGGCAATTAAATCCATTTCCAGAGCTGCAGGGAAAAGCCACAATATATAATTTATTTGAGACTTTCTCTCTCCCTGTTTGCAAATTGCAGTCTCTAAAGATATTGGTCCAGTTATTCAAAATTATTCATGAATCTCTTAGTGGATAATACTCTACCAGCAGATCATCCAAAAAGTGAGGATTGCAGTTGCATTGCAACTAAATTCTCCATTTCTGCTATCATTTATTGTCACTGACAGATGTGGATTAATCACTCAGGTAATTAACCTGGGATGAAATTCAGGCTGTGTATTTGGTTATAATATTTGCAATCCTCAATTTTTGCTGTGCTAGCCAGCTCCAAAGGTCACCTCATCAAAAGGTGGGTGAAAGTATCTGATCTCTGACACAATGGAACTGCTGCTTTTATTGGGAGAGCTGGATTTTGGTGATGGAGCAGTCAGTGAGCACAGAGAGTCAGCAGAAAATAAACACGGATTAAAAGGAAAATGTTAATGGCCTTCTCAGATCTAACAGGTGTTATCAGCAGGACTTACTCCAAAATCTCTTTATCTGTTGGGTCTCTGTGCTTTTCCCCTGAAATACCAGCTGTGGCAACCCAAAGCATTTAGAATTCACTAGTCACATCTCCCAGCATCACAAAATTTGCTTTGAATTCCTGTTATTTATTTTTAAAAAATTAATTGTTGGCAGTTTTTGGTAATTCTTTTTGTTTGCCTTCAGATGGCAGAGCCTTCCAGCAATCACAGGTTTACGCTTTTCCTTTGCCACCAGCAGCATTAAACAAATATTCTTTTCCTCAGTTTTCTTTGGGAATTGAAGTTTAAGGTCTCTGTCAGCCACAGAACTCCAGAGCTGGGGCTGAAGCTCTCCTGCAGGACTGGGCTCAGGAGGGTCTGGAGGAGCAGTGTTGCCACCTAGGGACTCCTGAGAGCTCTCAGAGAGTTTTCTGCAGCTCTGATTTCTGCTGGGTCGTGGCTGTTTGCTGCCTGTGGGAGTCCTGGGAGCAAAGCAGATTTTGGAGATGGTCTGTTTTGGCCTGGATTTTGTTTTCCTACACAATCATTGGCTCTTGTGGCTCAGCCAGAACTCCCCTCCACTGCCTGGTAAAGGCTGGCACAGCCCCTCCACCCCAGGCTCCAGAGCCATTCACCCCCAGGATGCATCCTGCACCTTTTACTGATCAATCAGATTTCTCATGTTTATCTATGGAAGTTTTTTCAGCAGACAAAAAGCGGAGAAGGATTTGCTGCTCCTGTCCTGACAGAAAGATTAACACAAGAGCAAATGATTTGTAACAAACACTGTGTAAGATAGATGGAGCTGCTCCTCTTGTTCACAAATTACTCACAGACCAAGGGCTGCAAGAGGAAGAAATTTTTACTTGCTTTGGAAAGTACACACAGATGCATTTCTTTATTATTATTTATAACCACTTTCACAGTAAAAAAGGCTCCTGAGAGCATCTTCTGCAGAATTATTTCAGCTTACAAGTTATTTAGTTAGCAATCTGGACAGACAACAGGTTTGGTTGGTTGGGTTATTTTTTCCTTTCTCTTTTTTTAGCAATTGCCTTGACCAGCAAGATTTTAGCCACAGGCCTGAGTCCCTGGGCATTACAAGGTCATACAATTGAAGTTCCTGGCCTCCACTTTTCTCACCAGACTGCTCAAGGGAGAGTGTTGCCAAATCAGGCCCTGGGTTTTGCTGGGTGAGCTCAGGGCTTTAAATCAGACTCTGGGGCAAATGCTCTGGCCTGACCCTCAGAGATGGAGCCCTGCAAGTGCTCTCCAGCACCATGGGAAAAGTGCTGCTTCCAGAACTGTGCCTGGGAAGGTTTCTGGAGCCTCTGGAAGCTGTGAGACATGGACAGGTACCCAGGAACAAGGGCACCCTGAAGGGCTCAGAAAGGTGTTCTAGGTACAGCCTTGGGGGTTGCTTCCATTTCATGTTTCCCATGCAAAGAACTAGTAGAACTAGTTGTTTTTTCCTTTTTTTCTTTTTTTTTTGTGGATAAAGCTTTCTTTTCCCTACTTCCACAGCCAGAATTGAAATGTATTGCAATGTCCTTGGCAGTGCTGTGAGCAGATCCTTGATCCAGGGTTGTGATCCTTGTCCTGTGCTACATTCACATGGAATTTGGAGTTTTCCCTCTTGGCCAGCCAGGTGAGGAGGCAGCTCCCAGCCTTGCTCTGTGGTAGAGCTGCATCTGCAGCAGTCATGCAATGAAATGGGCACAGCCACTCTGTGCCTCAGAAATCAAACAGCTCATTCCAAATAAACAAATAAAAATATGTATTTTTACCCTGAAAGCCAGACAGTGCCAGGTGCTGGTGAGATCACTGCTCATTCCCTGCCTTCATGGCTCATGTGTTCCAGATGTGAGCACACGTTCTGTATTGATTGGTGCAAATCATGTAACATATGTAAAACCTGCCAGCCTGTGAGCTGAGCAAACACACAATTGCTCTGTGAATCCATTACTGGTAGGCACAGATGGGTTCCTGGCCTAAATAAACGTATTTCAAACTCCTCTAGGTCTGCTTTCAAAACCAGCACTTTGTTTATATAACACAGTGCAGCCAGGCTCTTCCCCTCCTGCTCACCAAACCCTCCTGCCCTGGAGTTCAGGTACTTTCATTTCTGCATAAAGAAAATCAGAAGATTAATATGTTTTTGTAAACATAACTAATAATGATTTTTAAAAATTTCTTGATTTGTAAATAAGAGTAAAGCATTGTTTATATTCAGGCACTGTTAACTGGAATCATCCACAACACGTCACTCTTGGGCACAGCAAAATAGGCCCAGAATAAAAATATCTCTGAAGACCTGGGCCTGTAAATGCTGAGTAACTTTATACTCTGGAGCAGAAGTGCCTTGAAACACAATAATTTTATCCCTCCCTGCTGGAGCTGCACATGAGGGATGGCTGGAGTCAGAAATAAAAAGCTGCTGACAAAACCAAACCAAAACAAAACAAAACAGTCAATGGTGTGGGTAAAAGCACATTTTTATTTATTTTACAGGTTCTTGGGTGGGTGCTGCTCATTCACCTGGGGGAGCCAATTCTGGGCAGGACCCCAGGGTCTGCAGAGATGAGAAGGAGGAGGAGAAGGAGGAGGAGAAGGAGAAGGAGAAGGAGAAGGAGAAGGAGAAGGAGAAGGAGAAGGAGAAGGAGAAGGAGAAGGAGAAGGAGAAGGAGAAGGAGAAGGAGAAGGAGAAGGAGAAGGAGAAGGAGAAGGAGAAGGAGAAGGAGAAGGAGAAGGAGAAGGAGAAGGAAGAGGAGGAGGAGGAGGGATGGAGGAGGAAGAGGAAGAGGAGGAGGGATGAAGGAGGAAGAGGAAAAGGAGGAGGAGGAGGAGGGATGAAGGAGGAGGAGAAGGGATGAAGGAGGGATGGAGGAGGAAGAGGTGGAGGGATGGAGGAGGAAGAGAAGGAGGAGGAGGGATGAAGGAGGAGGAATGCAGAAGGAGGGATGGAGGAGGAGGGATGAAGGAGGAGGAGGATGGATGCTCACGGGGCTGTGTCAGGCCGGTGCAGGGCCCGCTGGCCGTGCCAGGCTCGCACACGGTGGCTCTCAATCGCCACCTTTGTTTGCAGCCAGGAGCTGACGTGGCACCGCCGTGTCACCTTGTGTCCCCTGAGCCACAGGACACCTCCTCGCCATGGCTGCGTCCGCTGTTAGGGCTCGGGAAGAAACGGAGCGGGGAGGGAGAGCTGCAGGCATTGCTCCTAACATTGCTCCTAACATCGCTCCTAACATTGCTTTTCCCTCTTTCCTTGTTTTCTCCTTGCAGTCCCTTCCCCGACCTGTTGAAACGTGGCTATTGCGACACGCTCGGGGAAAAGCTGCAGTTCTAACGAGTGAAGCTGTTCGAATTTTAAATAAATGCTTTTTAAAAACAAAACAAACCCCAAAGAGCCGAGAGGAGGAGCGCGGGTGCCCCTGTGTGCTGTGCCACCTGCAGCCCTGGCTGTCCCTGGCTCCGCTCCGCAGACACCCTCCCACCCTGGCAAAAGGCAATGTTTACACTTGGCACTTTTATTTTTAGCGCATCCCAGCCCCAGCCGTGCCTCAGCACATCTCCGTGGGCCAATTGCCAGGGGGAAGGCACCTCCCAGCGAATGTTACTTCATTTCTGGAAGGGCTGAGGACAGAGCAGTCCCGGTGAGTGCTGGCAGAGCTGTGCAGGTCCCATCGCTCCAGCCCTGCAGGTTCTTCCAGTTCGCGGGGACAAGGTGCACAGCAAAGGCAAAGGCTCTGCAGGTGGCTCCCAGCACCGAGCTCTGCCAGTGTGAGCAGCCAAACACAGCACAGAGCCCTCAGCCCAGCCCCACAGCCCCACAGAGACCATCGGGCTAAACCCACTGGGTTGGGTGGCCCTGTGGGGTCTGTGTCTGAAATGACCTCAAAGAGTTACAAGTAACAGTAAATTCCCAATTTTCCTTCATTTTTGTCTCGGTTGGCTTGTCCCTGTAGTGCTGGGATGCCACTGAGTGTTGGACAACACCCATTAACATCCTCAGTGTGGGCACAGCCCTGGTGATCCCCAGCACAGGATTTGCACCCCTGCCCAGTGACAGTCACAATGTTTAATCTGCTCAACATCAGCTGTCCCCAGTTTAGGCACATCCCAGCCAAGAGCAGGATGTTGAATGGATGGAAAGCAAATCACGCTTTCCCTTTTCCCTGCTGTGGGAGGAATTGTGCATTCCACAGGAGAAAAAGGCCAAGGGGTGTCAAAGGGCAGGGCTCACCTCAGAATTTTTGGGGATAAAAGCCTGTGGGTGATTAGGAGGGGCTTTAAAACAGCAGTGGTACCATAGCTTGGGGTCAGCCAGAGCTCTCAGGCAAGAAGGAAACTTTAGAACTCCTCTCCAAGACATGAGATTACACCTCGTTCTGTTGGGGAATGGGAGCCCAGAGAAACCAGACCTGCTGCTGGAAGGCAGGAGTAGCAGAGCAGATCATAGGCTGCCATTCCCAACTCTCCATGGCTTGATTTATCAAGTGGTTATGAAAAAACAAACAAACAAAAAAACCCAAAGCAAAACCAAACAAACAAACAAACAAACAAAGCAAACAAGGAAAAACATGTAAAGAAAGAAATAACTGGATAGAGGTTGTACAGCCTGAGCTCCTCTGTCTTCCAGCCTGCCCAGATAAATGTCATTCTGGGAAAAGCTGGAGACCAGATACAGTCCTCAAGTTCAGGAGCTCTAACAGGGAATGAAAGAAAAGGCTCTGGATGAAGATAACTGCAGCAGTTATATGACTAATCCAAACATCTTCAGACATTTCCCCCTCTGCCTGGAAGAGTTATGTGATCTTAAACCTCCTCAAGGGAAACAAACCCATTCTGGCTAGCAGATGACTAACTGCTTGCAAATAACACAAATAACTTCTCATACATGACAAAAGACCAAAATACCCAAAATGACAGTGCCCCAGAGGAGGGCTCAAACTGGGCACTCCAGCACTGCTCTTCCCAAAAAGCAATTGGGAGCTGGACAGTGTGAGAGCCCAGCCACAGCCAGAAGGAGCCTTTTGTTCCAGCAGGCCACTTGCCACCTCTCAGCAATGCCCCCGGCAGCAGGCTTGGGCTAGACAGCCCCAGATCTCTCTGGAAAAGAGGAAAAGTCAAAATCCTATCTCTGGCTTTTGGAGGGAGGCATCTTCAAGTTGGGCTCCCAGCTGATCCTCACCTCCACTTACACATCACTCATTCTCCAGTTCCACTGGGAGATGTTTGTGTGCAGAGCCCATTTGTGCAGGCAGCAAAAAGTCCAACTCACCGGAGATCCCTGGCCAAAATGCATTTTAAAGTGCATTATTAGCCACACATCACCCCCAGCACAGGTGCAGAGGGACGTTTCAGTGCAAGTTTCAGTTTTCTAAAGGCAGAACTCTGTCCTGCATGCCTGAGGTTTCACCCCCAGCCTTCACCTCTGTGTATCTACATCCTGCTCCTCATCCATCCTCCTTTTCTGGTCCCCCACTGTGGGAGAGCCAAGTGAGTGGGACTCTTCCAACAGCAGCAGCAGAGGCCAAGGAAATCAGCCTTGGAAGGGATGCTGCAGAGAAGGAAAGGGATAAAGTTAAGACATTTCTCCAGGTTAAAAGATTTTCGTGCTGTGTTGCCATTGACAGTTAACTATAAATCAGCAGAGGAAAGTTGTTCTTTAACATAAGCCCTTGTATTTTTAGATAAATACATTCCACAAATGTTTTGTAAAGGAGGTTTCTTTGCCTAAAGGATCTACTTCTTCCCAAGCCTCAGTGGTACAGCATAAACCATGTTACTGGTAACAATTGTTCCTGCATTTGTTTCTGGAACACAGATCACAAAACACAGTTTATTTGGGAGTGTCTGTGTACTCTTCTATTTCTGTCCTTCTTATTCAGCCTCGTAGAGTAAAACAGGCAACTGTGAGTCCAGGGCAGGACACAGCCCTGCCCTGGAGAGATTACAGTCTCCATCAGATAGGACACTGCAAATTATACATGGTGAGGCACAGACCTCAGACAAGCAGGAGGGGAGAACAGCTTGCTTTGGGAAGGAAACTAAGAAAAACAAGTTTGGAGGGAGACCTTGAAGGAAAACAGAAAATAAAAATCAGAAGGGAGAAACGTAGAAATTTCAAGGACTAAACAAGGTAGGAGAGAGGCTGTACTGCAGAACTCTGAAAATATACAGATTAGATCCAGATGCTGGATTTAATCAGATCTTCTGGTGTCTCACTTTGATGTCAGAGACTCTGAACACTGAATACTTAAAACCATAGAGACATCAGGAAAAAATGAAAGACAACTTTACCAACCTCTAAAAGTTCATCACCCCCAAATGAGTGCTGTGTGAGGAAATGATCATCCAGCCTTGCTCCCAGCTCTCCAGTGTCACCAGCAGCTTCTCCCATCTGCCATCAGCCCTGCCAGGCACAGGGACACAGCTGGGATGGGCAGTGCACACACAGCAGCTCCAGCACACAATGCCTGCACTTCCCCACAAACTGGGCCAGAGAGAGCTCCCACAGCAGCTCCTGGAGGTTCTGCCTTCCCTGCACACTCAGCCAGCAGGAACAAGCCCCAGGGTGCAGCACAGGTGTCAGGGTGAGGACAGGGCAAGGGCAGGGACAGGGGACATTGTTTATTAGGTCAGTGGGCACACTCAGGAAAACGACATGTGATTGCAGGCACATCGGGCTGCTTCAGATCTGGAACAGAAGCAATAACCTTAGAGCTAAATACAGGTTGAGAATAGTTGTTCTGTGTTAAACTTCATTATATTAATGAATGAGGCAGTTTGAGACAAAGGGTGATTGGTTCCTGTGGATCACAGGGAGGGTGCTAGCCAGAGGACAGCTGATGATGTAATTTATGGCACAAAGAGGGAGTGAGAGAGATAGGAATAATTATTGCCTAGGAATGTCTGGTGGCAGCAAAAACCGTAATGTAATATGCAATCAATATCTATGTGATTTTCTACCCTGAAATCAGGAATTTTAATACTTGGATTGTCATTTGAAGCAGTTCTGGAGACCTTCCTTGCAGGTCAGGAGTGAGAGGCTGGGGATGCAGTGGTTTATCTCTTTACTGAGTGTTCCTGTCCCTTATCAGTTTGTACAAGTTAATTTGAGGTGGTTGCCTGCAGTTGTTGCCACCAGCCTGTCAAATCTGTCATGCACAGCACACAGGCAGGAGGGTGCTAGGAGGTCTCAGTCCTTCTCTGTCACTTAGAAATCTGAT
Organism: Catharus ustulatus; assembly: GCF_009819885.2. Taxonomy (NCBI): domain Eukaryota; kingdom Metazoa; phylum Chordata; class Aves; order Passeriformes; family Turdidae; genus Catharus; species Catharus ustulatus. The sequence goes on from NC_046240.1 coordinate 6,284,700, forward strand.
TCCATTAAGCAGCTGTGGGTAATTGCCAGCACTTCTGAGCTCATCACTATCCCTTCAATATTGTTTCCTGTGCAGTGACAGTTCCAGGGAAACTGTGATTTCCTAAGAACCTAAATTTTCACTTAAATATAAGTTCTTAGTGGACTTGAGGAGAGAAGAAAACTCTGAAATCTATTTAACTCTACACCCAGAAGATAAATTAATATGATATGGGGAGCATTATTATTTATGATTACCTCATAATTTCTAAAATATTCTTGGAAGACTGAATCACAATTTCTCAAGTGATTTGGTTTAGCAGTGCTGAAATGAATCTTTAAGGACTCCACTGTAACAGTCTAAAGGCAAAAGAGCAGAACATCTGTACCTGTTACTCAAAAATTAAACAGCAATTTTCTCAAGTAAAAGATGAGCTGTGGCTCAAAGCAGTTAATAAATACAACATGAGATTCAATATGTAGTATTCATATACCTGCAAAGCAGGTAATTGCTCCAGGTGTTAATATTTTCAACAGTAATTGGAATTTTGCACTGTTCCTCTCAGTTGCAAGGTACTGTATATACCTGGTTAACCCTGAAAGACACAGACTCCTGGGCTTCAAAACCACACTGCAGTTACTACAACATCTGAGACTCAGCAGGGTGTTAAAGGCTCAAATATGGGCTTAGAATCACCAAATCCACTGTGCCCAGTCCATCTTTGGAATGGCTTCTTGGCATGGCCATGGCAGGGCCCAGCAGCCCTGTCTCTGCTGGCATGTGGGATGTATAACATCAGGATCCAATGAAAATCAAAGGGGAACTTGTTTTAGTTTGTAAAATCTGTCTGCAAATCTAATTTTGACCAGCAGCAACTTCAGTGGGTAGGCTGTTGCAAAATGTTCACATGATTTGTACTGGAGGAATATATCCTTCTGTATCTATAGAAGCATCCACAGACATTCTTTTAGAGGATCACAATAGTCAGGATGTGAGATTTCACTGCTCCAGAGCCTTCTGCTCTGAGGGGATGAATCACACTCCACATAGCATGGACAATGAAAACCCAGTGCCTCACTTTTGCATGCCTTGTTTCAAAACACAAAGGTCACCCAATCCAGGTTAAGAGGACTGTGCAACAAAGGAGAGACTCCAAGGCCACAGAGACTAAGTGCAATAAAAGGAGGGAATGGCAGGTCAGCCTCAGAGGATGTTCTGGTGGCACAGAGAAAGGGGATGAAGTCCCTTACAGCAAACAGCCAGGCAAAGTCTGACCTTACTAACAGCAGATCCCAATGGAGACAGAGGCAAAACAACCCAGAAAAGGGCAGAAAGTTCAGCAAAACCCAGAATCAGCTCTGTGGGGTGTCTGAGCTATCATCTCTGACACCATGCTCCTCTCTAAGCCCCTCTGGTTTCTGTCAGCACTGCTGAAAACTCCTGGGCTGTTGCATTACTGAGGCTGCCCAAGCAGCAAACTCACCCCATTCCCTGGGACTGAGAGCACATCCTGCCACCCTTCCCTGTGCTGTGACACTCCCCAGCTCTTTAAAGTGAAGCCAAGGAAAGCCTGAGGCCAGGAGGTGCTGGGAAAGGGCAGCTCTGGCTGGAGCCCACATCTGGTGCCTCCCTGGCACAGCAGCTCAGAGCTGAGCTCAGGCAGATGTGCTGAGAGAGGAGCAGCATGGAAACCTGGAGCAGCACAGCAAGTGGCAGGAGGTGTTAAACAAAGGGAGAAACACAGATCTCAGTCCTGTTGAGGATGCTGTGGAGGTAGAAAAGCCATGGTTATGGGTGGAACAGGGAATTAATACGTTCTGCCAAGGAAAGGAGGTGCATTTCCAGGCCTGGTTTTAAAGGCATTAGCCAGCTGATAAAAAGAGAAGCTCACAGGGGCACTAAACAACAACAGTTAAGGCTCTACATTCCCAGAGTCCTCTTTTCTTTTATGCTCTTGGTAATCCTGAAGCCATGGGGACAAGGGATGCAGTACAATGGGCTCCATGGCTGACAGACTGTGTAAATATAACACAGCTCTGTCCCAAAACTCAGAGCAAAAGAGCTCTGATTCCAGGCCTCTGAAGTGCTAAATCACCAAATGCAAACTGCAGCAAGTTCCACCAAAACTGCAGCCATCCAGACTACAGGTTGTTTATAACAAACCAAAGCTGACAGAATAAAGGATGGGGGTTGAGGATGTCTGCACTGCTGCATGCCAAGGTTTTTCTAAAAATATTGTACACCTGCCATTTGTTCCACACACTGATCATATTTTGTCTATGAGGTAGAGAACTCGTAGTGCCAAAGGGAATGTGGTTTATGTTCCCGAGTCTTAATGCTTTTTCCCTTCTGTAAGGCAAAACTCCTTACTACTGTCACTAAAACAAAGCCAAGAGGACAAAAGTCACACAGGCACTGCCACGGTAACAGTTTAACTGTTCCTCTCACTGATCTTTGGAAACAGTCCCTTCAGCAGGATTTTACAGCTCTGGCACTTCGATTTAGCAAACTTTTTATGCAACTCATGAGGGGAATGCAGCCAACTCTGTACACTCAATTTAAATCAACTTGCTGATGATTTAAAAAAGAGTGCTGAACCACCGGTTTGCTTCATCTGCTCCAAAACTACCAACACAAACCCTGAGGTATTTATTCCTGAAACGTTAATAGAACAGTCTGGGGCATCAGATCAGTACATGAACTCTGCTTTGATCCCATGTCAGTCCAAAGAGCTGATCTAACAACTCGTTGTTTGGTTACTTGATAGTTCAGAATGCAGCTGGGCTTTTTGCTCTCACCAGGCTTTTGCAGGTTGGGATGCTGTGGGAGCAGAGTGTGCAGCTCTGGGGGATCATCTGTCCTGGCTGTGCACCAAGAGATTGTACAAGCAATGTTCAGCAGCTTTCTAGTTCTGCATCATCAAGGAAGGATGACCCTTCTGGGGCTTGTAGAACAATTGGCTTGGTTTGGGAGGGACCTTGACAGCCCACCTAGTCCAGCTCCCTGTGATGATCAGACAGTTCCATGGAATCAGGGCTCAGAGCCCCATCCTCAGTGGGGATGAATGAGTTCAGCTGAAGCTGAGAATGCAGAACTTGTACCCACCAAGCTGCAGTGCCCTGGACTCAGCTCACAGCAAAGCAGCACTACTCTGTGACCTCCACCACCATTCAGAAATAACCACACCAGTTTAATTTTGGTGGCCATTACACACTCCTGATCAAGAGAGAGGTCTGTTCCCTCCCCACAGAATGAACCAGCACAGACTGTAGCTGCCCCCTGAACCTTCTGTGCAGCCACGCTGGAGCCTCTGAGCAGCTTCAGGGATCCCAGACTGCAAATCTGAAAAGTTACTGACTTGTGCTGAATTAAGTGATCCCTGCAGACCGAAGTACCTTGAACTTGTGCTTGGGTGGGGACCTGGGGTGAGGTGATAGGAGCACTAAGCAGCACTTAGTCACATACTTCTATTTCTACCCTTTCCTTCACTGGAAATTGAAGTCACCTTCCAAGGTTTAACTCAGACTGGCAATTCTAAGGAAGCAAATTGCATGTTCACATGAGAAAATACAAAAGAACTTGCACACCTGAGCAAATGCTTCCTTCCCCCGTTTTTATGTCCTTTCTATCCAAGCAAGTGCATTTTCCTGACAGCTGAATACTGGGTGTGCACAAATGACCCCAGCGACTGACCTGACACCTGGTGAGAACAGAATGTTGCAATGTAAATGTTTGGTCTCAGAAATGCAGCAGAAGATAAATAACTGCATGAAGCAGACTGAACACAAAAGCAGGCATCTCTCATTCCTCTAAGAAGATTAAAAAATTATTCACACTTAAATGTTAAAAATCATTAAAACAAAAAATCTCCACACTTGCATTGAGAGAACTTGAAGCTCTCTCTTTCTGACTTGTCTCCTTTCAAAGCACCAGAACCAAACCCTGCTTGTCAAATCTTTTCATTGAAAGGTGCTGCAAAAAATGTGTGTTCCAAGAGATTTTTCCTTGCGTGGCCGTTCAGACACAGAGCTGGTTACAGTGGAAAGGAACAAATCAGCCTGGGAAGAGGATAAGCTCACTGACCTTTAAACAAATTATCTCAGTTTAAATCACAAGAACAGAAATATTACAGAATACATGAAGAGTCCCCACTGTCAGAGCTGCTCAACCTCTTGGGCAGTTTAGATATCAGTATCGTGCTGTAAATAGTAAAACAGTAGTAAATCTTAAAGTCTAGGCGTTCAAACAGAAATAATACACAGAGCTGGCATTCTCTGTTTTCCAGCAATTGATCCAGCATTTTTCTAATTCCTCTTAAAAGCAAAATCATCCACTTAAAATGAGGTTTCAGATATAAGCAATGATATGCTTTTAGGGCCGGTGCTGTCTGCGGCTGTGCCGTGAGTGGAAAGATAAACCAGATGGCAAACTCAATAAAAGGGAGCCAGTTAAACAGAGACAGATGAATGCCCAAAAAACCCCTTTGCTCCATTATTGCTTTTGAACTGGTTGTCATGGCACTGGAAATGGATACCACTGTCAGCCTCCCACCTCTGCCCAGCCAGCTCTTCCCAGGCTCTGCCCAAAGCAGGGAGCTCCCACTGGTGTGAAAAGCACAGGCTGCTGCCCCCACAGCTCCACTCCCACCAAACTGGGGCACTGTATGGAATCCCACCTTTTGTCACATCACCCAACTGGAAAAGATTGACCTTTGGACTCAAATTCGTTTTAATCCTGTGCTCTGTCTAACTCACCATTCCCTGCCAAGAGCCAAGGACTATCCACTCAGCACTGGGTCTCTGTGGCTGGAGCTGCCATGGAACATAAGCTCACCTTTGTCAGATTTACACATTAAAGCAGTTTCTCTTCCCCTTGACAATGTCCAATAACAAGGAACACTATTTGCTGAGCAGATGGAAAAGAGTAAGTGATGCAACCTCAAAACAGCCCTGGAAAAACTGAATTGTTCTGTCAGCCTCTGAATTCTTTCCCCTCTCACTCCCATTTGATTTTGAGAATCTATGCACTTAAAATTGGTAAAATCTGCTAAAATAAATACCTTAGAATGTCACAGTGTAGTTGCATTACATTTCAGTTTTTAATAGAGCATATAAAATGCCAGTTTACAATGGGTTTAGCGAGCTGTTAATCAGCACTTTTATTCAGTTTAGTTTCTGAGCTATTAATCCCTAATACAGAGGCAGAATGCTGATCTGCTGGTCTAGGACCTCCTGAGAGAACAGTTCCAATAATCCTGGTGACATGGAAAGGAGATGTTACCTCAGGAATCACCTGAGTCCCTGCTAAACACATCCCATCCTTCCATAACTCAGTGTTAAGACTCTTAATTATCAAGAAAAAAAAAAACAACAGAATTCCATTTTGGCTTCAGTGAGCTGCAGTTACGAAAAACAAGTAGAATTTGTTCAAATAATTGCAGGCAAGTCCCCACTGGGGTGTTTTGGGTAAGGAACCCCCCCTGGGGTGCAGCCACAGAGGCAGCCTTGCCTTTGCTGCTGAGTCAGGCTCTGGTGCAGCCCCAGCAGCGGGAACGCCGCGCTCGGCTCGCCAGCAGGACACAAAGAACACACACACCGCCACAGCCAAGTAATTTTAAAGAATTTTAATACAAACTTAATATAAACTATTTCAGTCCCTCTTAACATGTAAGACACTGACTCAAAATACTTTTATACCTTTTTTCAAGTATTGCACAATGTAGGTACAAAATTAATATTTACGATTACATTTTCTTCCATAATATATAGCAAAAATCTTTAAACTTTTAACAGAAAATACAATTTGTGTTTCTTTTGAAAAAAGCAAATATTTCATACATTTTAATTCCACCACTAAGGAATATTCTGTACACAACTTTTTTACTTTTTTTAGAATTGATGTCTTTAAGATGGATATCTTACAATTTCAGTAAAAAAAATACAACATGAAGCTGCTGCAGCTGTCACAGATCACTGTAGTAAAAAGATATAAATGCAATACCATGTTGTAGAAACAATATATATACTCTGATATTTTACAAACTTTGTACTAAATTAAATTATACAATTAGAAAAAGACCAATAAACCCACCTATTAGTGCCAATTTTTTGATATATATACATACATGCCTGAGCACATATATATATATACACATAAAAAAAATTAGCCACTTCCTTGCTATATCTTAAATACTGTAAGAGGCCATATTTTTGAGAGTATATTTTTGTAATGTACAGTCAGTATAAAATAATTTTGTGCTTGGTTGGCAAATGAAAAAATGATGCATGTTGTATTTATCTAACCAAGCCTGAATGTATTCATACTACAAGCCTTAAAAAAAATCTCAAGAGGTGGAAAAAAAGATACACCCTTGGGTACGTGCATTTTAACTTGTACAATAGTATTTACTTGGATTTCGCTTTCGGTTTATTTTTAGTTAGCCATAACTGGCTGGAATTGCTGGTTAGAATACTGCATGTTGTTTAAACTAAAATTCAAGCCATCCACAAAAGACTTCTCATTTAGACCTCCATAGGCTGCAAACATATCAAAGGCATTACTGTACTGGAGAGGACTAAGGTTAAGGGGGCTGTCACCAGGAAAGATGCTACTGGTACTACCTTGACCCTGCATGTTGGGGAAAATGAACTCCTTTGCGTTAGGAGACAGGGCAGAAGTCTTCTGCTGTTGCTGTTGCTGACTGCCTAGGCCGAGCCCATAGAGAGAGTGCATGGAGGAGGAGAGGGATTTCTGCTTCAGGAGGTCATTGACATTCAAGCCAAGGTTGGTGGGAGAGGTGCGGGCGACCTTGTTGCCACGGCTGCTATTCTTCATTTTGGTTGAGCCAAACTTGGTGGCAGCGAACGTGGCAGTGGTGAAGGTTAAAGGCTGAGTGGAGCGGGGCATGAAGGTCGGGCTCACAGCAGCTGAGTGACCAAAGGGAGGAGAAGGAGAACTAGACACTGAAGAGGCTGGGTCACTAATAGGCATGAACACCTGGGCCTCGGGGTTAAAGCTGTTCTTGATTTCCTTATCCAACTCACATCCATTTTCATTATCATCCACATAAAGCACTTTCACTGGTCCCTTTTCACCGATTTGGTATGAAACCTCAAACGGGTCAATCCAAACACTAAGATCCTGAGGCAAGTTGCCACGAACATCATCAATGTCCAAACCACTCTCTTTGGATGCTTGTTCTATGACTGGGTCCACTTTCTCCCCTATATGAATACATCTAAACCCTGATCCTTTGTATGGCTTTTCTGGATACCAGTGCCCTTCATACTTCTTTTTCAGAAGTCTTTCAAGCTCTTCACCAAAAATGTTGACACGTCGTCTGGGAAGCTTATTGTACAAATATGAAATAATAAAATTGAGTGCTACTTGGATTTCAAGCTGCATAGCTGCTGTGCCACAGAGTTATAAGTCTGTTTCAAAACCCGAAGAAAGTGTTGAAGATGCCTCAGGGAAACAAAATTTCATTCAAAGTGCTGATTCGAGTTGATTATTATCCTTCACCTTGAGCGCTCTCGTTCCTTTAGGAAAAAACAAAAGCAAACACATCCAAATAAGAACAGCGTACGATCAAGCTCCGAGGCCCATGCTTTCAGCAGAAAATAGGTTACTTTTTAAGTGAAAAAATGTGCATCAAACTATTTCTGTTCCTGCCAGTGGAAGGTGAGGATGTCAGCTCCATTCAGCGTGACTTACAAACAACACTAGAGAGGATGGGCTTGTGTTTACATCTACAGCATGGGGCACTTCCAAATCACATGAGCGGGGTGTTTAGTTAATCACAAAGCAGCAAGGATAATTTTTAAGACATCACAGAACTGCCAGGCCTGTCAACGGTTCAATTACCAACCCGGATTTGGATGATTTATAGTACTCAGCTGCAGAATTTAGTACCACACCATTAGTCTAGCCTGAAAGGTCTTAGTCCAAGGGTCATTTATCACTTTAAAGTTTGGAAACATATTGACTGCAACTGTAGGCTGCAGAATTATAAAAATGCTAACAGTTGCTTTAGAAGATTTCATACAAATAGCTAAAATGATGCAACATTTATTTTAAGTCCAAGCAAATTTTCTCCCTAAACTCCGCATGGGTGGAACGATGGAAACCGAGGAGAAAATGTCCGCTGTGCACATCCAACAGTTCACACAGAAATGCAGTCAGCACACACATAATAGCTGCATGTATGTTCTGTCAGAAGGGAGGCCAAGACTCACAAATTTTTCTCTTTTTACAAATTATTCTCTATTGCATCAGATGCAAGATGCAATTATATACTCAATTATTGTATTGCACTGTCTGTATCTCAGATTTCAAAAAGTTCCTGGGCTAACAGGGCTTTTGACAGCCTCAAACTGGATTGCCTTTCTCCTTCTCCATGACTCCATTTTATATTTAATATATGGTAGTCAATCCTTCACAAAGGACAAAAGAGAAATCAGGTGTCTGAAGTTAGAGAAGGGACAAGAATGGGGTATTAGCACACAAACTGCTAACAGAAATCCTGCAGTACCTTGGTATAAACATTCACACACCTTTGTCAAAAAGTTCTAATAAAACAAAATATGGGGATTGGTTTTGGCTCAAGTTAAAACCCCGAAGAGAATTTCAATTAATAGTGGGCTTTTCTGCACTGCATCACTTAGAACAAAATTTAGCATAGCTGTCACTAAAGATTAGAGAAATCAGAGTTAAAGGATTTTGATATTAACAATGTGACTACACGGCTTTTTTATTTCTTGCTCCAAATAATCTCCTTTTAAAGTCTGGAACCTTATTTCCAAGCCATTCGTGTTCTCCCCAACATGGTATGGGAATAGTTTGAAAGGCTGTATGATAAGGCGACCTTTAAACGTTTGCTGGATCAGCACCGGGTGGGGATAAGGAAAAGATCAAGGGCAAACAGAAGATATTTACAAAAGGGGCACAATCAGTACCGAAAAGCTGATTGGGTGGTTAAACGGGGCATTTAAAAATGATTTATTAATCCATCTGTGCAGTTTCCCTTCCCCCACGTCCTTTAAGAAAAGAATGTTCTTTTCAGAGCACACCAGGCTGACGCTTGAAAATTTCTCGACGCGAAACGGATCCACAAAAACAACTGATCAAACAGATCGGCTTGATCATTTCGGACTTGTACTTTTTATGCCTTTCTGGTTAGTATTTGTGGGGATCCGAGCCCATACGTGGCCCGGCAGCAGCGCCCTGGCAGGAGCCTTAAGCAGTGGGAGTTACATAACCAGGCAGTCGGATCTCATTAGGTTTCTGCTCACAGCCCCGGAGCTCCGGCGGCAGCGGGAGGAGGAAGAGCGTTTTCTAGCCCGTAAGAGGGGAAGGAGGAAGAGGAAGGGGGTATCTGGAGGGTGGGTACAGGCTGCAGGGCCGCGCTCCCGGCGCTCCGCCCGGCAGGTCCCGCAGGGCGCTCCCGGAGCGGCCCAGCTCCCACTGCTGAACCGGCACCGCTCCCTGCTCCTCGGCCCCGCACAGCCCGGCCCTGCCCCGTCCCCCAGCCCTTCCCCGACAAGCCCCGGCACCCTCCGGGTCCCCCCGGCACGGCGGGGCCGTGACCGCCCCGGCTCACCCCGCCCCGGGCCCGGGCGCTGCCTCACCCGCCGCGCCTCACGGCCGGTACTCACCCAGGCTGCGGGGGCAGTGCAAACAGTCCCGGCGGGGCTGCGGGGGGGGCGCGGCTCAGCACCCGACCCCCATCTCCGAGCGCCAGCTCCCTCGGCGAGGATGGGAGGGGAGAGGAAAAAGAAGAATAAAAAAAAATAATAAAAAAATAAAAAAAGGGGAGGGGGAAGGGTCGGAAAAAAAAAGGGGGGGAGGGAAAGGGGGGAGGGCAGCGCTGCTCACACCCCCACGACGGGCGCGCTCGTCCACCGCAGCCGCGCTCCCTCTGCTTCTGCCCCGCCGCCCGCCGCGCCCCTACTTATACCCTCCCTTGCCCCGCCCACGGCCACACCCCCACCACGTCCCGCGCGGCCACGCCGCCCAAGCCCCGCTCTCCGCTGGGCAGCGCCCGGGAGGCCCCGCCCACAGCCCCCGAGGCCCCGCCCCCGCCCGGGGCCCTCCGCTCCCTCCGCTCCCCCTCCCGGCGCGGCGCGCAGGGCAGCTCTGACGTCAGCGCGCTGCTCGCCTCGCAGCCCCGCTGCGTCACTGCCCACGTCAAAGCCCTGCCCTTGCGCCCCTCAGCCCCGCGGGGAAGGGAGGGGGGGAGCGCTGAACTACATCTCCCATGACCGCCGTGGCCCGGGGGGCCTCGCCAGCGTCGATGGCGGGGCTGGCAGGGCCGCCTGCACGGCTGGCAGCCCTCAGGCTCTGGGGTGCTGGGGCCGCGCTCCTTCCCAAGGGGGGCGCGGGACAACCCCTCACATCCCCACCGCCCCCCCTCCCCGCGGCCCGCGGCTAAAAATACTCCCCACAGGTAGCAACGCCCGGCGATTGGCTGGCTGCCCGCGCGGCCGCCGCTGATTGGCCAGCGGGGCGGGGGGGCGGGACCAGGCCGGGTTCGGGGAGCAGGGGCGAGGGGCGGCGGCAGGGCCGGGCCGGGGCTCAGGGCCCGCGGGGGGCCGGGGGGCTCCAGGGGCGAGGGGAGCGCATCCCATCCCATCCGATCGGGGTGGGACCCACCCCAGTGTCCCTTAAAACATCCCCGGCTTTGCTCTTGAACACCCCTCTGAATGTTCAGGCTTGGCGCTGGGGCGGTTTCCCTCACATCGTCAGCAGGACCCGGTTCTGGAGGACAAATTGTTAAGGGCTTTTCCTTTTTTTTTTCCTTTTCTTTTTTTTTCACGTCGTCGGCAGGACCCGGTTCTGGAGGACAAATTGTTAAGTTTGTTTTGTTTTTTTTTTTTTAATTCTCTGCCTCTTTCTCAGTTTGTATAATAATAAAGCATTTGGAAATGCCATTGGGAAGAAATGCCAGGACTTCCGAACCTTTTGGAACTCAGAGTATGTGTGAGAATGGGAGGCAGTAACCCAAAAGCTGAAATATTAAGGGAAAGAAGAGGGTAATATTTAGGATTTTCCACAGCTTAACATTTCTGATGGAAGGATTAATTGTTTGTAAACCACAGTGTTTATTCAGATACTGGGATGGCGGTATTGCAAACAACTTGAAAATCTTAATTAAGACTCAAAATGTTTACAATTTCCCCCGTATTTCTCACCCATTTTTAAATCTAGAGGGTTGAATGTGCCTTCAGTGAAAACTGAGTCACTTGTCACTATGCAGCCCAAATGGAAAATAAAATGTGAAGATTATAAAATTACAAGCACTGAGTACTGGGAACTGCTGCAGCATCTCCAGGAATCATAAGGAGAGCCCTGGGTATTTGTTTTGATCAGAAAGACACAAAGTGAAACATCTCCCTAAACAGAAAAGGTGAAAAGACAAATAGAGGGGGTTGTTTTGTTTTGGTTTGGTTTGACATTAGAGCTCAGGAGTCTCCGTGGAACAATAAACACACATTGGCAGGTGACATCAGCCACCAGCCAGGGTTCAACTCTAGCTGTGCTCGGCTCTGGGCTGCCAGCAGCAGATTTCCCCTTGAAGTGAGAAAAACTGCACAGCGCCACAGATCAGTGTTTTCAGGTGAGATTTCATAAGGAGCTTTGCAAACCCAGTAACTGCTGCTGAGCTGCTAAAAAAAGCCAGGTTTTAAAAGCAGAGACTTTCTTTTAAATGGCTTTAGTGCTACATGAGAAGCATTAGGAGCTGAATTAAATGTACAGAGCTAAGACATTGGTGATCAAGGCAGACATGGGATCCTTTAAAGCTGTAAAAACTAGGATGTGCTTTTTCTGGGGCTTATGGAAAGGAACCTTCCTCATGCAGTCCATGCTGTAGAAAAATCTGATGTTAAATGCCAACTAGACCAACTTTTAGGTCGCTCCCACCCCAAACCATTCTGTGATTCTAAATGTTAATGACAGGTCACTGGCCCAGGAATAACCTCTTCAAGGATCAACCCTACTTCTAGTGTTCCAGTGAAAGTTTCAATTTGTCCTTGTTTGTCTGAAAAAATAGCTTTTAAACTGCAGTGATCACAGTGTGGTGCAGATACAGCATGTCAGAGGTAGGTACAGGCCAAACTTTAGTGGTGTTAAATTATTAATGCCTAAACCCAGAGTTTAATCCAGGATCATTTGTATTCTTAAAACCTTGACTGGCTTTTTGATTCACAAGGGTCAGAGTAGGGCCTGCAGTGTTTTTCAGCCCTTTTGATTAATACACAGCAATAACAAAATGTCTGCCTCCTTGCTAGAAAAATCTTTAAAAATGCAATCAATACAAAATAACTCCAACAGCAAAATTTTACTCGTGTTGCCAGTGCTATTCAGCTGGAAGATTAATCTTAAAAGAAAAGAAAAACTATATATTCTCATCTGTCTTGAGAGACTTTGACAAGTCTTCTCCCCAGCAGAGCAAATCAACACAAGTATTTCAGAGCAGGACAGGAGGCAGGAGGGAGATTAAAAGTAAGAAAACTTTCTTAATCTATATTAATTAAGAAGGGTTTGATCTCCTGCCCTGTTCACAGACAGATCCTGCAATGCTGGTCAGCAGACAGCCATCAGCAACTGTTCTACAATTTCCACAGTCTGGGTCTCTGCTGAATAATCTCTAAATCTAAAATCTCTGCATTGTAAAACATCTATATTACCACAAAACCTTGCACAGACTGCACAGACTTGACAAAGAGACCTTCTTTTCTGCTAAAAAGATCTAAATTTGGTTCCTCAAATAATAACTAGCACTCTTTAAAATTTTAAATTAGTATTGTTTATTGATCAACACAATGTCCAAATCCAAAATACAGTTTGTTGATCTTAAAAGCTGTTTTAAGAAATTATTTATACCCAAGAAATTTTTTACTAGTTATCTCAACACGGACAAGAATTTTAAAGCTGCAGGAAGACAGGCTCAGAATTTCCACCACCCATCCTTTTCATAGAATCCTCTTTTCTGCCAAATGAATGTTGCTGTACAGAATGTATAAGCTTTATCCTGGTGGTGGACATGGAGCTTTGTATCCTACATTCCCAAACAGAGTGCCGTCTCTTTTTAAAAATTTCTTATTTAGGATCACAATTCTCTTTTTAGTGTGGGAGCCTGGGCTTTGATCTTGAAAAAATGGAAAGCTTTCCCCATTGTATTCATGCCTCTCTAGCCCAATTTTATCCATTTGCTGATTTTAACATGTGTTCCTTTTCCCCACCATCTATCAGTGTGAGCAACCAGGCCTGGCTGCTCTCCAGCAGATATCTCAGCACTGAGCTGGAAATGGAATGTAGATTCTCTTACATTTCACTTTACCAGCAGTGATTTTTCCATAAATACTGATTAGAAATTGGGTCTGGACCTATCAGGTGTTGCCCAGTACCAAGAGCTCTCTGACCACAAAGGTTTTTTTGAGGTGGGAAACCACAAAATCACCTTGTAAGTGTTTCAATGAAGTAAAAAATAAACAGGAGCAGAATTTGGGCAAACCAGCCAGGTCACCTTCTAGGTGAGCCCCAGGCTTGTCTCCAATCCTGTCAAGGTTCACATGCTGGAGAATGGAGAGCAGCTGGCGGGCAGGGGCTGGCACAGCTCAAGCTGCCGAGGAAGTGCACATGGCAGGATGTGTGCTGTGACTCTGTGCAGCCTCCTGCCCCCGGGGCAAACAGCCCAGGCTGTGCCCAGGCTTGGCTCTGCTGCTCAGAGGGCTGAGGAGCAGGAGTGGTGTCCTGGGAACACACAGGGGAGGGAGCTGCTCTGTTCTTTGTTGTTTTAAATGCTTAGGCAAGAACCAAGGGAGATCTTCTGGGGATGCTAAAATTATATTTTGTTCTGAATTTTATTGCAAAAATTGAGGCACCTTCCAATCTCGTTAATATATTGACAGTGCAGGGAATTATCCTTCCTCCCCTTCTCATTCAAGGGCTGTCTACATCACTTTGTTGAAGAACTAGAAAACAGTGAAGGCTTCACTGATCCTTCCTAAGTAAACAAAAAGCATTGCTAGGAAAGCCAAAGGGTGCAGATTTGGCTTAGAGGACACTGTGGTTAGTCAGGAAAGGTGGTATTGGCTGAATCTTTGCCTAAATAAAGTTGAGTTTCCATTTATCTCAAAAAGAAACCCCTGGTAATTCTCAGATTATGCAGGAGAACCTGGCAGTGTCTGTCAGTTTGGGCAGAGGTACAGTTGTGACAAGGGTGGAAAATAGCCCTTGGAGTGGAAGGAGGGAAATATTGCAGTAAAAGGGGAGAATTTAGGACAGAGGCTACAGTAGTGATGGGCTGAAAACAGGCCAGCACTGATCACCCCATCCTGGAAACCCTGGAATTCTGGGTATCAATTCTCATGGGATGCTCTGCCCCACAGCTGAGCTGGGCAGGCAGATCCAAACAGCAGCAACAGCATTTGCTCTGCTGTTACAGTGTGTGATGTTAGTGTCCCTGGTCATGCCAAGATTTTAGAAAGTTGGCCACCAAGAGCTGAAGCTTGAATGCACAGATTGAAAGGCAGGTTCCAGATCTGGTATCTACAGCTTTGTGTTGGGAGTACACTGAAAAAAAACCTCCTAAGCTGGTATTTTCTTAGATATTAGTGACTCTTCTTATTTAAAAAACAAAGAAGAGAATATATATAATTTTTCTGGGCCAACATCAGTAGAAGGAACTGATCTGCAGGAGCTCAGAGCTCACAAGGACATCACTCTCTCCTAAGTGGAATGCCATCAGTATTATAGCTTGCCTGGAAAAAGATGAGTCCTGAGCAAGACACAGAAAGCAGCTGCTGGGTAAGAAGGTGAAATAAAACCAGGAAAAATAAAGATTATGCACCAAAGCTTTTTTCTTCAAGGATGAAACTTCAAGTAAAAACGTGAGTTGTTTGTTTTGCCTGAAGATGGTATAAAATAGGATCTGTTCTCAAAGAGGATAAGCAACATTCTCATAATGGGGTACAGATTCCGGGAAGGCCAGTAGAAAAGAGTGAAATGAGGAGTAAGTAATCAAAAACTGCTGTGAAAAATAATGGTCACAAGTAGATAGAAACTGTAATAGAAGGGGGAGGGAATGGGAAACATTTTATGAGCATCAGAATTTCCTATAGCTGTGAATAAATGGGCTGAAGGAGGAGGAAGGAAGATTGATTTCATACATTAGAGAGGTTGACCTTTGAAGAAAGTTTTATTAAAATCCAATATAATTTTTTCCTCGAGTTCACCTTTGTGCTGGGATCCTGCCAGTTTAATGTCAGTTACTTGTGCAGTATCTGTTAATAGATAAAATTATGAGGTGAGGACTGTCCTAGCTGATAGCCATGGAACTTCTAAGTTAATCAGCTTCAAGTGCTTTACTATGCTCATTCCAAACAATGATTCATAAACAGTTTTAAAGAGACAGAAAGCTGTTTTTTAAACTGTCAGTACTTTCATGGAGGTCAAGAAAAATGACTGAAGATGAAGAGCTGATCTTTTGCCCTTTCATTTTCTGAGTAGAATAAGGTAGCTTGAAAGCTTCTCACTAGGAATTTACTTAAGAATTTTGTGTACATAGCATTTTCCAGGAAGGCAAGTAATTATTTTTTCCTTAAAAGAGAATTCCAAGAAAATTGTTCAGTCTTATTCAAGAGAGATACTGAATGGGATAAAATAAATGATAAATGGGGAAAAAACCATCATTATAAAGAAATAGCTTTCATTCAGTCTGTTTAAATTGAAGGAGAGAGCAATGGAGAGGTCACTGTTTACCAAAACAGTCCAATAAACATAAAAAATCTCTTACTTTTTTGACATTCTGATTATCATCAGCTAGGGTAAAAAAAAAAATAAGCTGAGAATTACCAGGGGTTTCTTTTTGAGATAAATGGAAACTCAACTTTATTTAAGCAAAGATTCAGCCAATACCACCTTGCCTGACTAACCACAGTGTCCTCTAAGCCAAATCTGCACCCTTTGGCTTTCCCAGCAATGCTTTTTGTTTACTTAGGAAGGATCAGTGAAGCCTTCACTGTTTTCTAGTTCTTCAACAAAGTGATGTAGACAGACCTTGAATGAGAAGGGGAGGAAAGATATTTCCCTGGACTGTCAATATATTAACGAGATTGGAAGGTGCCTCAATTTTTTGCAATAAAATTCAGAACAAAATATAATTTTAACATCCCCAGAAGATCTCCCTTGGTTCTTGCCTAAGCATTTAAAACAACCAAGAACAGAGCAGCTCAGTAAAAATCCATCCATATTTTAAGCTTGCAGGCAATCCCTTTTCTCTGGAGCATGTGGCTGTTGACTGGCTTTCTTATGCCTTTCTGCATACTATTCCTATCAGGAACAGTGTTTTATTCTGAGCTCAGGACTTGGAGAGCTTAATTAGTGACTACCAGGTGACAGGCATATCACCTTCAGGGAAGGCACTGGGTAGAGGTGTTGATACTGGCTCTGGAGGCAGTCTGATTTGAGAAGTGCTCAGTTAACCTGCTGTGCTGTCACACTGTGACAGTGTGAGTGATGGTGACTTCAAAGGAAATGAGTTCAAATGTCTGTGTCTTGATAAATACAGCCTGAAAATGATCCTCACAAGAATGAAAACTATCTTCATGTGAAAAAACAAACAAACAAAAAAAAACAAGGGTGTTTCCTTCCAGCTGAACAGGAACCCAGTACTTGTGCAGACATGAAGAGCTGGTTGAGTGGAAAGATGTCAGGATATGACAGCTGAAGGTTTGACCCTGAATCTTTAAGGGTATTATCCATGGGGGAAAAAAGCCAATGGAAATTTCTCTTTGAGCTTGCTGTGCTACAGATCTGGTCCTTACTCAGCTCCTATTAAAGTCCATTGAGTCACAAAGACAGGAATAATGGAAGGGAATGAAGATTCAAGCTGTGTGTTTGCTCCTGAGACACACAAAGTGGATTTTACACACTTTGTGCACCCTGTTCATGTAAGGAACAGTTCATGGCAGACTCAGACTGTCACTGGCATTGAAATGATCATTTGGTTCAAATAGTAAATCACTCATTTCCTCTCCAACTTGTGATTCCTAAAGGTGTAATTCCCAACATAATATAATAAGTGCCTTAAAAGATGAAGCAGAAGGTCATATTAGCATAACATCTTTCCTGAACTGATGTCAAAATGCTGCATGAAGCCACACCTTGAAATCCCCCAGGACAGTTGCCAATAACACAATTTCACAGAGATTCTTCTGTTTCACAGAGATTCCTCTGTTTCACAGGTCACAGCTCTTTACCCTGTGGTGGATAGATTGAGCCACCCTTGTGAACCTACATATATATGACCCACTTCATTAGAACAGAATGTTTTCTCTAGAACACACAACCCAGTAGGAGCCATTATCTCATGTGCTATTATTAATGCAAAGACTTCAGACAGCTCCTGCACACAGCAGTGGATCTGTGCAGTCTCAAGAGTAGCTGTAACTAAGATCTTCAGAAGCAGGGATAAAACAGCCATGTCACACAATTACATTGAGTTTGGCAAAGGGAAGAAGAGATTTCTTCTTGATCCCACATGACGATTATCTTCCATGCTGGGAAATGAGCACTTGGAGTGACATACTTTTTATTGTAGCTAATGGAACTCAGGTTTGTAAAGAAAGTGATTCTGCTGTGTGACCATATTATCTAAATTGCTTTGTCGCCAACGCATAAAAAATTGAATATAAAATTGCCTGAGCATAATTGAGTGCTGACTCACCCCCTGATTAGGGTAAATGGTGGAGTGTTCCAGGCTGCCTGGGAGCTTTCTATAGTCTCACAATCCTATGTGAAATCTCCTGATTGATTTTTTTCCTCCTCCAAGCAAACTTATGTTTCATGCTCCTATTTGAGGCTAGATGCTACAAATCCAGCTGCTGTCACAAGACATCTTCCCCCTGCTTCGTTATCTTGATCAATTTTCTGCTGAAACTCTCATCTTTCATCCTGGCTGGTGCAGTTGCTTCCCTTATGATTATTCCAACTCCTGGCTCTCCATATTCATAGCAACTCTTTGACTCCAACTCTAACTCTCTAGTTTCTAAGGCTGTATAGCTGAGAATGTTTTCTCACAAAAAGCTTTCCCATAAATTTGTACAATTTCATTTCAGTCCAATCCCAGGCAGCATACACACATGACACTGTTCAAAACAGACTTTTAGTAAAAGTACCTGCATACATGACCAAGAAAATACAGACCCAAGTATTTGAAATTGATTTTTTAAAAATAGCCTCATACTCATTTGCAGGTATAACTGTGTGATTATGCTTAAAACCACAAAAATTCTCAGGTTCTGAAATATAAGTTTAAGAAGGGCAATTGTAAGGAGCAATGCCAGAGACCTGAGATGAACTGAGCCATGGATACTGGGCAGAGAGCTCAGATTTAGCTGACTGTGGCAATAAGTCAAACCAGCACTCATGCCTTGGGTGATCTCTGTTTCAACTCTCCCTTAGGTAGTGAAAGGAAAGAGCAGAAGAAAGTCTATGACCTAAATGAATTACAGCAATTATCAACCAGCAATCCTGCCTGCAAGGTTTTACAAAAGATGCCAGCCCTGAGCTGGAGGATCTGGGAATCAAAGCAGTCATGGAAGTGGCAGAAATTGGTTTTGTTTCCAGTTGTCTGTGAACACCTCCTTTCTGGCTGGCTGAACTATTGCATGAGCAGCTGTTGAAAACTGAGTAAGGAAGAGGCTGAAATTTGTTTCCTTTCTATGTGGGACTGGTTTCATACCAGAAAATAAAGAGTAACTTCAGCACATGTACTGGGCTTAGATTTCCAGAAGCACTTGTCCCTGCACAGCCCAACCTTGTTCCTTACCAGGAATTGCAACTTTTGTTGTCTGATAAATGCTTTGCTTCAAAGAGGATAAATCACATTTATCTCCAGCTCCAGAGAGATAATAATGCAATTGTTCCTTCACACCAGGAGATCTGCTCCCTGGAAGTTCTCTTCTGAGTTGGATAACATTTTCTCCAAGAGCTTCCTTCTGTAGAATAAAAAGAAATTTAGTTGAAATGTGTTTCCAGAGACAAACCTTTTAGAATAAAGCTAACTGTAATAAAACACCATAAATATGGTAAGGAGGAGTAAATCTAAAATTCAGAGCTGATCTAAAGCTGGGTCAGAATCCAGCCAGAGTTAAGGATCTGGTCTCTACCTCTGCAAAATAAAGGCACATTTAAAAGATGTAATGGGGGAAAAAGGGAATCTCTAATGGTGAAGAAAGCAACACATTCTGAGACTAAAAAAAATGCTGTCTGAACCCTTCAAAATAGGAGTGAAATACATAAAAGCATCCATGGCTCCCCCAGACAGGTTAGTGTTGGTTGTTACTCCCAGCCCAGGCTGCATTTGACAGCTCACTCTCACTTATATTACCAGAAGTGTGTTTTGAAAGCCAATATTCCTATCCAGATTGTTCTTGCTAGGTGTTTGACAGCAGCCTGCCCAGGTGACATCCAAATGGGCACAATTAATTGTTAATGTCCCCAGTTCAGCTGAGTCAGGGAAGTGCCTCGATGACAAGAAGAACATCACTGGGAAGATTCAAGGGAGGCACCAGGGGATCTGAGGGGAGCAATGGATCCAATGTCTGCAGCCACTCCAACATTTAACCTCTTCATCTACAGCAACTGGTGGGTAACTCAGCTATTTACTGTCACCCTGCCAGGAGGAGTGTGGGCAGAGTAGGGAGCACAACACCCTTGGCTGGAAGTTCCAGCTCATTCTGCAGCAAAGATAAGCCCTTGGATGGAAATTCTTCAAAGGGATGAAGCCAGGCAGGCTGTCACTTGGAGCAGGCAATCAGTCCTCCCTTCAATAAATAGAGATACAAGATGCTCAGGGAAGAGGCTGGGACATCTGTCATCCCTGATCCACAAAGTGATGGAGGCTCCTGAAGAAACAGCAGCACCTGTGCAATCAAACAGGAGCAGCTCTGCTGGCCCTGCCCTGCAGCTTCTGCTCTAAACTATGAGTGTAAAGGCCCTGACAAAAAAAAAAAGCTTCCACAGAATTGCTTTTCTAAGGCCTTGGATTTTGCTGGAACATGCACAGCAGTAAAATTCATATAGCCAATGGGAAAGCCATGTCCTGGCCTGACCCTGCCTCAGAAAACAACAATACGAGAGGGCAGGGATTTGGGGTCACGTTTGGGGAGGATCCATGATTCAGCATGTCTGTTTACTAAATCTCCTCTAATTTGTCATGTAATGAAGGAGTGAGGCAAACACCTGCAGCTCCAGGCTGCTGCTTGCATTGTGAAAAGGTACAACCCGAACAGTGACGAGCATCTGAGGAATAAATTAGTTTCAATTAGGACAGTAGGTCAGAAAGAGCAAGGTGATTCATATCCAGGATGTACTCCAACCCTCCACAATAACACTCAGCAATTCTGTTCAGCTTTGCTCCTTCAAAGCACCCACAAACACCCCATCCTTTCCATGGCACTGGCAGGGAACAGGCAGAGAGGCTGGGGTGTGCACAGAGACCTGCTGATTCCTGGAATAATTGAGCTAAGCTGGGAGAAAATGCCTTCCCCAGCAACAGGAAGGAATGAGACAGCCCTGTCCTAGTCACAGCAGGCCACTGTTTGTTTAGAAATCGGGGAACATAAAGATTCACACCCCAAAATTAATAAATAAGGTACCCAGAATTAAAAGCCTCTTTTAGGGAGCCATCTGCATGCAGTTTTCCCAGGAGTAAGAACAGGTCATGACAGATGGGGTTTAGGGTTTTGGCTCCTAGGTTAGCACCCTGACAATGCCTCTGCTCAGCTGTGCAAATCATATTTTACTTGCTTGACTGTGAGTTGCTGGGCAGTGGAATGTAATTTTCCATGCTTGCAGTTGGCACTGGATTTTACCTTGACTTGCATCTGCCAGGGCAAGCTCTGTCAACATTGTTTCTCCTCTTGGAAAATAATAATTAAGAAGCTTGTATGATAGTCATGTATTAGTACCCAAGAATTCATATTTAACCTTGTCACCATAGTTTACTACTCTGCCACAAAATGTCTTTTCCAGGCATGCAAGAAAATCTTAGGGGTGCCAGACATACATGGGGTTGACTTTGATCTCTCTGAAGACAAATTTTTTAAAGTTTAGATAAGGAATCTTTTAATGAAACAAAAAAATCGTGCCACTTATATCAATTCCAGATATAAATAAGTCTGCTGGAAATAAACAGGAGCAAGGCAAGAAGGAGACAGCCACACTCTGCAATGTCAGTGCAAAGTGATTGTCTGATGGATGATGATATGGCTGGCTGGGAAAAAAAAGTCAATCTAAAAGTCTTGCTTGCCAGCCATCTGGCAAATCTTCCAGAGGATATTGCTGTACAGTGGCACTGAATTGGTACCTGCCTTGCATCTCCTGCTGTCAAAAAGGCTATTTACTCCTTTAATGAAGTGAGGATTTTGAAATCTCTACTGTGACTTTCACCTTAGGCGCTCATTAGTTCTCTGTTCCCTCCCCCCACCAGTCTGCCATGGGTGAGAAATCTTATCCCAGGATTCCTAAGGATGGAAAAGATCTGTGAGATCGAGTCCAGCTGTGACCCTGCCCTGCCAAGCCCAGCACTAACCCGTGTCCCCAGGTGCCACACCTGCAAGTCTGTTAGACACCTCCAGGGATGGTGACTGCACCACTGCCCTGGGCAGCCTGTTCCAGTTCTTGGCAGCCATTTAGGTGAAGAAATTTTTCCCAATTTCATCACAGGATCATGGAATGATTTGGGTTGGAAGGGACCTCTGGAGATATCTGATCCAACCCCACTAATGCTGGCTTACTCAAGCAGGTTGCACAAAGATGCTTTTTTAAAAGATCTTCCTATAGTAAAGAAGCTTTTGGACATTTAGGGCATCACTAAGACACAGAGCACACCTGACTCCATCCAGGCTATTCCAGACCCTCTACCTGTTCACAGCTCAGGGTTCTGTTCCCTTGTCCTGCAGGGGAGGCAGAAGTTCACAGCACCAGGATTTGTAGCACATCCATATCCTCTCACTCCAGAAGCAGCATTACTTCATGCTTGGAGCTCTAGGGCCACATTTCATGCTTCTGATTAAGGCCACAGCATAATTCTTATTTTCATAACTGAGTCATTTGGACCCTGTACCCCAGAAGGCAACAGTAAATATCACCACTGGCTATTTCCTAATGAATATAAAGCAGTAACAATTTAATGTCACTTTAAAAAAAAACCCAAACTTACATGAAAAGAAAAAATCTCTAAAGAACAGGCTGTCTGGATGAATATTAATGATTTTCCCCGTTTCTTCAGCTCCTCCCATGTGGTCCATAATCAGCTGTAACTGAGTTCATCACCCTCCTGAGATGTGATGGCTTGAGACCATGGAGCTGGGAGAACTGGCACATGGATAACCCTGTCTGAGGAGCAGCTGGATAGCTGGTCACCACACACTGCTGGGTTTTAACATGGGCCCAGTAAAAGCTATTTTCAGCCTAAATGATCTTTGGTACTGAAACTAGAGTTAACCTGGATGGTGAGTGGAGATCATCTGCTCTGAGAAATAATCCAAGGGAGGAGGAGGTGGGAGAAGAGTGGGAAGGTAACAAAGGAGAGGGACTCTTTAGGGAGAGGAATTAATTTGGAACCATGCAGTGATGGAAAAAGGAACACAGGAAAAACTGATGCTGCATGTCCCCATCAGTCCCTGTCAGTCCCTGTCCCCACTCAATTGCCAGCCACATTTGTCATTTGTAATTCTCAGCCTTCTTAGAGAGATGGGGCTAAGAAGCAAAAGCTGTCTCAAAGCAACTCCTCTCACCTTTGCTACTGCCAATTTTAGGAATTTTTAGTCAATTTGGTTTGGTTGATAATAAGGACTTGATTGTAATTTCACCATGTGCAGCAGTAACTTGTTAACAAGTTGCTCCAGGAGATCTTTATAGGACAGTGGGAACCAGGGAGAGGAAATAATTACAGCATTTCCACCTATGGTAGTCTGCTTCAGGGCAGGTATAAATAGATCCATAAGTGTTTGTTCACTTAAAATTTCAGCCCAACTGCTTTCTCAATTGCCAGCAGCAGAATTAATGGATGAGGTTTTTTTTCTTTAAAAAATGAGGGCAAAGATCATCTACTAAATATCACCCTGACTTCCCTCTAGACTGCAAGTGATATTTGAAAACTTACAGATTTTTTACCAAAACCAGATGTTGGGTGTATAAAAGTACAGGCAGTTTTTCAAAGACATTCTACTTGTTTGAAAAGGGAAGGGCAATTAGATCAGAAAACTCAATTCCGTTTCAGAACAGAGGAACTTAATGGAAAAAAAAAAAAAAAGAAATAACCTACCTGACTCAAAGAAGGTTTGGAAACCTCTCTTCAGGGCCAGCACACCTTGGTGCAGGAGGAGGAAGAGCCCAGTGTGAGTGGCCTGGACCTCTCTCCAGGAGCAGCACTCCCATCTACTCATGGCTGAAGCCCTACCAACATCCATTTTTCCCTGCACCAAATCATTTAAATGAACCTGCCCAGTGTAGGCTCAAAGAAATGCAATAAACGTCATTTTTGTGGCTCCTTGGGAGCTCAGCTAATGGGCAACCTGGAAGGACTTTTGAGGCAAATGTGGCCTGAAACCTCTGCCCTGCCACACTGAAACCTCACCTTGCACTCCACACAGCCCATCAGTGCAATCCCTGCTCCTGCCTGTTGTTCAGGCTGCAGGTACCTCACTGAACCAAACAACAGCTGAGAAACAGAAGTCATTCTAAGTGACTTGTGGTGTCTGCTGAGCACCAGCTGCCCCTTTTGTGTTCTGGGTCTTCAGTCCCAGTGCTCTGTGCTCAGCTCTCCTGGGTCCCATCCATCTGCAAAAGCCCAAGCTACAGTGAGAGGAACAATCTAAACTGGAAGGGAAATAAAACAGTTGATGACTCATAAAAGCAAAAGGGACAGATATTTGAAAAGGAAAATAGCCAACAGATTCAGATGTAATTGTGACTCCTACCACAGGAGTGCCTGGAGAAATAGCAAATTCTGCCACGTTCTTCCAGCCCCCAGCCAGCTTCAGTGGAGCCAGGACTCAGACCTGTGGTTCCAGGTAGCCTTGATAAAGCTTGGATCTGGATTAAACCACTCTTCTGCATGCCTGGGGACGTGGTGGCATGTGGCAGCCTTGGCTGCTTCAGGAAGGAATATATCTGGAGGAATATAATATATAGATATAGATATAGATATACAGATATATATATAATATATCTGAAGGAATAGAATAGAATAGAATAGAATAGAATAGAATAGAATAGAATAGAATAGAATAATGTTGGTGGGTGACAGCCCAAAGCAGTGGGACAGAGCTGAGTGCAGGCGCAGGAGCTGGGGCCCTGCTGCAGTGTGAGACACCTGTGGAGAAGGAGCTGTGTGCAGGTTTCCCATGGGGACACTCCAAAATCAGCTTTTGAAGGTGGCAACAACAGCACAAGGCTGGGAGCACAGGGATGTGTGTGTGGCTGCAGGAGAGGAGGGTGGGAGGCTGAGCCCATCACCTGAGCACCCACCTTCCCCTGCAGGGCAGCAGGTGGAGTCAGGGGCTGCTCTCCAGGGCCCCAGACTGGCTCTGTGATGGGGAGGGGTGGGCTATCATCCCTGGCACCCCTGGTAGCCCAGCAGCAACTCCTGGGGCTGTCACCTCTGTGCTCCCTCCTCTCTCCCCAGGACAGTGTAACGAGCCCAGTGGAAATCTGAAGATGAGAGATCTCCTCAACTCAAGGATTCCCATTCAAAGCTACAGCTGTTGACAGATTTTTTCTATTCCAATGCTTAGAGGAAGCTGATAGTATTTATTAGGCTGATCTCAGGCACCAGAGCTGGATCCTGACTCTTGATATGCAGGCAATCATCAGAGCCTGTTGTGTTTGCATGAATGTACTAATCCTGCCTCTGCTCC
Organism: Catharus ustulatus; assembly: GCF_009819885.2. NCBI lineage: Eukaryota > Metazoa > Chordata > Aves > Passeriformes > Turdidae > Catharus > Catharus ustulatus. Next base: position 6,309,608 of record NC_046240.1, read on the forward strand.
CTGAATGCAAAAAGCCATGGACAGGACCACTCAGCTCTCACAGACTTGGAGATGGCTGCAGAGGGTGAGACAATGTTTTTAATATGGAGAACTCCAAGGCAAGCTATTTTGGTACCTCAGGATCATTAACATTTTTGAATGTCTGAGAAGCTGCTAACATTTATAAGACATTACAACCAAGATTCATTCTCCCAAATGGAGAAAGAGCTCCAATTTTTCACATGCACTCTAGATATTGATAATTTTCTCATTTTCTGATATGACAGGGCTTGGGGATTTTTTTTCCCACTGAGACAAGATGACTGACAGATGGAGATAAGAATTTCTCATAAAGAGAAGCCATGCATTTTGACACAGCTGAGGTTGGAAGAAAGCAATAATTGTCCTAATACATGGGCACAGCCCTTCAGAATGGCTCATTATTTACTTCAAGAGTCACTCATCACTGCCCAGAGTGCCAGGCACGTCTTCCCTAGCCAAGATGTGAGCTGAAATCAGTGCAAACAAACCCTCACCCCTCTGCCCACCTGCTGTGCTGCTGTTGGGTGGTGATGCTGGGCTGGGATGCTCCAGCCATGGTGGGTCAGACCAGCAGAGATTCACCAACACCTCTGTCGTGGTGAGCCCAAGCCAAAGAGGTGGCACTTGGCACAGTTCATTTCTTAGCTCAGTTTTAGGGTCACTCTCAGCAAATGCTGGGGTGCTTGGAGAGCCCAGGGAGCTTGGGCAGGAGTCACAGCTGCCACTGCAGAACCCATCTGTACCCTCAAAAAAAATGACAACAAAAAGCACCAAAACCCCCTCAAAACAACAACAATAATAAAAAGAAAAATACAAACAAACAAACAAACCAAACCCCCACCAAACCCCCCAAAAGAAAGCCAGAGAAACTGCCTCCAACTCTTGGGCTAGAACAAAGCCTGGAAGCAGCAGGAGAGCAGCAGTGTCCATTCTCAGTGTCACCACCACTTCTGTCCCCCTGGAGCAGCTGAGCAGCTTTGCTTCCTGCAGGGATCCTCTGGAGCCCTCTGGCTTTTCCCATGCTAGACCACATCTTGCAGGGTTGTAGCTGCTGTGCTGGTACACACAAACCAAAATTTACATCCCTCTACCTGCTTTCCTCCCAGCCTCCTCTTCCAGCTGTTCTCCCCTCTCACTATCTGCATATTCTGTTCTTCTCTGCTGTTCCTAATAGCTCCTGTCTATGCCAAGTCCCATCCTACTCAGCTCTCATTAAACCTCAGACCTTGGGGAGAGCTTTTCTGCATTGATTTCCCAGCCAGCTTTTGTCTCTTTGACGTCTAGGTTCTCTTTGTTTGTGCTATTCTCTCTGAATCTGGGGATTATTCTGCTTCAGTTGATGCATGGATCCAGGCCCTGGTATTTTGTTGGACTCTGTGGGATCTCTTGTGCATGGCAGGTGCAGGGTGGGCACCACTGCTCCCTGCATCAGCAGCACTCACGGGGTTAAAAAAGCCTTGAGAGGCTGATGTGTGTCTCAAACTTATCCTGTGCTAGACACTGGCTTGAGAGAGACATTATCCCTGGCAGATACCAGTTCCAGAGAGACATTTTCCATGGCATCCCTGCCCAGGAATAGATCCTGACTTAATCTAGCAGGGAACTGCCTGTACAGGGCAGTGCTGCTCACTGGAGGGTGGCACGGCCGGAGGAATGGTGTGGGGTCACCTCTGCGTTTTGTTCTCCTGATTCCTCAGATCAGGATCTCGATAAAAAGCTTGGGATCTGAGCAGCCCCTGCCCGCAGCAAGTGCTCCCCCTGGAGCACGACAGGTCCTGGAATGTGTGTGCCAAGGGGATCTTTTATTTGGAAAACAAATGCTGTTGGCTATTTATAAACCTGGGCTTAGAGCAAGGCAAGGCCAGCAGGAAAAAATGCCACCATGGGTGAGAGAAGGTGCTTAGTGAGGAGTAGGGCAGCCCCCAATTACAGGGCAGCACTGAGCAAGTGACTTTGCCTTTTCTTTTTTGCTCCCACTGGTTCAGTCTGGAAGCATTTCAGCGGGCACTTTGTCCTGTTACATGGTGATAAAACCCTGGACTCAATAGCTGAAATCTGCTGCCTGGCATCACAGCAATACAAATAACAATAAAAGAAACAAAGCAGAGGTGAGTCAGGCTGGTTTTCACTTGGAAAAACATCAGTTTTCCTTATTACTCACCAGCTCTCCTCCGGGTGCTCCTCTGGCCACCATCGAGGCTGCAGTTGTAGAGATGCTGTATTTTAGCTCAGATCATCCTAAAAATGCTGTCCCTGGGGTTTTGGAGGGTTGGTGGTTGCATATCCACATAACAGGACTGTGAGTATAAGCAGATAAAAAGCCTTTTGGCCTTTTATTTCCAGAGCAAAAGCCTTTTAGCAGCTGAGCCCAGTGGAACCACAGGGCTGAAGGAACAGCACAGCATGGAGAGGCACAGCCCGTAGTGGGATGGACAATCCTTGAGCCCAGGTCTTGAAAAAACAGAGGAGGGAGCCTGGAGGGGCCCTGAGGCTGGCTGAGGTCACCCATGGGCTCCTGAGCTGTGACCCTGTCATGCCCCACAGAGCATCCTCACCCAGCCCTGATGCACCCAAAACACAGTGGCCAAGTCCAGCTGGAAGTTGATTCCTGCTGTTGAGATTTATATTTATTAATTTGTAGCCCACTTGCTTTCCTTTGGCACCATTTTTCTCTGCAAGTGAAAAATTTCCCCTGAATCACTGCGTGTTATTTCCACTTGTCAAGATAAAGGTTAATGAAATACCAGTAACTGCATCACAAATCCAGCTCCATATCTATCCAGGATTTTATATGGCAAGTTACACTGCACAGCCTGTTCTTAGAAAAGGCTGTGATTAAAAAAACTGAAACTGTCAGAGGTCAAGAAATTCATAGTTAGAGCAGCATGGCCTCTGCCCTTCACTCCTCACATCTTGCCAGCAGGACAAGGAATAAAAACCCTCCTGGAACTGGCACAAACAAGTGTGGGGTGAGATTTCCTGCAACACACAAGATTCTGCAGGACTGTAATATTTAAACAGCAGTTTTGTTTGCAAATGTTGCCTGCATCTGGATAAGGGTTACTTGGATATTTATATATTATGTAAATAATACATAAATATAATGGAATCATAGAGAATCTTGAGTTGGAAAAGACCACTGAGTCCTATAAATACATATAGAATTTAGGAGTGCAACATGATGCTATAATTGACACATATCTGTCTTCAAAGAGCTTTGCACCAGAGGCACAAGGAGAATTTGACACACTTGCTGCAAAGAGGTTTTAATTCTCCAAACCTGAAACCTCCAAGGACTGAAGGACGCTGTGCCCAGGGACTGAGAGCAATTTCACTGCTGCAAACACCCTCCAGGGTGACTGGCACAGCCTCACTCCCCAAGTTCATCACTGGGAATCACAGAAATGCCCTGTCCAGCAGCAGCTGGGGCACGTGAGGTTTCAGGAAGGAAGGGAGGAGCTGCTTTGTTTTCTTCCTAGGAAAGGCCAGCAGTGGGCTGAGTGTCGGGAACTGCATTTGGGGTGAGTCAGGAGATTGGCATGGGGTGGTTTGCATTAATATTGGCTTGAACACATGCCAGAGAGGATTTCCAAAATTCACAGCCAGTTATTTCTTGTCACAGAGTTAAGAGATCCTATAGCCTGTTCTTCCACTCTGAGGCATGCCATCAAAAGCCTGCGGAAATTATTCTGAGGAGGTTTGTTTGTTCTGTAAATATGTATTTAAAATCTTGAATACAGATGAGTAAGTTTGAAGAAAAAACCAAAAAACAAAACAAAAACTTCTAAAAGAGCAAACCCCCTCACAGAGAATCTTATCCCTCTTTGGAAGTGGATTATAAAGCATTGTTATGAAATCCCAGTGCAGATTTTATTATGGGCTAAATCAAAATGCTTTGGAGTTTTTGGAATTCAGATCTGAAGTTCAGTGTTTCAGCCCATATGCTCCATATAAAAAAGTAAGATAAATGAAAGGATGTACTTTTTCTTCCTTTTGATATGCAAAGATTCAGATGAAATGCTTACTTTCCAATTTGCTTTTTCAGTAGAAATTCACCAGAGATCCTATCAACATGAAATACCCTGTGAAGCCCAGGAGCTCCTGAAATGATTGATGACATCAAGAGCCAAAAGAACATGTACAAAGCGTCTGCAGAAAGAGATCCTTAATCACTCTGTGAAGCCTGTTGATTTGTTGCCAACTACTTAACTTAAAGCTTGTGTTGTCATATATCTAACTTTAAAGTTTAATGAACCAGTTGGAGAAAGGAAATCTCTGTTAAAAAATTCAGCCCTGTCCCTTCAGCTGCAGTGTGAGCAATAACACACTTCATTGAATACTCTCAGCAAGTCCCTCATTAAAACAGTAGCACCAGATGAGATTTAATTTTCCTAATATTTGTAGATTACTATACAAGAAGGAAAAGATTTGAGATTTTATGTATTCCTGAAGAATAGGTTAAAAAAACCCAAAAAACCAACAAAACAGTGAAAGCTGTTCCTCAGGTTATATGCCAGACCTCTTTAATTTACAAGTGTTTTGCTACTGAAATTGAATATCAATATTATTTTTCTTTTTTTAAAAAAATTGCCCACTAGATGGCTGTAATTGTTATGGCCATGCTTAATTTTTGGTATTGAATTCCCATCTTTAAAAAAATCTATTCTTCCTTTTTGTTATTCTTCAGCACATGCTCCCACTCTCCAAAGGCAGTGTTTGCAACTGTGGGATCCTCACCTTGGACATTTCAGCTGTTTATAGGAAATTTAGGTGTTCAAAATGGCCACTGCAATGGGCTTGTATAACATTTGAGGCACATAAACCCACCACCCTTTTGAAGGATAAAGTGGGAATTAATATTTCATTATTGAAAGAAATACATTGTTTTCTGCTATTGCAAGGAACGATCAAAGTCCTTTGGAAAGAGTTTCCAATAGTGTGGCATTTAATGTGAGCAGCTTGTGATTACTGTTGGAGCACAAAAACATTGTAAATCTGATGAAGGAGAGCCCAGAAGGCAGGATTGAGCATCTCCTGTGTCCTAGATTCAGCACAGGAGCTGATGTGAAAAAGAAGCAGGATCTGCTGGAAGGAAAGCTCAAACGATGTATCACAGGAAATACAATTTCCCTGCTGTTTGCACAGGCTCTAGTCCAGGAGCAGCAGTGCATCTGGGTAGTGGATTTGCAAAGTGTTTGCTGGCTGTGGTTCTCCTGCAGTTTTCCAGAAGATCCACCCAAAGGGAGCAGGCTCAGGTGCAGAAGGAGACTTTCCCCATTCACCAGTGAGCAGGGCACTGATGCTTCCTCTGAACAGCAATGCCTGAATATAAACATCTACACATCTTTGGCAGCTCTTGACTGCAAGATATGAAAAGGGAACTGCCTGTCTTCTGTTTTTAGCCAAACACAAGTTTTAAGCAGCATGCAGAGACATTTGCAGGAATTCTCCACCAACATGAGCCAGCACAGAATCACCCAGGCATCGCTGCAAACCCTGGGGCACAGCATGGCCCTGCCAGCAGCACATCAATCTGCCTTTAGTGGGAATTACTTCACTTCCATTGAGGAGCTGGCCCACCACTTCAGCACTGCACCAAAGGGGTTATCAGGGGCCATCAGGTTTCATAACTTAAGTTTAACTTCATTAAGTGTCTTTGGAAGAGTGTTTGTTCAGCTGGAGTGAGAGCAGCTCGATCAGGCAGTGCCTGAGGCTCGCCTAAAACACCCCCAGCACAGCACTGAGCTCTGTGGATCACCTGGAAGAGAAGAGAAGAGAGCACCTCTGGAAAAGGAAGTGCTGTGGTAAGATTTGATTCAGAGGAATTCAGGACTGCTGCATGCACTGGTTTAATACCAGTCAAGTAGATAATTTCACTTATTGCTCACTCTTCCAAAAATGCCATGCCAGGGTGCTTGTAGGGCCCAGATGCAGTCAGACCAAAGCATCCTCCTGCTCTACCTGGATTTTTCCCTCATTCAGTAGAACTGAGCACTGCCTTTCTGTGTAGGCACAAGTAGATTCATGCCAGCACGTGAGTCCCATGTGCTCTGGGTTTGTCAACCAGAGCTGGGCACAGTCCCTGCCCCTCCAGATCAGCTCCAGGCACTGCCCCCAGCTTGCCTTATCGTGGTGAATGTGGGGTTCTGGTTTGCCTTCTGTCTTTTCCTGGCACATGCAGATCCAGGCTACCTGGATATTTAAATCAAGCTCATTGTCATGCTAGCTGAACACCTTACAAAGGGATGTTAATCAAGAAAGAATAATGAGCCTTCAAATTCCCCTAAGTTGTAAGTAAGGACAAAGTGCTCAAGTAAAACATCTCTCATTCTAAATGGGTCCTTACTTCTAAGTCTTCTGCATCCACAAAACAGGGTAAACACTGAGAAAAATGGATGAGAAAAGTTAAGTACTCCTCAGGAAGATGGACATCTGTTTTACCCTCTCTTCCTATTCCATTCAAAGCAATTCCTGCCATCAACCTTGGGAAACAATCTGAATAAGTCCCTGGAACTCAAGACATTTCTTTGAGATCCTCTGATTCACTGACTTTTTTGTCTTTCTGCATCTACAGTGAATCTTGCTGAACAGGTTGAACCAAAATGATCTTGCAAACATTCTGCAAATAGATCAATGCCATATCCTGTATCAAACACCCTACCTGGAGCCCATTGAACAAATGGATGTCTTTGCTATGAAATTATAAACCAGAACTTCATGTGGCATCATACCCATATAGATTTGAAATAATTTAGCTTTCAGCAGAGTTTCCAGCATTGCAATAAGAGCGGTATAAATAGCCACAGTCTCTGAACATTGCAAAGGACAGGATTAAGGTCAGCAGCCACACTGCAGTGGTTGGCTTTGAAGACTGTCAGGAGCAGGCTACACAAGGTGCTGGGTACCTGGGGCTCCCATTCAGCTGTGCTGGGGTTGTGGATGCATTTCTTGATAATCACTCTGCAAGGATTTGATCAAGAAACAGATGTGTGGAAACCTGCAAGATACTTTTGAATAACAGAAGCTGTCTTGCAGAGAGGACAAGGCTGGTTCAGGACCACAGCACCTGCTCCTGCATGGAGCTGTTTGCTCCTTGCTCCATGCTGTCCCAGTGGAGCACAGCTTCCCACCAGCTCACCTCCCAAAGGAAATCCCACACCACAGGGGTTTGCTGGGTAAACAGTGACTCACCCTGAGATATCAGCACTGGAGAGAAATAGAGGAAGAGCTGCAATGGGTGCTCCTCACCTCATGTGACTCACCCAAGAAGATATTTGGGTATTGGGTATTTTTAAAGCTGACAGAGGGCAGGCTAAATTAGGCACAAAGAAGAAATTCTTCCCAGTGAGGCTGTGATGTCCTGGCACAGGCTGGCCAGGGAAGCTGTGGCTGCCCCATCCCTGGAAATGTTCCAAGGCAGGCTGGATGTGGCTCTGAGCAGCCTGGTCTGGTGGAAGGAGTCCCTGCCCATGGCAGGGGCTGGAACTGGTGAGTGTTGAGGTCCCTAAGCCCAAGCCATGCTATGAGCCTGTTTGGGAGAGTGACACACATGAGATGCTGAAATACATTAATGTACCCAGAGAGTCATCTGAATTGTGCTGGAGATACAGCTCAGGGTCAGAGCTGGGGAAACCAAGCTGAGAGAGCCCTGTTGGGTCAGGTGGCTGCTCGCTGTCTCAGCTGTGGGCTCACACCAGAACCAGAACCAGAACAGAGCCAGAACCAGAACCAGAACCAGAACCAGAACCAGAACCAGAACTAGAACCAGAACCAGAACCAGAACCAGAACAGAACCAGAACAGAACCAGAACCCCAACCCCCACGGCCTGGGGAGGCTCTGAACAACACCTGGAGTCAGGTGGGCCTGACTCTGTCACCTACATTAGTCTTATCTGGGAATTGCTCTGAAACAAAACATTTTGTGTGCCTGAACAGAAACACTGGGGAGCGCTCGGCAGCGAATTCTTTTGCATGCCGCCTTTTTATTTTGTATGATTTCCAGCAAAAACATTTCCTCTGACTGTTTTCCTTCTAGAAACAGCCTTCTTCCAGACAGGGCTACTGTGCCACTATTTAGCTGGGTAGACACAGGGCTATTTAAAACACAGAGCTGGAACATTAGCAAAACACTTGTCTCATTCCAAGAGAAGCAGGGAGGGGAAGGGTGCGCATCGAGTGCAACCTTGCTTGTCCCCGGGAGGTTTGTGCCTGCGTCATGCCCATTTGTGCTGAATTTAAGGCTTCTGGGGATGAAGTCAGTGGTAAAATCTGACAAGATTTTTTAGAAGCTGCTAGTTCAGAGCACAGCCTTGAGTATTTATGAGTTTTGGCTGCCGGCTCTCGCACACGTTGCGGTCAGCAGTTTAATTATTTGCCAGGCTCTGTACAACACCGTTCAAGCAGGAGCCATCAAATCCGATGTTTGGATAATGCGAGGGTAATTGGGTAATTTTTAATTTTTTTTTCCTTCCCCTCCCACCAGCTCCAACCCCCTATTCTGCTGGGAGATGCAGAGTCATAGCTGTGCTGCCTTGGCTTCCAGCCACCTCACTGCTCCTTTAAAACCCCATACCTCCCATTGAAGGAACTCAGTGTCCTGTTCACCAGGAGGACGTCAATGTTTCTATGGAAACCCTTCCCAAAGATTCTTGCTCCTCGCTGCCACTGCTGCGTATTGTATGACTGGCTTTGTACACTGCAATTCATTATCCAGGCTGTGACGAAAAGGGAGCAGCCTTCTGCCCAAGGGGAAAAAGCATTAAAGGAAAAAAAAAAAAGGACCCAAAACACTAACCCCCCTGCTCCAACACCTTAATATTAATAAAATAAGCCACTAAAACCAAAGGTGCTAAAGTCGCTTGGCATTTGAGCTATGAATGGAATCTGCTCGCCAGTGCTCCTTGCAGTGAAAAAAACCCTTTCCTGAATAATTAACTCAGCTGAAGAAGCTTATAAATTCTTTGTAAGGTCCTTTTTCCTTCCGAGTAGCGAGAAGAAAATTTTCCACCCCTCACAGTTGCAATCCTGATGATGAATGAGTGTCACGTAGGTAACAAATGTGCCTGAGCAGGAACCTGCGCATGAAGCGCGTGGAGAACAGGGGAGGCTCAAACCCAGGCTCAGATTTTGGATTTGAATTAATGCCTGCAAAGGGCGTGCAGAACTAATAGGCTGAAGGACAATTCACATTAATTTCTCATTTGCCTCAATAACAGGAAATATCTGGGACCAGTGAAGGATGTGGTGACAATATTTACGTACGTGTCCCTTACTAATGGTGTCCGAAGGTGACCACATTACTCACCCCTCTGCAGATGAGCTCCAGGTGTCACATACTGACAGGTAAAACAGTCTAGATTTATCAGAGTTTTGCTGTTATTTTGTATTCAGACATCACTGTTAACTTTGAAAATCTGAATTTCCAGGTGCTGCTCTGAAGGAGCCCGGAACCTGATTTTCTCGACTTCCACTGGATCACTGATGGCTCCTGGCACTTCAGGCAATCAGATTTCAGGTGTCCCAAAGCAGGTAACTCAAACCCAAGGTACTCAACTCGTGACACTTCCAGAAAGACAACTCCTTAACCCAACAGAACTTTGAGATCTGAAGAAAAACATTACACTCATCTACTATGCTGGGAACCAGCACCGAGTAGAAATCTGAGTAAAGATGAGAATGAGAGGAGACAAGTATTTTATTTTTAAACCTTATGAATTTCTGAGTAGTTCTGCTTTGTCGCTTTCCTAGAGAGGAAGGCAGGGTTGGGAAGATCAGAATTTCAAACTCTGCTCCCTCCCTGATGCCACACTAAAGAATTGTATTACCTTTAATTGATGTTTCTGAGTGCATCCTCACTGATCTACTCCAGCCGTGCTCTTTATGCAGGGAACATTCTATTCTCGGAGCATAATCCAGACCCACATGAACAATATAGATGTTTCCTGATAATTTAGAAAGAGGAGATGTAATTACTGCCTGTGCTGAATGCACAGCATCTCTCTGCTTGCCAGAGCACTGCAAACCCATGACCCCTTTTGGAATCCATACAGGGAGAAAAGTCCCAAATCCTTCAATGTGGTTCTCATTTTGCCATTTCCATCTTATTAAATATGCTGCTCCTTGTGCCTTTGATTTTAACTTCCTAAGGCTAGCTCATGCTGAAATTATTTAGAAGGCTCTCAGAGGCTCTTAGATGAAATTCAGGGATCATTCTTGCAGAAATGTGTTTATGGGATGCAGGATGGCAGCAACTTGGGCATCTGCTGCAGAAAAATGGGGAGGGGGACCCAGCAAGTTCTCCCTTGGGTAACTTGTTCTTTTAAGAAGTGCAACAAAGCAGGTTCCTGTTGATAAAGAGGAGGTTGGAACTCATCTGACCTGCTCCAAAACCAGTTGGCTTGGCTGTGCATAGTCCAATTGCTGTGATTTAAAATGAGTAGTTGGAGTGCTTTTGTCTTCTAAATCATCCCACAAGCACCGTGCTTCACTGTCTTCTCCCTAATGGAAGGATATCCAGGGTGAGACATTACAATTCAGATTTTCATCTCTAGGGTCAGATCTGTCTCAGTTCAGTAAAGCTGGGAAGCACTGCCATGCAGTGAGGTTTGGTGTGAAATAATCACAGGTCCCTCCACGGCACACTCAATCGAGACCAACAGCACAGAAAAATCACCACAGTAATTGCTCTCTGTATCAGCTGCCTCAGGAAAAAATAAATTAAAAAATTAATAAATAAAAACCAGTGACTGAATTGGCCCTAGAGACTGAGTCACTCCTTTGATTTAGAGAGTGGTCCCTTCTGAACACTTTCCCACATTGCAAAGGCACCAGATAATGGAACAGTTCAGTCCCACTGACAGCGCTGGCTAAAGCAGCCCTGGAGATAGGGAAGGTGGGGTGGGTCACTGCTGGGCAGGGCTGCACTGAGAACCACACTGAGGGTTTTTCAGATTGCTCCAGAGAGACCAGACTTACCTTGCCAGCCTGATGCAATGGTTCAGAGAGAGATGTTTTGTATTTTGGATTCATGCAAATCCAAAATTGGGTGTCAGCTTCTCCCTGTGTCCTGCAGCAGCTTCTCTGTCACCATCCATGGTTAGGGGTCAGGTACAGGTTGGTTCTGGAACCCTGTGCCAGAGGAGAGGGCCCAACTCTCCAGCCTGCTTCTTTCCTGGGATCTGACACAGCCTGAATTTAATTTGCCCTGTGATCCTAGCTGAAGTCCTGCTACACATAAAAATCATTTACTGCTTTAAACTCTTTAAGCATGGCCCTCAGTAGGTCTTAAGAACAAGAAATACTCATTATAATTGTTTATCATTTTCTGAATTGGACATGAGGGGAGCAGGAGTTGAGTTCAGCAACCATTGGGATTAAGAGAGAACCAGGAGACCACATTTAAGGAAAAGAACAGCAACCAAACACATGGTGAGTGAGCAGAAAACACCATCAAAGAGGGACCAGTAGATAAAAATGAGGCTAAATATCACTGGTATTTAGCATTAATCTTTTTGTCTTTGCCTTTGTCTTGCTATGCATCCTCCCAAATCTCATGTCTGGTGGGGCTGGACAACCCAGAGGGTTTGGTTTAAAACCAGTTCAGGTTAATTCTGCTGAATGAACATGGCTGAGACTAAAACATATAGCTCATGACATAATGTCACTCTGTTTATGATAAGAAACCAAACTGAAGTTCAATTTGTTCCAAAAAGCATCATTTCTAAGGCAGGAGAGCAGCCAAATCAATGACTGAGAGGAACTAGAGGTGAAAATTAAAAAAGAGATATAAACACACTTACTTTAAAACATTTTAATTTCAAGTCAGAGGAAAACCATTCAATGTGTGTCCTGGGGTTTCTTTAAACAGGGAAAGAAGATTAAAATACTAATCTCTGCCGATTTCCCTGTGCAGCAGCAAAAATGAATGTGGCTCAAAAGACTGACCTATGAGCAAAGATTAAGAGCAGCTAAATTTGTATAGCTTGGCTAAGCAGCAACCACAAGGGACACACTGGAGAGTGCAAAACCAAGAAAATGGAGTATTATTTAGAAAGACAACAGAGTCAGGGGATGAAAACTAAAGAAAGATCAGGCAGGATAGTAAAGTCTCTAAGACTCTGGTCTGTATTTTAAGGAATGAAATCCACAGTGTTCCAAGCATACAAGGATGAACTAGACACTGGTGTGAGGATCCTTGGATCAACCAGTGACTTTAAGCATTTCTATTCCTGAGTTTCCAAAGAAAATCATCTCTAGAAAAGGGACAGCTTAGCTCAGGCTATAAATCATTTCTTCTGAAGTTCAGCACCCAGTAGCCACAAATCAGTTCTTAAAATCTGGAGTGAAAAATAAACCACAAGGAACAATCCTGTGCTCCAAGGGAATGGACAAGCTAATCTAATACATCTTTGTCATCTGTGGTTTCCATGACAGTTGCATAATCAGACATTTATGTAAGTAGAGGTTTCCTCCTTAAATAGCAGCTATGATCTCATCTGCACCTACAGTATAACCCATTTGAAATGAAATTATGTGCCAGTCGTGTGTACAACTAATTTTTTAATGCTTCTCTCTTATTTTTATTTTTATTTATTGTGGCTCACACATGATTTCTTGTTGTGGTCTTCTTGTGGTCCAGAAATAATCACAGTGCCCAGGTCTGATTAATGGCTGGGCTCACACTTGCTCAGCAATTCAGTGTGAGAAGTGATGGTGTGCATCTACAAACCCCAGGGCAGCTCCTGGAAACACTGAGGGGTTTGGATTGGAAGGGACCTGGAAGACCATCAGCTTCCAAACCCCTGCCATGGGCAGGGACAGGGATTTGTCTTGGCCAGTTTGGGATTTCTTAGGGTCAGAGGGGAAGCTCTACTCCTGCAGACACTGCCTGGAGACTCCTCTGAGCTCATGCACAGCACCATAAAGCAATGCCAAAAATACAGATCTCTTCCTATATGCCATATTAATTGAAATTAAGAAAAACAGACCCAGTCCATGAAATCTCACACCTACTCCCCTCCAAGTTCAGTGTAACAAGAGTGAAGGCAAGCAAAAGTAACTGCAGCTAAATCTGCATGCAGAAATTCTCAAAAAAAAAAAAAAAATCAAAAATCAACTACCTGGAAGGAGTGACTTTTATCTTCAGGCTGCAGACATGAGCAGTCTAGGGAGCTGACCTCACTAGGCAAATAATTCTTAATATGGATGTTCAGGAAAATCAGACACTCTTCAAAATCTGTCCAAAAGCCGTGTCCAGTGAGTTGATCCTGAAATATAAGTGGTTCTATTTAGACCATCCTCTTAGTGCTTTTTTGCATCACTCTGCAGCAACCACTGTGTGCAAAAATATACCCCAAATAGAGAAAAACAGGCAAGAACAGAAATCTAGTCAAATCTGCCAGCCTTTGCAGCCTCAAATTTGCAGGACTCTTTCCAGTCTTTGGATGCTGTATCTCCTTCTCTCAAAGACCCCACTATTAGAACAACAAGCATATTATGCACTATTGTTCCCAACATCAAACAATCAGCAAAAATATCTCCTCTTGCTCTTCAGCCTGATCTCTCTTCTCCCACTGAAGCTGATTTAGTGACAAAGATAGAAATAGAGTGGATTGGGGTTTGCAAGTGATTGTCAATTGGATTTTGTGAGCCCAGCAGTATCTCAGAGCAGGCTTCAATTTTCCCTGAACCCCCTGCAGCTCCTATTAGCCTCGATAACTGCTTCTAATTTTGGCCAGGACATTTGCCCAGATTTTTGGAGGGAGGGGGGGCAGGGAGGTGCAGAGAGACTCCCACCTCCATGGAGCAAACGTGGGCTGGGTAATGACTTAATTACAGGGAGAATTCCTGCCCTGTCCAGCCAGGCTCTGACGCACGTTACGTAACTGGATTGTTAATGCTTTTTATATGTTGGCAGAACTGAAATTAAAAGAGGAAATTATTCTCCTGATGCTCAACTCTAATCCCCATCTGTCTGTGTTTTTACTTTTCTGCACTTGCAAAGCTCTCTGATCAAAAGGTCTTGAATAGATTCCAGATATCCAATTTAGTTTGCTTATGCAACCCAAAATATTATGGCAGTCTTTCCTGGGGGCGATTAAGCATATATTTTCAGATCCTCCAATTCTCTCTGTTCCAAAAGTGCTAAAAATGGCATAAAGCTTTAGCTCATTCCATACCATTAGCACCACAAACAACTTTTTTTTTCTTCTTTTTTTTTTTTTTAAAGACTTTTAAAGAAGATAGGAATAGTCAAGAGCTTTGCAGGGAAGGAATATATTCTGAAATATGAAAAAAAAAGGGAGGACTTGTTCAATCTCCCCTATGCCTTGAGGGAAGGAAGCAGAGTCTGTACTGACAGAGCTTTGCAAGGCATACAGAGGGGGACCAGACAAGCAAGAGGGGAGCCACATCAAGAGCTCTTTGGATCCAGATTTTTGCTTTGTCCCATCCAAAGGATGAGCTTCGGCTGGACAGCTGGGAATTGATCTGATCTTTCCTTCAGTGCTTGGATCATCCCCATCTGAAAACTGACACCAGTTTTTTTATCCATTTATCTTCTTCCCAGTCCTTCCCCTGGTGCTGGAACTACGTGTTCAACCTTTAGTTTTATGAGTGGGAAAGAGGAGGCTCCTTATGTTGGAAAATGAAACTTTTATCCAAATCACCAGCAAATGAACCCAAAGTGCTGCTGTAACAGTTGTGTTTCATCATCCCTTTGGTTCCTGAGTGCAGGAAGGGAGGCAGCACCCCCAGTGCTCACCTGTCACACTGGAGAGAGCAGTGGGAGAGCACCTGGGACTGGTGCTGGGCTCACTGTTCTTAAAGATATTTTTTATTTTGAACACAGAATGAAAGTCTTTATTTACCCACAGCTGATGTGTGCCTGCTCACATGGAGCAGGCAGCAGCACTCAGGATGGGGCCTCCCCTTCTGGCCACTGCTCCTGTGTTTGTGGCATCACAGTGAACCACTGGGGCAAAAATCTGAATGGCACTTCTTCCAAATTTGGATTAGGAAAGCTGTGATTTAAGGCAGCTGCTGAATCCCAGAAATACTGTGTTCTGGCTCAGCCAAGGAGCCTTTCTGCTTTCCAGGATAATTTGATTTGAGAATCACAGGGCTGTCAATCTCCCAGGTTTCAGAGGAACTCAGCACACGAACCAAACAGGTGATCCTGGGGAAGCCCTGCTGATCCCAACCTGCTAAACTCAGCCTCAGACCAGCCCTGCTGACTATTTTGACAAAGTGCCAAACCCAACCCTGAACATCTCCAGCCTGAGCTTTCCCTTCAGTGAGGTCCAGTCTTAAATACAACAACACACTTGAAGGCTCAGAGCAGGAGGGAGCTGGAGAACTCCCACCACAGCCAGCACATCCAGGAAAGGCAGCAGCCCTGGGATGTACAGCAAAGTGACTTCTGTCAAATCACACCAGCCATTTATTATCTGTATTTCAGCAACACCCACAGGCTTCAGGCAGGGACCTGCACTGTGCCTGTACAACAACATCCAAATATAGAGCAAGACAGCAGCACAGCACAAAGCTTCACTCCCTCCAGAGCATCACCCCCTCCCCTGCCCTAACTAAAGTCCCTCCAGCCCCAAACTGGGGAGGAGCTGCTCCTGCTTTGACCAGAAATAGCACAGTATAAGGTGTTTAGTTTTTTTCAGTGTTTTTAGCAGTGTGACAGATCCACCAGTGCTAGAAAAGCAGGAGGGTAATCATCTGCCAGAACTGCTCAGGTTCCAGGTTTGAGGAATATTTAAGCAAATGCTCCAACTCCCTTGTCTCTGGGTTAAAGCAAAGCACGTGTTTAAACACTTAGCTCAGCAGAGGTGGACTTAAGGACATACCTTGCTGTAGGCATGTGCTTAACTACTTTGTAAAATTAAACTGAAGATAATCAAGTGCTTTTGCTGAATCAGGCCCAAGTTCTCTGCAAACCCCCATCCTCTTAAGCAAGGCAGCTTTCAGCAACATTTAATTTGAGAACACACTCAGAAAATACCATTAAAAAATGTTAAAGAGCCAGGAGCCTTTAGAGAGTGGAAATAAATAAAAAGATATCTAAGGAAATCATTAAACTGCACAAACCAGGACTGGGCTTTAAAAAAAGAAACTTTGCCTTGTGCCAGTTCAGCATTTGCACATAGATGAGAGGTGCTGCAGCTGCAGGGACCTGAATTCTGGATTTTGCCCCCAGCTCATGCCACCAGTGGTGGCAGATTCAGCCTCACACATTCGCCCTTCAGCCCAGCCCCAAGGGGGTTATTTTGGAGAGAAAACCTGCTGACAGCAGACAGGCTGTGTGTGTGTCCCTGGGTGCTGAGGGTTCCATCCATCCCTGACCACACACTGCTGCTCTCAGCCACCAGCACCCCATGTACAAATAACCCCACGTCCCCTTTCTCCCTGACCTTCATGGCTCAGCCCTGCCAAACCAGTTCTGTGCAAATCCAGCCTTATCACAGTCACACCTCTGTCCCAGACTGGCATCCCTGGGGGTTTGGGCTTCCATCCCAGCTGACCACAGCTCAGCTGGGTTTGGCCTCAGTGCCTTGGGGTGGTGTGCCAGGAGGCTTTTCATGGAAAAAGGAGGGGGTTCATGGGAAAGGTTTGATAAAGGGGTTTGCACATTCTCAGATGTCTTAATACAAACCAGCAAAGTTTGGGTAGAAGTGGAATGGTAGGTAGAAATTTAGGTAGGAATTAAATGTAGCTGTGGGGGGGCTGAATGGGGTTGTGCTCTGCAATGTCAAATTCGTTTTAAATAGCAACGCTGCCTGTGCTATTTGGGATCTCAGAGGGAATCCCAGCTCATCCCAAAAATATTTCCACCATTGGCTCTTCCTGACCACCCTGTGACCCCACGAGATCTGCTAGTCCAGAGGGGTTTGTGCTGGTGCCAAAGCAGCGAGCTCAGCTCAGCAATGCCTGCCCAGAGATCAAGTGTCAGGCAGAAATATTTAGGAAAATATTGTCCCTTTTTTCCCCTTCCCTGGTAGATAATGAAAGATCTACTAAATTGGAAGCTGTGACCATGCTTGCTGGATCAACTGTTCTGGTTTAAAAACAGCACCATAATATTAATAATATTACAAAAAGCAGACAAAATAATTTAATCCAAACCACTATTCAGTGTAACCCTCACTTTAGAGATTTTGCATCATTATTAAAAAGTGCAAAATAGTGATATCCCAGGTTGAACTGTGACTGCTGGAAATAGTGTTCAGCTGCATTTCAGGTAATTTTAAAATGTTTCCAAAAGTCAATATATAGGATCCTGAAACAAGTTCTGAAACTTCCAATCAAAAAAATTCCTTTGTTTTCCCTGTTGTCCTTGGTACCAGCACTGTCCCAAAACCACAGTGAGGACAAACTCAGCTGTCAATGCACCATGGCCACCTCTGGATTTCCCAGGAGGGGCAACATCATCCCATTCCCCAGGGACCCGCCTTGGGAATTCTCCTCTGAGAATTTGAGAATTCTCTGTTTGAAATGGAGCCCTGAAGTGGTGCAGCCCCTTGGGTAAGTGTGTGAAGCACTTTATTCCTCTCAAGAGTGAGCAAAGCTGCAGCTGCTGTGGGGACTTCTCATGGATTTCAGCTCTGGATCAGCCTGAGGATCTGGTTGGATGGAGCAGTTATTTCTGTTATGAACAGTAAAAGCAGTCATTTCAGTTATTAACAGTAAAATCTGTTATTTCCCATAGGAAAAGCACTGATCCCTCTAGAAGAAGCTGATCTGCTTCATGCACACCTTTGCTATCTCCAGAAACCATCAGAGCTGGACAAGACAGATTTGTCACTGGTTACAATGCAGACCCTCCCATGCAGATAAAACAAATTCCACACTTCCCTTCCCTGCTGCAAAATAAATCTGTTGCTGCAAGACTCTGCACTTTCTCCCCATGCCCACTGCCATTTGCACACCAGGCTTAGCAGGAATAGCTCATGGGGAAGAACAACTCCCTTCCTTTCTTCTGGAATTAATTTCCAACAAACTGGCATTTTCAATTTTTTGATAGCAAAGCCTAAAAGGAATATGTCTTCAGTGTGGCCTCAGTGCAATCCAATGGCATTGTAAATCTATCAAAACCACCTAGACTGTCACTTGTAATTTTCTGTGTTCACAGGAAAATAAAATTATATGGTAAGATAAACTGAACCATACTCTTTGAACTTTCCCTTTGTTTGAGTTAAACACTTTGGAAGCCACCAAGTTAATCACACTGCAAAACCCATCAGGTCTGCAAGTTTAGATTACTTTTATTTTTAATGAGCAAGTGTTCATTGTGATAACTTGAATTATACTTTCTGACTGGTGGGAGAATACACCATTGTGTCACGTCCCCCCAAACTAAACACACTATTCAGGGAACACAATTAAAATTTAAAAACAAATAATTATTCTTCTTTGCTTCTATACTGGAGAACTTCACTTGGGTGTTATAAATCCTTCTGAAATGTTCTTTTTAATGATGTCACTCCTATTCATGTTCCTTTTACAGCATTTTCTGAACTGTTTTCAGTGTTTGCATCTGATTGCTTGACTTGAAAAATGTATTTCCCCCCTTCTAGAGTAACACTAGATCTAAAACCGTTCCTGTTCTGATGTTATGAAGTAGGTGCTCTTGAGATTGCAGCTTGTGATGCAATTAATCACCTTGTTTCATTTCCAAGGATAATTGCTATTTCTGCTGCAGTAAATCACTCATTCCATTGACTGGCACATCTTGGTGGAGTTGCAGTTTCTGCTCTCCAGTCCTGCACAATCCAAGGCCCAGCATCACAACCCAGCCTCACATCCCCTGAGCTGTGCAGAGGAGACCAGAACAGCGAGTCCAAACTCTTCCAGTCCCTCTGCCTCTGCTTTTACCCTTCAGGCAATTTCCTACAGAACCTTCTCCTCCATCAAAGCCTCAGGAACAATGCAAGGTACACATAACCTGATAATTGGCAACAATTGGAGATTGAATGGGGCTGTGGGAAAGAGCCAAACATCTTCTGTAGAGCTCCCTGCACAGCAGCACCTTTGTTCAGCTTCGAATCTCTCAGATTCCCAGCAAAATTTATTTTGATGGGGTTTTTTTTCCTGTTGTAACAAAAAGCCACGCCAGCTTCAGGAGAAGCCAGCCCACTCTGATTGGAGGAGAAACAAAAAAAAAAAAAAAAAAAAAAGAAAACAACAAAAGCAAGTGCAGATTGCAAAACATGGCAAGTTCTCCAGGATGGAACGAGCCCAGATGGATTCTCCCGTTCCCTTTGCCAGAAGCAGAAGTGACTCAGAGCTTATGTGTTTCATGGTGGAGGCTCAGCACCCTGCAACAAGCCAGGGACAAGAGAGTGAAGGCAGGTTCAAAAATCAGACACTTAAAATTTCAGGGGGCCAAAGAACAGACCCCAAACATCCAAGCTGAAGGACGTGGCTATTGCTCATTGCTCAATGGGAACGTCTGTGTGTTTTTCCCAGAAATTCATCTCCTTGTTTCCTTAGTAACCCCTCTTGGTAGAAGCAAATGCACCTGAGCACAGCTCAGCAGTGGGAAGGTTCCCCATCCCCTGAGCATCCCTTCCCACCCCCACAGTGTCTGCAGAGCACCCAGGCTGGCTCCAGAGCCAGGAGGAGCTGCACTCGGAGAACCAGAGCACTGCCAACCGAAAACTCTCAGCAAAGAACAAAAATAAACCCTCACCAGGCACTTCTTGCAAATGTTGCTCCCAAGAGATGGGAGGGGGGGGAAAAAATTGTACTCCAAGATGTACACGAAGGAGCTGCCTACGCCTGCGTGGGAAGGGTTTAATGGGGAGCCGAGAAAGAGCCTGTGCGTGGGAGGAGAAAAGAGCAGATGTTAGCAGTGCCTTTTTGTTTTCCTGGATGGCATGGCAGGCAGGGAGGATGGAAAGAAAAGCTCTCCTTCTGCAGAAATAGAAGCTGAAGATGGGATTTTTGCAGTTGTCCAGGCTGGGCTCAGAGGAGGATTGGGAGCTCGCTGCCAGCGCCGTGCACTGACCAGGCTGGAGCACCGTGAAAAGGAAAAGCCTTGTTGTGAGACACCAGGCTTGGAAATGACTGCCCTGGGCTTGTGAAGGCTGGAACAGGTCCCCTTCATCCTCCCCCAGGGACTCAGAGGCTGCCAGGGGCATCTCCCATCAGGAGCCCACTGACAGGTTGCTGAAGGTACCAACAATTCCAAACTACAAAAACCTCAGTGACTTCCCAAAGAATCATCTTGCTCCCCAAAATAGCCCTGTGGCATGCAAGCACATGTAATGTGATGTGTAACACTCCAGGCAAGGCAGGGATGGGTAATTCACCACAGCAGACATGCACCTTCCCTTCCTGGGCCATGTTATTGCTTTTAACATCTTGAACCTTTATGCCAGGCTGTTTGATAATCTCCAATGTGAATTCCAGGTGAATAACAATGCCTGGTGAGCTACTGGGCACACACAAACCCTGCTCCTCATGTGAGCAGAGAGGCTCTTCTCAGAGGAAAGGACTTGCAGGTAAGATATGAAATGCAAAATTAAGCCAGAAGAGGAGCAAAGTGTCTGTGGGTGCACAGGACAGGAGGGGAGCAAATGTCTCTACTTAACACAAATACCCTCTGTTACTTGGTTTGCACTGTCACAGCTTTTAGAAGCCCTGAAGTTAACCTGTGGCACTGAACTGCACAGAAAATGCCTTCCTGAAAGGTTTTTGACTCAGGTATTTCACAGAATTTGTTTTTCTGTAACTCAGAGAAGTGCCTGGGCTCTGCAGTGTCCAGCTGACTGCCCTGCGTGTTTTTGATGCAGTTTTGTTCCCTGCACAGGCTGCTCCCCCATCTCCCCAGATCTCCCCATCTGAGCAGGGCACAGAGACAGGGGCCCTTTAAACCCTGCATGAACGAGGCTCTCATAAATTCCGTATTTGAGAAACTCTGGCTGTGTCCTTTGGTCATAAAAAGCAATTAAAGCTGCATATAACATACAGTGCCCTGTAATCCTGCTGCACAGCCTTGCATAAATCAGCCTCTCATGAATATTGCACTGTACCTGCAACTGCCTGACCTGTGAGTTTGAGAAGGATAAATCAAAGGGAAACAAAGCAACACTCACAGAAAGGTTCACAAACAGCACCTGCTTTCTGGGAGCCTTAAAGGTCACCAAGAGCAATCTGAGAAGTGCACAGATTTCAGGGACCCGACCAAAGCTGCACAAGAGGACAGAGTGGATATTTTCCCTCCTCTCTTGCCGTGGTGAAGCAAGCCTTGGAAGCACAGCAAACCCCTGGCAGGAGGTTTGTGGTCACAGAGAGGGACAAGCTGTGGAACACCCAGAGTGTGCAGAGGAGCAGGGAAGAAAAGCTATTTTATAAACCATGGAGGGGGAGGAGGACCTGAGGTTCAACAGTGCTTTTCTACCAGAAATAACTCGCAAAAATTTAGGATTGCAAATTCTGTCTTGGTTAAATATAATGAAGCACTCCATGTTTGGGGTTTTTTTTCATTCAAAAACTTAAAACAAGGAAAAGTCTATCCTGTCCTGCTCAAAAAACAGAGAGCAGCAACAGCTTTTATTAACAACTTCCTCAGAGACCTAGAAAACACATCACAGTGCTCAGGGGGAGGATTTTTTTGCTGAAATCTTCAATAATGAGCAAGAAAAAAATTCAGCCAAGACATCTCCCTGTGTCCCCTCCACCTTTTCCCTGCCTATTTGCAGCCCAGCAGGTCACACCTCACAGAACTTGTGCACAGGAGCAGCACAGTGTCAGGAAAGGGACAGGGAAAAACAGTGTGAGTTCACTTTCTCTGAATGTATTCTGGGACCATGCACCAAGATTGTCCCTCCCTGGCCATTACCTTGCCTGGAAACCTCTGCCAAGTTAAGCACTCTGCCTCAGTTTCCCCACTTGGGAATAGCAAAGTTTTGTATTTCCAACTCCATGGTGTGCCCCAAGCACTTTATGAGAAGCCCCTTGAGCTTTGTCCTGTAGAATTTCACACAGATTTGCTGTCTGCCACCTTCCCTCCCAACTGTGGATTTTTTCTTTCTCAGCAGCACCCCCCTTTAGCTCCTCAGTGCTGCTCATGTCAGCCAGAAACACAACACACCTTGTGCTCCCTGTTCCTGTGTTTCAAATTCCTACATCTTGAGACACTCAGAAAAGCTTTGTATTGCAGCCAACAAACACTGTTACAGGGTATTGAAAGCTCCTTCCATTGCCATTAATTGAGTGAAGAGAAAACAGATTATGACCCTGCTGTCATAGCACATCAAAATAATTAGTTCAGCTATAAACAGCTCAGCTTACTCAATTTTTTTCTGTTCCTCTTTCTTAAGGTCAAGGCTGCAGCCAAAAGGAGCAGCAGCACATCCCAGAGGAGCATCCCTCTCTTCTGCTTGGATTCATGCAAAACAGAAGACAAGGAGTGCATCTGTAATCAATGGTCCCAAGGCTGCATAATTACATCATAATTAGAGAAATAATTAGTCCCATTTAGGTAGGAAGAGGGGGGAAGGAGTGTTAGCAAGCCCACATATATACAAATTTACCTCAGCCTAATTAATGAGTATTTTCAAACCAATTTTAGCTAAACTGCCTTTGTTTTTGTTGGATGATGCTTCTGTATCGAGTTGGTTTTATCTTCAGTGTACAACAAATCAAATCTACACGAGATGAAAATCTTTTGTAGTTGCACTAATTAGAAGAGATCTCTGAATTTCTGTAAGAATGCACAAACAGAGCTGTTTGTGTGAGGTTATTGTTATCCCCAGGGAATATTCCCCTGATGCTTGAGGATGCACTTAGGTATTTAACTCCTTTTGGGTGATGTGTATTTTGTGCAAGTCAGCCTCAGTTCCAGACCATGGTGTGTTTAGATCCATCTCTAGCCACTGCATGAGACTTAAAACATTCCTTTTCCTCCTTCCTAACTCCCCAACTCTTTGCAGCACCATCAATCACAGAACCATCTTTCCTGGTGCTCACTCAGGGCTGTGCAAGTGGAGACTGGAGTCTCTCTCCACTGTTCAAAGCAAAAGATTTTCTGCAACTGTTGAGTTTTCACAGGAGCCAGTAAGAGTTAAACATCCAGCTTGAAAAATATATTTGCACTCAGGCAGGTCTGGCAGGTCTTCAAGTGGATCCTGACCTACCCACAGATATTTTTTCCTGCCTAGTCTCACATGCAACCATATTTTCCAGGTACACTTATCTACCTGTCACACTCAATGATGTATGACCCTGAAGAAAGCAAAGCAGGTGATTACCTTCCCCAGTCAAGTGCAGTGGAAAGGTCAGATTTAATATGAAGCTGAGGGGCGATGAAATGACACAGAAAATGTCCAAAAGCAGAGCACAGCCCTGCTGGGAGGGGAGGGGTCTGCTCATCCCTGTGGAACAACCAGCACAGGCACACCATTCATCTCAGCACAGGCTCTTTAGTGCTCTTGGATTTGGGGCTTGGCTCCACTACCATGGAATATACATTTTTGGGAAGATGTGAATTATTTCCTTCTGCATGGCCTTGTGATGGCAGCCCAGGCTCTGCACAGAGCCACCAACACTCAGCACCCAGCAGCTCCTTGAGTGTCCCCAAAGGAACTGGATTGTTCAGGCTTTTATAATGGAAAATTTATTTTTCCTCAGTCCCACCCTTCCAATGGCTGGGGAGCTGCTACGTGGTGTACACACAGCCCTGCAGTTATTTGTTTTAATCCTGGTGGTGTCTTTGAGCATTGCTGAACTCCTGCAAAATCAGCATCTAAATGGAAATAAATGCACAACGCTGCAGCTCCAGAGGAATCCAGTGTAGCCCCTTCCCATGTCCTAAATGCAGCTGGGTGTTTCACAACTTCTGTATCTAAATTAGGTTTTTCCATGCACATTTTTTTTCCTTTTAGTCCTGCCTAAAACCCAGAGCAAATTCCAAGGAGAAATTCTCCTTGGACCACTCACCGGGCTGGAGCCCCACATCCCAAGCCCTTGGATGAAGATCAGCTGCAGAAAACAGAAGTTCCACAGTTCCACAGTTTCACAGCTCCTGCTTTTGCTCTCCCACGTAATTTTGAGTTCAGGATTCCAAGTGCCCTTCTGCACTCAGATCCTTTTTGGATCCATGAATGCCTTGAAGGTTGTGGGTAAGACCTCAAACCTGGAAGTGGTTACTCTCAAAGCTGAGAAAGGAGAACTCCTGAAGGTCTCCTTGATAAGTTGATAAGAAATAATGGAGAATTGTTTCATTCAAACATAAAGAACAATTCAGCCATAGCATGACTTGTGATAGAGACATTGTGAAAGTTATCAGATGAAAGTCTGCATGCTAAATCTTTTTAATATTGAGGAGAAATGTAACAATTTGCTGTCCATGATGAAGCCTGGGTTTCCTGGAAGGGTGCCCTGCCTTGCTGCTTCGTGCTCCCCATGCCTGCCTCTGCCTTTCCAATGGGTGCCATGAATCACAGTCTAATAGCAACGTTTTAAAGAGCTACTTCTTCCCTAGGAAGTCAGATCAATCCCACTTAAAAGTGAACTCTGTGAATGTACCAAATATTTGAGGGTAAATCTCAAACCCAGGAGTGATCTGCTCCCTTTCTGTGCAGAGCCTGAGTGTGATGCAGATACCAGCACTCCCAGCATCTCCTGCAGGTCCCTGGGGTGAGCTCATGAGGGGAATTAAGAAAAATTATATATGGGATCAAAAATAGATTCAGAAAATCCCACCTACAGCTAATTCTGGCCAGCTAAAAAATCAGTGTATCATCTAAACTAGTCACCTAGACCTTTCCTGTTGGAAGTTTGCTTTCCTCACAGGGCCCCCTGGGCCACCCCTCCATCTGAAATGAAGAGCTGGTTTCAAACCTCTTTAAGACCCATAAGAAGAGCCTGTGCCCTGCAGCAAGTTTGGCAGTCAGCACTTTAAAAAATAAACTCAGCTCCAGAATGATGATTTGCATAGTGCACGGTGACTAAAATTAGCCTGCCTCGACTCCATGGCAGGAGGAAGTCTGAGTTGCCTCTGCAGTTTCAGGTTTCTTGGCTTTCAGAGAAATTCGTGGCATCCGAGGAACACAGACGTGTCTTCTGTGCAGCCCTGCTGCCCTTGGCACTGCTCTCCCTGCACCAGGGCTGTCCTACAGCACCAGCAAAAGCCTCACACGGGAAAAGTCCTTCCTCACATGGCAAACCAGAATGTGCTGAAACCTGCAGAAGCCTTTTTTTCAGTGTGAAAATGTTTGGGAGATGAATTAGTAAGGAGAGAACGCACTGCAGGTCGCAGATGCTGTCCTGGGTTTAGGGAGGGTGAAACCTCCTTGAGGGTTCATCAGCAGTGGGGCAGAGGTTTCCCAGGGCAGAGGGGAGCTGCAAGGTGCTCTGCACCATGCAGAGCTGGGTCAGGACTGTAGTTCAGCCTTCATCAGCTGCTGGATGAAGGGGAGATTCCCCAACTGGATTCTCAGCCACTGCCCCACAATTTTATTGCATAAGAGCTTGTGTTCCTCTGTCATAATTTAATATTGTGATTTGGCTTGCCAGAGAGCTCACACCCTCCCTCAGTCTCGTTTTATTCTGCAGATGAGCAGATGTCCATGGGAGGTCATGCCAGTCTACCATGGATATCCCTGTTGAACTTAAATTATTCAGAAAGTCAGCCATCAGCTAAGTGCTAAGCTGTTGTGGCTTTGGGGGTTGGTTTTTTGGTTCTTTTTTTCAGCTTGAGATGTGGCTATAGTTTCTCTCCCCAAGATGCATAAATAATTCATGCAGTTATGAAGTGGGATCACTCAGGACCTGTGTGAGGAGTGCTGCTGGCTCAGATCCCCCTGTCCCCTGCTGAACAAACCCAGATCAGCTCCTTCCCTCACTCCCTCCACCTGGGGTCAGGCCACATTTCACAGAGTTTTGGTTCCTCTGTCCCTGCAAGACTCCAGATACCTTTGAATCCAAGACCACAGCTACCAGAGGCTTGTAGATTAATATTTGTAGTAAATTTGTACAAAATAAACTTGCTGTACCAACAATCCAGTGAAGCATTTGTTTTTATATTTTATATGAAAGCAAGCCAGCAACTAATTTTATCTTCTGCTGTGTTGTAGAATTCAAAGGTAATGATTCACTCTTCAAAATACACTTAAAATTATCTAGTAAGTACTCTGACCACAGCATATATCTTATGGAGGAAGCCCAGAGTAAAAGCTCAGTGATGTGCAGAGTCCTGGCTGGCTGCAGTGAGGAGGAGAGCAGCCCCATGACATGAAATCCTATGATGCACTGAACTCCTGACCTATGGGAGAAATCTGATCTTCACCACCCACCTTCTTCTTCATTTCAGCTCTGTTCAGGAAAACAAAAGTCTTCATTCAGCATTCAATTTTCTCCACCCTTCACCACTGGAATTTTTATGTGAGCTGAATTAAGTGTCAGACTGTGAAGGTGAATGTCCTCAGTGGCTCAGTGATACCCATGGTGTCTTTCTGTTCCTTTAGCCATTGTCATTAAGCCTCATTCTGTTCTGATGAACAGGAAAGTGAGGTGCTCCTGTGTCCAGCCTCACTGTGGTTTAAGCAGAATAAAATACTGACTGCAGTACTACTGGATTACTTTTTGTCTGAACTGAAGGTGATCACTGGGTTTTGCCTACTTTAACCGCATTCTCTGCTCTGAAGATACCAAATATTAAGTCCTTATTCAGGATTCCCAACATCCCAGCAAAGCTGAGCCAGCCACAGGCTGCCCAGAGTTTAATGACCACGCAGAGGTGGCGAGTTGGGGTGGGAGCACCCAACAATCTGCAGTGTGTCACCACCATGGGGCTGACACATCTGCGTTGTGCTGTGCAGATAATTAGGCTTTAAAAGCCATGGCACCGTGGCTGGAGGGAGGCCAGCTCAGCAGCCAGGCTTATCTGAGCTCCTGCTCACCTTCAGGCACGTTGCTCTTTGCTCATGCACAGCTGAGCTCCCAGGACCTGGTGTGCCTAAGAGGACCAGGGCTCTGCCCACCCCTGCTCTGATAAGCTAAAAATAGATTGAAGGGCTAAGTCAACCACACTTGAGCATGTGATAAAATTCTTTCCTAAACTGGGGCCTAAGTCAGTGTGCTCTTAGGGTGGAACTCAAATAGCTGCTCTTGGAGGAGAAAGAGCAGGCACACAAATGGAGCCAAAGGTTCTCCTGGGATGATGGGCTGGGTGAGCAGAGCCCCAGCACACGGGGAAAATGCAGCAGGAGGAAGGGCTGTGTGACTGGCTCTGTGGCTGTGGCTTGGGAGGAGGAATTTCCTCGTGGGAATGTTGCCAGGAGGGTGGGGAGATTGCCTGCTTTTCCAGGCTAATGAAGAAGGGGTGAGAACAAAGATCCTGAGCTGTGGGCAGTGTCACTGAGATGGAGCAGGGGTGGTGATTTGGGTTGTGGGCTCCAAACCAGCACGTTGGCTTCAGACCTTGAAAACTCTGAAAGGGTGAAGTTATAGTGCTCTTCATCCCACACAAATACCTGTGGTAACCATTCAGGAGGTCTGGGGCAATGGCTTGTGTAGTCAAGAATAAAAATAACCCAGGTCTAAGATACCAGCCCCAGATTTCATCCAAACTTCTGGAGACCAAGTGTTAGCTGAGTCCCTGGAGCTCCTCAATACACCAAGCTTCTACTGCTGGACTGGACTGCCTGTTCTCTCTGTTTGTGCTTCCTTTGGGGCTTTGGGGCCACCTCACAGTTCCTTGTTCTAAAACATACTGAAACTTCTTCATCATGAAATACAGAGAGCTTCTGTCCCTCTGAAAGAAATTGTGGGAAAGGCATGGAAGGACTAGAAATAAATGGTTCAGGCTTTTGTCCCTTTTAGAAAATAAGTACAGTAAATTCACGAATACAAGCCGCACGGAATATAAGCCGCACTGCTGGTGTGTTGGCAACATTGTTGCCTTTGTTAATAGATAAGCCGCACCCGGAATATTAGCCGCACTTTAGTTCGCAGCGAACTTTCACAAAGTCGTCATTTAGTAACACAATCGCGGGATCGCCGGGGCTTACTGGCTTACTGCCGACCTCGGAAACATTGTTTCCAAGTGAAAAAAGACACACCCTTTATTTACAAGCCGAAAAAGACAGGAACAATAGTGTGGTCATTTTGCGAGCATTCCCAATGGATCCGCGTTGCCTTTAAACAGCTGCTCAGCCGCGCGGGCAGGCAGCTGAGCTCCGAGCGGAGCCACATCTCCGTGCTGGCACAGGAGCGGCCGTTGTAGCCCTCGCAGCCCGTGGGGGGAAGCGGCCGTTTTAGCCCTCGCAGCCCGCGGGGGGAGCGGCCGTTTTAGCCCTCGCAGCCGGGCGGGGGGAGCGGCCGTTTTAGCCCTCGCAGCCGGGCGGGGGGAGCGGCCGTTTTAGCCCTCGCAGCCCGCGGGGGGAGCGGCCGTTTTAGCCCTCGCAGCCGGGCGGGGGGAGCGGCCGTTGTACCCCTCTCCCTGAGGGGAGAGAGGCTCCCCCAGCCCTCTCCCTGCGAGCCCAGCCAGCCCCGTAGCCGCACAAGACTGAAAACACTTTAAAAAGTACAGAGAAATATCACACACTTTTATCGAACTGCCGAGGTAACTCACCCCGATAACAACCCCCGCCCCTCAGTAACGCCGCCATCCACAGGCAGGCAATAAGCTGTTCTCTGATTGGTTCATCGTCGGAACAACGGGAAACCATGGATTTCAGACTGTTTTGGCTCGGGACTGGACCAGCATGATACTAGGTAACGGCAGATATCACATTTTTGTCCATAGATTAGCCGCACCGGAATATTGGCCGCATTTCCGGGTTTCCACCAAAATTTTAGTCTTCTTCCTGCGGCTTGTATTCGTGAAATTACTGTAAATTGTCATCTGGGTGGAAGGGGCCATAACTTCCCAGGGAAACACCTCAATACATCAGGAATGATACTCATAAATTGTTAGAGCTGCGTGTGCAAGAACCCAGCTTCTCCACTCACAAAGACACTTCAGCTACAGCCAAAAAATCCGTGAAAGACAGAACCAACCAACCTCCCAAAAACGCATTCCCCCTAAGGGGGGTTTTGGGCACTGTGCTGGCTGACAAGAGGCTCAGAGCTGTGCAGAAAAGCTGTTTCTGGAGCTATCCTACTACACAGAGGGAAAGAGGATTTCATGCCTGGAGGATCTCCTTGATTACATCTCCATTTCGTAGGCACCATCTACAACTGGTTAGAGACTAAAAATGGCAATTTTTTCTACTCAGAAGAGACAGCAGCCTCTTTTCTCTTCTTAAACCAGAAAAAAAAAATGTTTTGAAATGACTATTCTAGATAAATAGCTCTTAGAAGTAAGTGTAGTGCTCATGATGAATCTCATGTAGGGATTTGCAGTTACTTTTCATGCCACAGATCACAAATTAATTAAGAAAATCTTGTCTCTTGGAAACTCTTCTATTCGCAGTCGCATCAAGTCGCTGTAGCAGTAACTTGCATGGAAAAATAACATTAGGGATATTTTTATTTTTAGCTGTCTTAATGAAATATAGCAGATGGAAATAAAGAGGAGAAGCCCGTCCTATGTGACTAGCCATCTGTCTGGGGATCAGCAACAAGTGTTTCATGGATCACAGCTAGAAAATTAGTGGGTAATTAACGTCAGTCTTTAAGCTCCCCTACAATTCTTCACACTCATTATTCTGCTCTGTAGAGTGGCTTTCAAATGCCACCCAGAGCTGCTGGAGACATGCTCATAGCACCACCCCTGGCTTTAGAGCACTAAACCTTGGGCTGAGCACCAGCAGCTCCCTCCCATCCCTCCCTCCCTCCCTCTCACACTGAGCTGACAGTGATCACACAAAATCCAAATACCAAGATCCCAGGACTATTCCAGTCAATCTAAATTTGCCTTTTGGATGTTCCTATCCCACCCTCAGTTCTCCAGCACCCCAAGCACTGGGATTTGCACTGGGCATGCCATGGAAACCAAGCTGAACAAGGGGTAAAGAGCTATTATCCAAAACTCGTTTTTTGTGTTGGGTTATTTCTGGCATGTGACTTTTCCAAGCCCGTTGAGTAGCTGGTCTGGAATCTCACTCTCCAAACCCACTCAAATGACTGCTCTGCTGGAGGGAGCCTGCCTTGTTTAATGACATCCTAAACAGACACACAATCCTGAGCACTGCTAAAGGTCAGGCAGCCTGAGCTTTTGGAGATGAGATACTTGCTCAGTGTTGTCATCCTTATACCCTCGTGGTGCCCACACATGCTGCATCGCATCTCCGGGTTGTTCTCCCCTTCCTTTCTTGGAAAATCAATGCCTTCTCACTAGAAAGGTTTTGTGTTTCACCATTAGAGAGTAATGCTTATTCTTCTTTGGTAACAGGATATTGTTATCAGGCTGCTTTAACTTTGTTTATTACCTCCATTCCTCCAGCTGCTACAATTCACTTGATACTGGTTTGGTTATTTTTATGCTTTGATTTAAGAACAGTGTGCTCCAAGGCTGCACTTAAAGAAATGCCCAAGGAGTGGAGCCAAGGGAGTTGTCAAGTTATTTACTGGACTGAGCAGAGCCCAAGACGATGCCTTAGGAAATAACCTCTCTCCCTGGAAATCCACAGATAACTGTTAAACTCCACTATATGGCATAAACATAATTAATCTTCACAAAACCCTGGGCACACAACATCTGAACGTGACATACCAGGTGGAAATCATTATTCTGAACGTGACATAGCAGGTGGAAATCATGTCATTCTCTATAGAGGGAAAGTGGCCCCACTGACAGAGCTTAAACCTAGGGAATCCTCTTTGCAGACCTACTTGAGCTCTGTCTGTGTCTGTTGCTTTTATGTCCCTTTTTCCCCCCCTTCTGAATGAGTAAGCAATCATAGTTTGCTGGTGAATGCCAAATATTTGCAAACATGTCCCAGTCTGCCCTTTCCAAGCTTGAAGGTAGATTTGTAAGTCATGGAAACGTTCCCTCCACTCTGATGGATGCCTTCACCATCTCCCCGCTCTTCCTTCCAGCCCATCTCAGGACAGACTGAGGAATCAGGGCTGGGATTGGGATGTCAGTAGAGGGACGCCATCAATCAGCCCCTCCCTTCCCATTTTCCTCTGAAAAAGGAGAAACCTTACCTGCAAGGAAATCGTTGATTTGCATCCCAGCTGATCCCACCCAGGCTCACCTGCTGAGGTGTGGGTGAGCAGAGCAGATGGGAGTTTGAGTGTGTGCTGCCTTTCCAGTGAGCCATCCCCCAGAGCTGTGTCCCTTGTGGCATTTGGGGCTCACACACCTGTGCTCCTGGCTGGTGGGACACGTGGGGGGTGCTTTGCTTTGATAGGGCTGATCTGCCTAAAAAATGGGAATTGCAGATCTTCCCCTTCATACAGACACCGTGAGGATAATCCAATTAACACACAAGGGTTTGCTACAGACCTGCAAAGGCAGAGCTTGTGAGACGTAAAATGCCATTTACTTTTTAATGAAAAAAGGATAAAGAGATGATCTTAAAGACAAACACAGATGCAGTGTCATGTGCCTTCTGCGCATCCTTTGCTGTGGCCTAGTTTCTGTTTCAGTTGTCTGTGCACATCTGGAAGGGAGACAGAGCTGCTTCTGCTTTTTACTGCCTGGAAGCTGAAAGCCTCAAGAGTGAGTGTGCAAAAGTGCTGCTCCCCAGAGAAGGGTGATCCCCACTCTTACTCCTTTGCTCCACTCTGAGAAGTGTACAGCCAGAAGATTGACTTCCCTGGTATTTTATACCGCAATTGAGGGAGTAAAGACAGCAGGGTGGTTCCAGATGTCTCCCCCATTTCTTCTTCTAAAGTTTTGAGCAGCCAGAAGGTTGCCCACAGACCAAGATGAAGGGAATTTCTTCCTAAATTTACCTAAGCCAAATTCCCCAGAAGTTATTTGGGAAAGCTCTTGACTCTTTGCTGTGGTTTCTGTTTTAACCCCAGGAACAAGGCTGAGCCTTTTGCAAGGCAGGCAAGAGGGCTCCAACAAGGATGCCAAGCTCAGACCTGGCCACAAACCCTGTCCATGTGGTGGAGTGGCCACACCAGGGCAAAAGGCTGAATCCACTGCTTTGAGGCTGTCTGGGGGTGTGGGCAGGCACACACTTGGGGCCCTGTGGTGGCACACCCTCAATTTTCCTCATGCACAACAACCTCCCCCCTATCCAGGAACTGGTAACCAAACCTGGTGTCTCCAGGGGCTGGATGACACACGACACAGCCATCCTCCCTCTGCACACTGCCATCCTGCACAGAGAAACCCAGGCCTTCTCAGCTTGTATTTAACCTGCAGCTCTATCTCCCTGTAGGGATAGGCCTGGGATTTTTCAAATGACACCACTGGGAATTTGTTGCTCAATTCCAATTGTGTTTCAGGGGATTTGGAAAATAAGTCACAGCCTTTTTTAAGGCTCTCACACAAAATGGCAATGAAGATGAATTTGCAGGGTGTCCACAGAGGCAGACTGCTGAGGTTCATTACAGCACCAGTTAAATGTTATTTATCTCGTTCATTGTCTCATTCTAGTTATTCATTTGCCCTGGAAACTCAAAGAGTTGAACACATGGCATGGCTGGACAAGGTTCTTCTTTGAGCTGTCATTCTCTGTTTAGGAATAATACCTAGAAACATCTTTTCCTGCAGAGTCATAAGCCTCCAGCCAGGGCAAACAACTGCTTATTACTGGAGCTCAGATCCAAAGTTTGCCACTATTCATGGGGAGCTGGAGCCAAGGTTTTGGTTTGGCTGATGGTAAGGAAAGGCAAGCAAAGCTGAGTAAATGCAGATCTGAATTCCCAGTGTCCATAGCCAGGGACTGGGCTGCTTTCAGCTCATCTTCACATGGCCTGAGCTGCAAAATCAGTTCTGGAGCACCAGAAGGGTTTGAGTGAAAATACATTGCTGTTACTCACACGAAATAAATACATGAAGTAAGACCAGCTGCACCTGAGTCGTGACATTTGAGCTGCTGAGTTGCACCCTTGGGCTCTGCACCCTGGTTTGGCGAGGGGCTGCTCCCAGGGGAGGCTCCTGCAGCACCCAGAGCTCCCTGGAAAGCTGCAAGCGTGTCCAGGTGTGACACAGCCCAGGGCTCACTCCCTGCTCCGGGTGACGAGCAGCGCAGCTGTGGGGGATCTGGGGATGGATGGATGATGGATGGATGGATGGATGGATGGATGGATGATGGATGGATGATGGATGGATGATGGATGGATGGATGGATGGATGGATGATGGATGGATGGGTGGATGGATGGATGATGGATGGATGGATGGATGGATGGATGATGGATGGATGGATGATGGATGGATGATGGATGGATGGATGATGGATGGATGGATGATGGATGGATGATGGATGGATGATGGATGGATGGATGGATGGATGGATGATGGATGGATGGGTGGATGGATGGATGATGGATGGATGGATGGATGGATGGATGATGGATGGATGGGTAGATGGATGGATGATGGATGGATGGATGGATGGATGGATGATGGATGGATGGATGATGGATGGATGATGGATGGATGGATGATGGATGGATGGATGATGGATGGATGATGGATGGATGATGGATGGATGGATGATGGATGGATGGATGATGGATGGATGGATGATGGATGGATGGATGGATGGATGGATGATGGATGGATGGATGATGGATGGATGGATGGATGATGGATGGATGGATGATGGATGGATGATGGATGGATGGATGATGGATGGATGATGGATGGATGATGGATGGATGGATGGATGATGGATGGATGGATGATGGATGGATGGATGGATGGATGGATGGATGATGGATGGATGGATGATGGATGGATGGATGGATGGATGGATGGGTGATGGATGATGGATGGATGGATGGATGGATGATGGATGGGTGCAGACAGCTCAGATCATGCCAAGGCAGTGACAAGCTCTGGCAGGATCGCTGTGCAGGCTGCCAAGGGCAGGGACAGGCGCTCGGGTGCAGGAACTCACCCGGTGTCTCCGCAGGATGCTCCAGCACAGCTGATCCCCCTTCCCAAACCAAACCCTGCCCTGACCCCTCATCCCCCTGCTCAGCACAAACACACACTGCCCTTGCAGCTGAAGGAAAAGGGCAGCCAGGTCTTGTGTCTCTGTTGGTCCCATCCCGACCGTTCCGTGCTGGGAGTTCAAGACCCCAGGATTTTTTGAAGCCTGCTGAAGTGCAAGTGTTTCCCTGCCTTTAGCTTTTAGTGATAATGTTTGAGGACTGTTTTCATTGCAGTAATGGTAAGAAACTACCAAAAAAACCCCAAAAGCCAACCCTCAGATTTTTACTCACAAATGGAAGGAGGCAGATACAGAAAAGTGACTGCAAGCCCTTGCCCAAGATAAAATCACAGAGCAGAAAACTCCATCCTACTCTTCAGCACTGAAGGTCTCTTCTGCAGTACAGCAAACCTCCTGAGCTGGGCGTTTTCCAAATGAAAACACGTTTCAGAGCCATGGTTTTGGATGCCATTCCAGTGGGCACATGCATGAATGCTCCCCTGCACCTCCCTGGGTACCCCTCAGATAAATACCTGGCAGCTGCTGGAGCTGACAGCACTGGGATCCTTGTGGAACACATCCTTCATGACCCCCTTGAAAATGAAAATACAAGCAAGCCACTTCCTGCTGGGGTTGTTTTTACCTGCCCTTACCAAAACATCACCTTCAGTTCCCAAAATTGCTGCCTGTTCCTTAGGATCAGGATGATCACTGGGGTTACTGGGCTGGAGGATCAGGAAGTTCAGGCTCTTACTCCTCTACCTCAGTATTTGGGAATTTTACTCCATGGTCTATTTTAGCCCCACATTAAATAAAAGATGTGGTGCATGAAAAAGGGAATAAAACCAATATCCTTATCCAAATACCCTGTGCCTGTTGAGGCACCAGGTGTGCCATGAGCTCTGCTGGCTGTTTGGGGTTTGGCTGCTGTTTTTCTGGAGTTGGGGGGTGCAGTGGGTGCCCCTGGTCACCCACCCCATCCTGGGTGACAGAACATCCTGCTGCCTGTCAGAACATGTGCATTTTGATCTTACTCATGGCTCAGAAATAGCCAGCCTGCTTAATTTTCACATCCACTTCAGCAGGGTGGGGTTAGGTAGGCATGGCTTCTGTCTCAAAGGGCTGGAGACCAGCCCAAGTCTGAAAGGTTTTAGGGGAAAAAGGTGCTATGGGGAGAGAGGAGGGGGGAATAATCCAGGAGAAACTTGCTGCTGCTTCCAGCCACTGCTCAGGCATGACCCATCATGAACACAACCCTTTCCTCCTAATTTTTTCCAGCCCATGAGCCCAATTGAAGCTGTTTCCAGCCTAGAGGAGACACATGGAGCCAATGCTCTCTGCACTGAGCTCCAGATCATCTCACCCACCTGTCTGAGCCTGGTTTTCTTACAGAAATCACACATTCAGGGGCACAGGGACATTGCTACTGGCAATCCTCAGAGTGCCTTGCCCAGAGGATAAACCTCCTGAATTCACACAGAAAGACCTTGCTACTTCCACCCAAATTAGCAAGGGGGAAAGGCAGTGTGGGCATTAAATAATGCTTAGCAGTACAAAGGATTAATTGCCCTGTTCATGTAAGGGAAAGAAAAAATGAAAAGTAGAGAAAAAGGAGCTTTTTAAAAGCTTAAATTTGGGGCCCATCCCTTTGGTGAGCAGCTGGGCCTCCCACACTGTCTGGTTTGAAGTGAATCTCACACAGGGACTCTGTTCAGAGCCCCCACTACCCACAGGCAGATACATGTGTGTGAGTGTTCATTAGCAGAAATACCCTGCTATTACATTTGGTCAGTCAAGGAGAATCCCGTGGTCCTGCCTGATGTCCATGACTGCAGCCATCCACTGTCTGCTACTAAAATCCAACTCCATAAAGGGCCATGGAAGCATCCAGCTGGTAATCCCTCACACTGAGCTTGGGCTCAGCCCTGGCTGCAGCAGAAACCAGCAGCAGGGGGGATACAGCAGAAAAACACCACTAAATAAACCCAATCTTAGCACCAAGGTTGATACAAAAAGCCATAAAACCCTGCAACAATAAAAAAAGAAAAATGCACAGCAAAAACAAAGTTCAGGCGCTGATTTGAAGGTGGTTGGTTTGGAAGAGGCTGCCTAAAATTCTGTCTGCTGAAGGCTGTCACATGTCCTGTCCCAGGAGTGTGGCTTGCACACAGCAGCACACGTCAGCTTGTATTCATAGCCCTGAAATGTTCCTGTCAGTTGTACACTCCACAAATGCCAGCAAGATCCGAGATGCTGCTTCCCCCTGCCCCTGCCCACCCCTGCTGCTGTTTCATCTGCCTGTTCCATCCATCACCATCCCATCCCCAGCTCCACCTCGGCATATGTTCCAGGGGGAGAAACAGAATTCAGTCCATAAGATTCCCTTTGAAGGAAGCAGCTGTCTTGCACCACCTTGGACATGTTTCCCATGCCTCAGTTAGCAGAGGGAAGGTGGCAGCACTGGTGGAGGAGGTCTGGGAGCCCCTGACACCTTGCAGCTGGCCTGAAAGCTGCAGCCCTGACAGGATGGATTTGAACAAATACAGGGGGTCCCAGCCAACCCATCAAACCCTAAGTACAGATGCACCATTGGACATGGAAATGAGTGACATAAACAACAACAAATCACATGTGCACCCCAGGGAAATTCAAACCCCCTGTTTGAGGAGGGTCCAGAGCAATAGAGTTTTTGTCACATGAACCAGCAGGAGGGCTGTGTCTCTGTCTCCAGCCATGGCCCCATTCAGGGTTACAAGCCCCTGCTTCACTGCAGAGCAGATGGATTTGCTCTGGCATAGAGAAGCACCCACAGGAACACATCCTGCAAAGGCTCCTGAAGCACTGCTGTGGATTTGGAAGGACTCAGTTCCTGGTGCTCCTCACCTGCTCACATCCTGATTTTCTGTGCACAGGAGTAAGCTGTGACTTTGTTTTGCTCCAGGGCTGCAGGCTTGGTTTATCATGGTGAGATGAGTGTGGTGCTGTGTTCCCACACCAAACCCAGGCTGTGAGCCAGTGCTGTCCCTTCTGGATGGATGGTGGTGGTGGTGGTGGCAGTGACCTGAACTGGAGCTCACACACGTCAGGACCAGCTGAGTGCCTACAGCACAGACAACCTGTGACAATGGCATTTCCAGATTGCTGCTTTACAGGAAATGCCTTGTTATTCCATAAAATAACAGCACAGAACACCCCAGCCTGTCAGTCAGGTCCAGACCCAGAGCTCAGCAGTTCACACAGGGCAGGTTTAGTTCTCTCCAAAACCTCTTCACTCCTCTGCTAAAAGCTTAAATCCCTCTGATGGCCTTCAGGTGAACTCCTGGCCTGCAGGGAGGGAAGGGATTACCCAGAGGGGATGGAGTGGTGCTGGTAACCAGCAGGCAGCAGCTGGGAGGAGCAGCACTGATGGGAGCAAGCCAGGCACTGCTGCAGGGGAGGGTTTCCCTGTGGATGCCCCTGCTCTCCAGGGAGCTGTGCATGGCTATTTCTGTCCCCCTGGCAGCAGCCAGGAGCCCTGGGGTGTTCCTCTCCCAGCCCTGCCGTGTCCCCCAGGGCCAGGTTTCCTCTCTCTGTCCCATCCAGCTCTGGGTCCCTGCCAGGCCCTGGTGCCAAGGGAGGGTCCCCTGAGTGGAGCTGAGAAGGACAGGGGAGGGATTGGGAGTTACCTGACTCTGTGCTTGTCCCCCTGCAGATCCCCCCGTGCTGGGATCCCTCCCTGGTGTGGGATGTGCAGCAGGGATGTGGCTCACCTTACTGAGACCTCACCAAGCTCACACACCTCAGCGCTGTGAGCCACAGCACAAGGCCCCCAAGCAAACACAGCCCCCATTTCTGTGCCCTCAGCTGTGTTTGGGGACAGCTGGCACAGACCCACCCTGGCTGGGTTTGCAGCAGGAGTGGTGCAGGAGCTGCCCTGGGATGGGGCTCTGATTTGGGCTCAGCTGCCTCACACTGGCTGCAGCCCTGGCTGGTGTCAGCTGCTGGACAGCCAAAACTGTGCCTGTCCCCCACACCAGCAGGTCCTGTCCCCACTGTGCTGCCTGCAGACAAAAATACTTCCCCAGCTGCTGCCCACCTGGTGCTGTGGATGAGTTTAGGAAACAGCAATAAGAAACTGAAAATAAGAGGCTGAAAAGAGATACAGAGCTCATACCAGAAGTGAGAGCACTAAAAGTAGTGGTGATACAATCCCTCAGAGTTATAGATCATAATGAAGCACTTGAGTGTCTTTGGGCATGAAGCAAGGGCCTCCCCAGCAACAGGAAACTCACAGGGGGTTAACAGAGAGATGGCTTGTCCTGGCTCCCAGCTTGTCCTGGCTCCCAGCATGTCCTGGGCTCCCAGCTTCTCCTGGCTCCCAGCTTGTCCTGGCTCCCAGCTGGACACTGCCACAACCAGAGGGTGCTGGGCAGTGCTCTGAGGGCTGATGCCAGGCTCTGGTGGGGCATTGCCCCCCTGCTCTGTGTTAGGCTCCACCACACTCCTTCCAGCCCCAGCCATGGAGCTGTGGGGTTTTCCAGGGGATGAAAGAACAGCTCCTGCAGGGAGAGGGAAGGGCAGGGAGAAGCAGGAAGGCACAGGTACCCCTTGGGGCTCTATCCCCAGCAGTTCTCAGGAGCTGCTGGGACATGGCTGCACCAGCAAGATGCAGGACAGCTTGTGTGAGGCTCAGGCACATCAGCCTCTCCTTCATGGTGGTTTTGGAAGGAGAAGCCACAGCTCTGAGCCACTTCCAGTCTGGAGTTATCTGTGCTTGCTGGGCTGCCCCATCCCAGGCAGCTGCATCTTCCAGGGGGAGTTCCCAGCCCCTGAGGGGTTGGTTTGATTGCAATCCAAGCTTTTGTCCAAACCCTAGCTGGTGCTCAGGTGATAGAAATTATCAAGGCAAGAACACCTGGCTGTGCCCTTTCCTCATTGATGAAGCCTCAGCCTCCCAACACACCCACGCTGTGCAGAGCATGGACTGCCTGTTCCTGGGGTGCCCCATTTCCCCAGGAAAAGATGTTTTTATGCCAGTAAACTTCACCAGGGATGAGCAGGAGTGCCCATCAGGGTTGGCTCTCTGCTGCTGTGCCCACCCCAACGTGGGTCCAGCACCTGGCTGAGTGCCCACAGCAGTGTGTCATGGTCAGCTAAAAGCTGCCTCTCAAGTCAATTTATGCTGCTCTTTAGATTCTGCACAGAATATCATGCATGAAATTGAGTGGAAAACGTCTTCTTTAACTCCTCCAGAAGCAGGATTATTTAACTGAGCTGCTATTCCCTGGAAACTTGACTCAAGCATTACGACACTGCAATACAGGAGAAATTCAATACCACAACAGCCCTTGGCTAATCTGTTTTCTCTTCTGGGACCAGGAAAGCTCGGACTGGAATAAGGAAATTTAAAACCAGTTCAGCTCTAAGAATAAGTGGTAGTTAAAACCAGCATGAAATGGGCAAGGATTTTGAAAACAAACACATGGCTTAATCAAACATGATCCTAAAAGAAATTAAAGCAGCCACAAGCCCAGTGCTGCTCCTGCTCAGTGTGTGAACAGGCTGAAGAACAAGGCAGCCAGCAGGGGCTGAGGTTTAGGAGAATTTCATGGCACAGACCTGACCAGCAGGAGCCCAGCAGTGGGACTGGACTGATGTCCAGTTGTGCCCATGGCTCAGGGTGTCTCCCCAAGGGTTCCCCATGCACCTGCAGCTGCACAGCTAGACTGGGTTTGAGTCAGAAGAGCTTCAAAGTCATCATTTTATTTTCTCTCATTCTCCCTATTTTTGGCTTCAGATTCTTGGATGTCTCCTGCCTACTCCCCAAATATGTGACAAGGAGTAGGTTTGAGATAGTAACAATATTAAAATGAGTCAAAGCGCAGATTGAGCTGAAAGTTAGCACAACTGCAAGATAAAAACCTCTCAGCAAAAAATAAGAGTCAGGAAGGCAGAAGATCCTCGGGGAAAGACTGGGGAGCAAGGCAGCACTGCAGGCTCAGTGGGGTCCCCAGTGCCACATGGTTCAGGAAACCTCACAGGGACAGTCACACCTCAGGCACCCTGCTCAGCACTGCCCAGCTGAGCCAAGCAGGCAAAATCCAGAGTGGATGGGAATGATCCCAAAATACAGGCTATGAGGGGAGAGGGAGATAGCCAGCAAAGTCCAGGATGTTAAAGGCCAATAAGATCTTGCACCCTCCACCATAAACCTGCAGAAATAAAGATGCTGGATGCTGACACGGTTTAAAGGGTGTCACAATATTGTGTCACCCTGTGGTGATGTGGCACTGGCAAGACCCTCAATTACAGCACACACACACCTGACATTTTTGTTTATGCCCATCTTTCCCCTGGGGACATCCCCTGCCTTCCCACAGGGTACAGCCTCATGGGATGAGGAGCTTTCCCCAGCACAGAATTTATGTCAAGAGATGATCAGCTGGCTTATTCCAATCACAAAGTATTTTTACGTTTTTAACCAGAAGCTATAAAAACCCAGGAAATGTGGATTTATGGCCTATAAAAGGTTTATCTTGAGCTATGACCTACAGTCTTATGTAATTTACTACTGGCCTTAGAGAAGATTCCAATTCCAGCACCCCAGTGAGATTTTTTTGGAGCATTTCTTGATTTGGGCTCTTTTAAGGCAAAGCAGATATGGGAGCTTGGAGGGCAGCTGGGCACTTGCCCCGTGGCACAGGAGAGCCAGAAGTGCCAGCCTTTGGTTTCTCATGAGGACTGTAGCTGTGCCCAGTTGGAAAACCCCACCCCAACCTTGGCCCTGGGTGTTTGCCCTATAAACAATGAGTGTGCTGGTGAGACTGCTCCTTTCTCAGCCCTCTCCATCTCTTCAGGTGCCAGCAAGAAAAACCTTTGAAGAGATGAATTAAACAGAGGGGTCATATCCACATCTTGGCTTGCAGAAAGATCTGCCCCAGAGCTTGGCAGTGTTTCTGCTGTGATGCCAGAGCTTGTGGGGCTGACTCTGGAGCATCTCTGCTCCACATCCCACTCTGATGCCATTGCTGCCTTGGAGCTTCCCTGAAGATTCAGCCCTGACATGTTCTTCCATGAAGGAGCAATGTAGAACCATGGAATATGCTGAGTTGGAAGGCACCCACAAGGATCAACAAAGACCAACTCCTGGTCCTGCACAGCACACCCCAACAATCCTGCTCTTGTGCCTGAGAGCAGCTTTGGGGCTGTGACCACTGCCCTGGAGCAACTTCACACCCCTGAGAACATCTCTGGGTGATCCATGTCTGGAGGGGAAGGAAGGTTCTGCAGCATCAGTGATTTATTTGGTTTGTGATGAGAAGTGATGAGAAGCAGGGTGTGAGATATACCTAAAAAATGGAATCTGTACAAACAAGAAAGGAAATTGCAGCAGCTGTGGAACAAAGCTCTTGTCCAAACAGCAGAGCTTCCCTGGAGGAAGGTGTGCTGCACACTGTGCCCTGGGGCCAGTATTTGGGTGGAGAGCAGCTGCAGACCAAACACCACCAGCACTAAAGAATCTCCAGACTTGTGCCAGTCTGATCTGCAGCTCTCCTGAACCCTGACTTTCTCAGCAGCACTGAGCAGTGAGAAGCACAGTCCAGCTTGGTGTGGTGCAGCCCAGCTGCTCGAGGCACAGAGAGCCCAGCAAAGCCTG
The DNA here is from genome assembly GCF_009819885.2 of Catharus ustulatus. Lineage (NCBI taxonomy): Eukaryota > Metazoa > Chordata > Aves > Passeriformes > Turdidae > Catharus > Catharus ustulatus. The sequence goes on from NC_046240.1 coordinate 6,351,286, forward strand.
CCTGACCCTCAGGAGGAACATGGAAATGCCACTTCATCAGCAGGTACAGCCCTGCCAGTGCTGCCTCCTCAAACCTCTCCTTGGGATCTATTCTCATTTCCTTCACCTTCTCCTGTCCGATTTCAGATCACACCTCACACTGCTTGCAAACCCAGCTCACAAACAAGAACAGTTCAACTCCCCAGTCCAGACAAAGCTTTGTTAAAGTCTCTTCAACCCTCCAAAAGTCTCCTCCGTGCTTCCTTTTGCAGGTTTGTGACCCATTTGTGTGATTTCCAGGCTGAGTGAAGTGAGGAACCCTCTCTCCTGCTGTCAGCCAAGAGGGGCTCTCATGCCTCCAGCCCTTCTGATGAACCAGGCCATTTTGAGAACAGGACATTTCAGGCCATTCTGCAGCCATTTCAAAGAGAAATTTGCACACCAGGATGGCAGCAGAACCTGGACTGGAAGGGTGTGAAGAGCTGTAAATTCCCAGGCTGAGCAGCCCCACAGGGATCATGGTGTAAACTCCTCACCCTGAGCCCAGAGCTGCTCACAGCTGTACCCCCCTCTGTACACAGCTGTACCCCCCTCTGCTCACAGTTGTACCCCCCTCTGCTCACAGCTGTACCCCTCTCTGCTCACAGCTGTACCCCCCTCTGCTCACAGCTGTACCCCCCTCTGCTCACAGTTGTACCCCCCTCTGCTCACAGCTGTACCCCCCTCTGCTCACAGCTGTACCCCCCTCTGCTCACAGCTATACCCACCTCTGCTCACAGCTGTACCCCCCTCTGCTCACAGTTGTACCCCCCTCTGCTCACAGCTGTACCCACCTCTGCTCACAGCTGTACCCCCCTCTGCTCACAGCTGTACCCACCTCTGCTCACAGCTGCCTGCACTTCAGCCACAGCTTTGGCCCAGAGGTGACATTTGGGGCTTTATTGCAGATGCAGGTTGCTATGGTGAAATAACCTTCTGAGCACCCTGGAAAGTTCAGAGAACCATTAAAAATGTTTGAAAAAGCCAGTCATTGACTTGCTGTGCCCAGCTGATGGCAGGTCATCACCCAAGAAGCAGTAAAGCTGTTTCCTCACCCCCTTTGCATGAAACCTTTATTCTGTCCTGGTGCTCTCTAGTACTGGCACTGCCAGGCAGATGATGCTGGGATGTTCCTGGTGCCTTCCTTCCCTCTGGAAATGTCCTTCCTCATTTTCTCATCCCACATGTGGAAAGCTGCACAGCCCTGGGCAAGGCAAGGATGGTACCTTGTGTCTGGTGCTGAGTTTGCAATGCCAAGGTGGGGCTGCACCCCCTGAACCTCTGAGCTTGGGCCTGGCTGAGCATCCATCCATCCATCCATCATCCATCAATCATCCATCACCCATCCATCCATCATCCATCCATCATCCATCATCCATCCATCATCCATCCATCCATCATCCATCCATCATCCATCATCCATCCCCCCATCCATCCATCCATCCATCATCCATCCATCATCCATCCATCCATCATCCATCCATCCATCCATCATCCATCCCCCCATCCATCCATCCATCATCCATCATCCATCCATCATCCATCATCCATCCATCATCCATCCATCCATCCATCATCCATCCATCCATCATCCATCCATCATCCATCATCCATCCATCATCCATCATCCATCCATCATCCATCCATCCATCCATCATCCATCCATCATCCATCCATCCATCCATCATCCATCCATCATCCATCCATCCATCATCCATCCATCCATCATCCATCCATCATCCATCCATCCATCCATCCATCCATCCATCCATCCATCCATCCATCCATCCATCATCCATCCATCCATCATCCATCCATCCATCCATCATCCATCCATCCATCATCCATCCATCATCCATCCATCCATCCATCATCCATCCATCCATCCATCATCCATCCATCCATCCATCCATCCATCATCCATCCATCCATCCATCCATCATCCATCCATCATCCATCCATCATCCATCCATCCATCCATCCATCATCCATGCATCATCCATCCATCATCCATCCATCATCCATCCATCCATCATCCATCAATCATCCATCCATCATCCATCCATCATCCATCCATCCATGCATCATCCATCCATCATCCATCCATCCATCCATCATCCATCCATCCATCCATCACCCATCCATCATCCATCATTCATCCATTATCCATCCATCCATCCATCATCCATTCATCCATCCATCCATCATGCATCATCCCTCAATCTATCCATCCTTCCTTCCTCTCTCCCTCCCTCCTTTCCTTCCTTCTCAGGGGAAATGAGACACAAGCACATCTGCAAAGGGCAGAAGAGCTTTTTTAGCTCCCTAGCACCCACACAGTGTTTATTTGCAAGTGACTCAACCGGACTCTAATGGGTTTGTGGATGCTGCACAATTCACCTCTCTCTTATCTCAGGGATTTTCATTACCTTTTGGGCAATTTTGACAAGGATTCAATTTTCCCCACCCACACAGACATCCTGCTGTTCTCTCACTGAACACATCAATTAGCAGCCAAAAAAGTCCTCAGCACCTTTTGTCCCCTGGATTTCAGCTTCCCCCATCAGCCTTTAACAACTTGTGCAGTTACCGACCCCAAACCATGTCTGGCCTGAAAGACTGAAACAGTTCACACCTGATCCATGTGCTGCTCATCCCAGATATCTCTGTGCCATCCCAGGAGCAGAATCCAAATGCCCCAAGAAGGGACAGAGCCTCGTGTGGCACCTGCATCCCTGCAACAGCATCTGCCAGGAGCACCTGTGCAGTGGCAGGACAAAAAGTGGCAAAATTTTCTATCACTCTCATCCAGAGTGTCCAGGGTATTGCAGCTGCCTTTGCAAACCAGTGAGCTCTCTGATTTCCTCATTTTCAGTCCTGCTGGATACAGACAGCTGCACCATTTTCCATCAGTCCAGCTGTTTCCACAAGGTAGAAGCTGATTGATGCAGCCTGGAGACACAGCAGGATGCAGGGTGAGCTGTGGGACACCTCCCCATCCTCCTGCTCCCTCCTCCAGGGGCCTTCAGCCACCACCAGCCAGGACAGCAGGATGTGTGCTCTGACCCAGGGCAGCACCATCAGCTCTCCTCTTTCCCTCAACTCATAGCAAATGTCAGCCAAATTTAATTTTAAAGGGAGACCCCCAGATCTGTGTCTGCAGACCAGGATTTGGGGAAGTCTGAGATGACACTGGGAGGAAGCTCTGCTATTGCTGCCACAAAGGGCTTGGCTGGTGCCAGCTCCAGCCCTGCAGCCCTGAGCCAGGGCAGGGCCCCAGAGCACCAGGACACTGATCCCATCTCAGCCCTGTGTGCCAAAAGCTGGAACTGAAAAGCAGATGTGATATCTAGGAAGGTTTCCAACATGATTTTTTGGGTTTTCTTCCCTTTTCCTCTTCATTTAAGCCCCAAATCTGAGACAGCCTAAAAGGCTCCTGGACACAGGAACATTCAGGACAGGAGATGGCAGCACCCCACAACTTGCCCCAAATCCCTGGAGATGTAAGGAGCATCAGCCCCTCAGCCCTGCAGCCACACCTGCTGCTGTTCTCAGGTAGGGAATGGGTGAAGGGAGCCTTTAACTCCCACCTGCAAACTGGAACTTCCCTGCAGGCTGGAGAAGCAGCAGGGAGTGCTGGGGAACAGCTGCTCAGCCCTTGCAATGCCAAGAAACCTCACATCCCTCACCCTGCCTGGCTCCATCTCGGTGCCCAGCAGTCTATTTTTGTTTATTTTTGTCTAATGAAGCAAAAGCTTTCCCTTTCCAAAAGAGTTAGGTGAGTTGGACTGGAGGTCCCAGCTCCAGAGGCAAATCCCACCTGGAGCACTCCTGGGGTGAGGGCAGGGGAGCATCTCCTGAACCCCAGAGTGACCAAGTGCTTGGGTTCCTGTCCTTCCTTAGACAGCTTGACCTGGGAGAGCAGCTCCAGGGAACCTGAGGCTTGGCTGTGCAGGAGGCCAGGAGAAGGGAAGGCTCCAGTAGAATGAATTTCTACACGTTGTGTTTGAATTGTAAGAGCACCACCTTGTGTCACAACTCAGACTGCTCCTCCTCCTGGCCACAAGCTCAAGCACAGTGTCATGAGCACCAATCCACATCTCTTCCCACCAGCTCCCTTCCCACCATCATCCTGAAGTGGAAAACAATTTGCACTCAAAATAGGTTTTTTTTTAAACAAGTGTAACCCCACAGAACACAGTAAGTCCTGCAGGCCCTGCCAGGAGCTGGTGGCCAGAGGCCCCTCACTCACAGCTTGTTCTACAGGACAATTAAGGAGCACTTGAGCATCAGAGATCAGCAGGATGTTCAGTACCAGCTCCAGACTGTATTGCTCAGACAGGATGCTGAAAATGGGAGGTGAAGGCAAAAAGAATCCCAGATTTTGGTTTACTGTTTACTCCATTGTAGAAAAAGGGAAATAGTCTCTCTCAGTAAGCTTGAGGTTTAATTTCCAGCAAAAAAAAAGTATTTTTCAATAAAGGCATTTGCACTGAAAAAGTTTAATAGTTTGTATAGTTATATATTTTCTGCCCTCAACACCTCTCTGTGTAGGAGACTGACACAACTGAGAGAACTTCTCAGAAATCTGTCTCAGAAACAGTGAGTGCTTTCCCCATGATCCCAGCCCAGTGCACACAGGTTTGTTATTTCCAATGGCTTCAAACTTCAGTCTCCAAACACCACTTGTAACACCTTAGCTCAGCTCACAACTCTATTCTCACATCTCTCTCAACACCAGATCTGAAAAATTCAATTACACACAGACCTGAGGGGCTCCAGGGCTGCTGGAAGAGCTGAAACATCTCCAGAGTGAAGATTTATGATGTTTCTTCCCTTTTAATACAGACACACTCTGCTTTAGCACAGTGCAGGGTGTGACCTGCCTGGCAATGCACATGAACCCAGGGAAATGCATCAGGACATCTGTTCTGGAGAGGCAAAAATCTTACAGGAAAACTCAATAAAACTACCAAAAATTTTGCTTATTGAAGGACCAGGTTTATAAAGCTTCAAGGTGGTACAACAGTGGTAACAGGACATTTGGTGGTTCTCATCCAAGGATGATCCCAGTGTTTGCACATGCATTTGTGCAAACAAATCTGCAGCACTTTTGTTCTGGAAGTTTAAAACAACTTCATGTGGGCCCTTCAGTGCCCAAGGGCAGCAGTAACAGCTGCAGTGACACTCACAGGGAGGGCAGGGGGGTTTTGTGTCCCCAGCACAGCTTTCTGCCCCTGGGAACAGCCAGGGGTTCTTAGGACACTCCTGCCACACTGATCAGGGACACACCTGGACAAACATGCTAAGGAAGGGGCAGGAGAGCTGGGAAAACATGAAACCCTGGCTCTGGCCAAGTGTTCTGCTTCTGCAGACACCATGTCCTCACTCTTCTGCCCTAAAAACACATCATTTCCTTGGATGAGCAGGAAGTAACCAGTGAGCACTTGAGCTGGGATGAATCTGTGCTGAAACAATTTCAAAAATAAATCTCAGTGTCAGCATCTATTTCATCCAAGCTGCATCAAGCAGATCTCCTCCAGATCTGTATCTCAAGAGAGGCACAGACATCACAGCTTTTCTTCTCAGCTTTTCTCTGGGCCCATAATGAGAAAGCAGGATAACATCAGTCCTGGCTGGCTCAAACAAATCATTTGTAATGACAATATTTGGTGTTAGTGTAAAATCCCCCAAATTGTGTCTTCTGATAGCACCAAAACTCTGCAAAATTAACATGAGATCACAAAAAACACACTGACCCAATACATGTTTCATATACATATTTATATATATTTCATGTACAAAGTTACATTCTGAACCTCATGGATTCAATAATAGAAATAAATACTGAAATAACTACACTGCTATATGAGCTCTTCTGCTCACAGAAAAGAAGCCTCAAGTTTTAACAGACAGCAAGTTTAACGCTGTAGAATCCATCTCAGATTACAGAGGCAAGTAAAATTCAGCGTAAAGTGTCCAACAGACAAAACTTGCAAAAATTACAGACCATAAAATGTTTAAAATATATGTTTAAAAGATCGAGAAATGTGCATCAACAAAATTAATAAAGGAAACTTAATCTTGTTAGAGGGTGGGAGAGACATTTAGTGTATAGAAAAATGCTTTGAGGTGCAATATAGGTTGTTACATTATGGCATAACCCTGTTAGAAAAGAACATTGAATTTCCCTAAAGAAGAACTGCATTTGAGTTTACTGTGTCTCATTTTACAGAGTGGGGCCTTCACAAGGCCCACCTCAACAGGGCCATTTACAGAGTGCTAAGTCAGGTTTAATCCTTTGGTAACTTTTATAATACTCACATGGAAATAAATATTCAGTTACACAGCATTTTTTAAAGACACACGTTCTTTAGAACAGTTAGTATAATAAAACAGATTTAACATTTGTTTGTTACTAAGGCAGCCTATGATAAAGTGTCTACGCTCTGTCAGCTCAGTCCTATCCAGCACAGGAAGATCCTCCCAAGGAATGGACAATGCAGCCTCACCCTCACCATGCAAACACCCCTAACCCAGGCAAGTCATGTGCTGCAGATTTTGTGCTCGAAATGTTTCCAAACTATTAACAAGCTGTAGCTATCAAGAGATTAGCTCCTATTTATATGATGCTTTAATCACGAGTGTAATGCATAAACACATTCTTGAGACGGAGTTGAGGGTGTATTGTCATCCCAGTGCCTGGGGTTTGTGTGGTTTATTCACCTTTCCAAGTGACCTTAAGGGGAGTTTATAGAGCCCAGCACACTGTGATGGCAACAGGGACCCAGTCAATCTACTGTACCCTAGGACAGGGGTAATGGTTTTAAATGAGAAATACAGAGAAGTGCACATGCCTTTATCTACACCCACAGTGCTACACAGTTCAGCTACTATCTGCTTTAAAACCCTTCCACTTTTGGACAGAAGCAATCAATCATTCTCTGAAATATCTGCAGGGGCTGGCCCACTGAAATGACTAAAATGGCACGGTGGGCCAGCTCCATTTGGCAAAAGAGCAGGTACACACTTGCCAGGCTGCACTGCTCCAGCTGGAGCAGTGACACCACTCAGAGAAAACAGCTCGCCTCTAACAACAAATTAATCCTACACAGAACCAAGGAACAGAATTGTGCGCTTTTGTTTTTTCCTAAGAACACGAGAATGTGACAATCAACCAGTGAGTAAAAAACTTTGGAGATTGTGTTTTCCAAAGAGAAAAAAAAAATAAATTCAAGAAAATGGCAGGAAAAGCAATTAAACTGCACCACTCACAGTGAAGATTCTGCACAACAGTAAAAGTTTAGACAGCATTTTTCTTAAGACATCCAATCCCATTAGTCAATTCAGATGTGCTTCATGTTCAGCATACATGCCTATAAGTTTAAAATAGGTCTAAGAGTGTTGACTCAGGTTACTTGTGTATAATTAGTATTTGTATAATTTTTAATAAGCTTCCAGACTTTATATTTAAGCCGAAGTACTTTAAGAGTGACATTCAAGATGAATATGGAAAGCAAATTATGAACAACATGCTCTCATTGCTTTTGGCATTCTGAAGAGAAAAATACTACCAAGGTATTAAACATCTTTAATAAGGATTTTTTACTACATAGTTCATGTCCTAAATACATATTTACGAGAGGAACAGCTGTGTACAAAATATGTTGCTTAAAAAGTATTTATACATATAAATCTAACCAATAGACCTGAATGGAGATTTTCTGGTTTATCAGCTATGATATGCATTTGAAAAAGCTGCCTAAATATATATTTACACAATAGACCTCAGCTAAATGTGTTCATTTAAAAAATTAAGAAAATATATAAACACATGTTTGCCTGATAGACCAGAACTGCTCCTATTGCATAAAAATGTTTAGGCAGTTTTAAAAAAGTGTTTCTATATTTACTCCTCTGAAACTGTTCAGTTCTCTCACAATCAAATTTCTCTGCTAATCTGAACAGCTCCAGCCTTTCAGGGATAAATGCTGGATGTTTGCTAATACCCCTCAAAACTTTTATTTTCCAGACACTAAATTAAAGAGCAAATCTGTTTTTTTAAATCTTCTGAAGTACAGAAATCATGATGTGTTTAACTTAGGTCTGATACTAATGCAGAAATTTCAGTGTAAAAGGAAGACAGTCTTAAACTCACATTTATGGTTAAAAAAATAGATGGTGAGTAGACAGAATGTCAGCCTAATTTTAGTCTCCTGACTTTTGGTAATTTTCTCTTTGTGTTACCTGATAATATTGTTGCTAAATTATTTCTTTTTCTTTACTAAATTTGGGTATGGAGCTACAAAAAATACATTTTTTACCTAATTATCTGGAACTACATTTCCTTTATGATCTCACTTGAGCAGAATGTGGTTTTTTTTCCTGTACACTCTCAGTCTTTTCTCATGCTCTAAAGGAGGTCTCCAACTTTCACACACATAGTGCCTTGTGAGTTTGACCAGCTAGGCAGAGAAGATCATTCTAAGTGCTTAGGACATAAGGAGTTAAGACAAGAAAAGAACAAAACATATCCCCTGTTTGAGAATTTTACAGTTATTTTCCAATTGATATCAGCCTAAGTAAACCCTTTGGAAACAGAGTCAGGGAGATGGAAAAACATGATACTCAAAATTGCTCATTACTGAGGGCAGCAGTTCTCAAACTTTAAAGTTCAATAGTGAAAATACAATTTTATTTAAATATTTTCATTTTAATTCCTATACAGCCTCCTCTTTCCCCCCACAAATTCAGAAGAATGTAACAAATTAAACCGTGTACACAATATGAGCAAGATTTCCCAGGTTTGAAAACAAAAGCTGAAATATACAGTTTGTTTTAGCCCTCACTGAGTATTTGAATGAGTCTTAATAATCCATCTTCTAATTTGTGCATTTTTTTCATACTCTGGCAATAACTTTGCTGTTTCACCCAATGCATTATACAGTGAAATGAAGCTCAGTTGGAACAAAGCTGAACTCAAGTGAGACTACCAAAGAAGTGAACACATGAGATTGCTGTGGTACAGTAAAACTGTCTCAGCTGCTCACTGTGGTGTGCACACCAGCTGGAGAAACTTCTCATTTCCTCCCAGTTCCATTCAACATGGGTGCAGTAAAACAGCACAAGCTAATTCCTGTATAGCTAAAGGTATGACAGGTCTGCAATATAAAGTTAAACAGCAAAGAAATGCTTCAACATCATGTAGTGAAACAGGTTCACAAAATAAAAAAAAACATGCAGAAGCTTTTTTTTTTTTTCTCCCCCCATTTTTAAGGTCTCCAGCTGCATCCTACAGGCTCACTCACTGCCACACATGACTTGCCACACTATCAAGTGACTCCTCTCAGCTTTGGCTACAGAAGGTTCAAGTGGTAGAGCTTCTCCCAGGAGTTCAGATTCTCCTCCTTCATCACCTGGAAAAAACAGCTTTGGTTGAGGCAAATAACCAGAACAGCATCAACAGCACAAGCACCAAGACAAGAAAAACACTAAAAAGACAATGTTGCCATATGCTGATATAAAAACATATTAAAGTCTGTAAATGTAAACAGAGTGTGTTGCATAACTATCTCAGAGCCTAGCAGACTGCTGGCCATATTCTTTATTTCTAGCCCAAAAAATAATGGCAGTTTAATAAGTATCCATATCCTACATGTTTCATTACTTGTAACTCTTCAAAGTAGAGACACCTAATCTGCAAACTATCAGGCAGACAGAGATGGTTTTGCCACTAGAAAGTGCCCTGGGGACAAGAGCTGTAATTGAGCACGTGTGAGACAACACAACATTCATGTCTATTGTCAACCTTTCCCACTCTTTCCTCCTGTTCCAGTTATTCCAGCTTGTCACAACTCCACCCACAGTGGCAAAGACAGCCTTGAGCATATTCTCCATTATTACTTTACAAAAAGAAGAACTGTTTTGTAGCTGCATCTGAACCCTGGGTGACAGGAGCTGACTGGGACCAAAGGTGACACTGAACTGCACATGGACAGCCAGGACCATCAATCCAGGAGATCACTTTAACCAGACAAAACAGGAACTGAGCTACACCTTCAGGAAGGTGCCAGATCAAATTCTGGCTGCTGTTCTGGTTAGACTCCTTTGGAGGGCTGAGGGAGCTAAACACAGAGTAGCCCCAAATTGCTCCTGACCAGTTTGCTGGGCTCCTGTGGCACTGGCTGGGCTAAGGCAGCACTGGCACCCAGCTCACAGGGACAGCAAAATGAGCATTTGGAATGCGGCTGTTCCAGCTGCCCTGCAGTGACTACAGCACTTGAGCCTTCACTGCACTGTGACACAACTTCCTCCAGCCCTGCCTCCCCCAGAAATCCAACGTGGTCACCCCAGGAACCTGCTTGTCACTGATGAGTGGGATGACAGGATTTGGGATGGCCTTCCTGGGTTTTCCTTTGTAATGGTTTATGTGGGTTGTTTTTCTGTTTGGTTGGTTTTGAAAGACTACAGACAGATTTAGGCAAAAGGTCAAAAGCAGGTCTAAGAGTTGTGACACCTTTTTATGCCAAAGGCCTCCAGCTGCAGATTGTAAGCACAGAATCACAACAGCTCGTATTTTATTTCCCCAAAGAGTTCAATTAAAAAAGAAGATACATGTTTACACAAGAACTCTTTATGGGCTAGATCATGCAAAAGGGCTGTCCAAGAAAAGCATGATCAAATACTATGGGCATGCAGAGATAAGAGATCTACTTTATTCCTTCCCACTCAAAAATGAGTAAAATTTACACTGAGTGTTCTTCACTTAACACAACTTGTTTTCAGTCAGGCTGCACATTTAACTAAGGACATGTTTTCCAGAGGTTTGAGACGGAAGATTAATCTGCCAAAGAAAGACTGAAAGCATAAACAGGAAGGTGGTACATGACTGCACAGCAGAGTTTCAAATAAACCTTCTTACACAGTCATCCCAAAGGTCACAGTTTACTGGGAGGAGGAGGAGAAACTGAAGGCATGTGTCAGAACAAACATACTTCTACCCCTGCAGTGTATGGTAAAGACTGGGTACACTGACCACACAAATGCACTCACTGCAATTACAGCAGCACTTTTGTGGTTAATACCCTTTCAGTATGAAGTATGACTCACTGAAAGCTCCGATTTCTTACCCATTCTGAAGTCAATGTATCCTTCTCCACCGCTTATCACCAATATTGATTTTAAGGGACTCTGGTTGAAGGACTCTTGGGCTTGTTTATCAGCTGTCAGATCTGTTCCACCACTACTCTGAGGACAAACAACCTGACCTGGGTGAAAAACAGAACACTTTTTTATGCCTTATCTCAGACTAAAACCTTCTGTGCTTGGTTATTGAATGACAGTGCCTAAAGCAGTTGAGGGCCTTCTTACCAGACAAGTGCTCACTTAGCACAGCACCTTTCCCACAGAGGGAAGCAAAGTCCTTGCTTGTGATCAATCCCATTTCCTCCCATTAAACACGGCTGCACTTAGCAATCAGACAAGCCTTGTAATTAAAATACAGTACATTGCTTCTGAAAGTATGAATCCACACTCTTGCTATCTTTGCCTAAACACTGTGTTTAACTAAGTGAATGAAGGCAAAAACAACAACAAACAAACAAAAACCCAAACAAAATAAAAACCCTTTTCAAGATGAGAACAAAACCTCACCTGGTACTGCAACAAAGAATTTCACAGCATCCCTGTGGCCATGGAAGCAGAGCTGTGCATGTGCCATGGAGCAGTAGGGGATGAATGTCCCTGGAGTCACTTTGTCACTGTGCTCATCTCCATACACACGGATCACGCTCCCTGGACGGTTTCCAGAGCCTGCTGCTGATTTATTGGCTGTAAAAGAAGAGGAGATGTTTTCTACTTCAAAACACAAATTGTTGAAGTGGTTATTTGTTAAGAAACCTTATGGTACCATCTAAAAGCTAAAGCCAACTTAGATAAAAATGAAACAGGAGGGCAGCAATGCCAATTCAAGACAGAGCTGGAAAGAAAAAGATTGCATGCTTCGTTATTTTAAGTACATCAGAAAATGGAGCAGGATTCTTATTAGTCTAGCATAAACACCAGATTTCAATATCCTACTTTTGGGAAAAAATAATTTGTGACAGGACTGTATCTTTCATAGAAAATAACTACCTCTTATGTGTTTCAGTATGAGCAAATTCCATCTACTTAAATATGTCATTAAATACAGTTTCATTCCAACTAATCATAATGTATGAATGTATGCCCTTGCCAGCAAAAATTCTCTAGAAACAGCCACCTGTGGGCATGAAAGAGCTAACCTATTATCATTCTACATCTAGATTTTACTGAGAAGTTTTAAAATACATTAAACCAGAGAAGTACTCATGCTAGACATACAAGCCATCTCCATTCCAAAGACTATCAAAGTAGTGAAAGAAACAGTGATTTGTAACAAGACAGCAAATGATGTGGATTAATGACAAAGTTATAAGATGTGGTTTCACATTGGCTGGAAGAAAAACAGTCTATATGAGAGTTCAGCTGCAACACAGGATGATATGCTAAACTGCTGAGCAGATTGGTGGCCATTTAGCAAACATAAAACTGCTGCAATGCAGTAACTGCAAGTGGAAAAACATTTAGGAACATACAAAGGGTAAATCTATAAAGAGTGGGAAACAGCCTCAAAGTGGCTATTAGAAGCCTGAAAATAGGTTTTGGTTCAGGATCTGCACTTACCCCGCAGCCCCAGTAAACGTCCCTGGTGGAGGATTACAGCTAGTGAGAAAGGAGGAAAGGGGAAATGGATAGGTATGACAGTAGAGGAGAAGGATTAATGAGAACCCACCACTCATATTTTGGTTTTTGATAAGGTAGAGCTTAAAATTTTAGCTCCTAAAAAACCAATAGATATTTAATTACAGAAGATTCAATCAAAAGTCAACAAAGAACAGCATCTTATTATAGAAGTTTCAGTATAAAATAGACCACAAAAGCACTGTCACATATTTTTAGGTTTATTATTGATTAGCAACGTTTCCCCTTTCTCTCTTTCCTTGGCAGGAGGCTTCAGAATAATATAGAACTACTCAGGTTTTCAAGTACCCTTTTGGAACATCATCTGCTGCCCTGCTACTGAAACCCAGGGGACTGAGAGATGCCACTGCTCATGCAAGGATGTGACTGCTTTTAAAAACCATTAATATTTCTCACCAGGGTTCTCAGCCCCACTATCAGGCTACCCCCAAAAGGCTGTTCTGACCCACAACCAACCAACAGAACTGAAATGAAACTGAATAGCTTTAATAGGGATTTCTTCATGTTCACTCCTGGTTTAAAACAAATTCCTCTGGAAACATTAAATTAAGCTTGATGCAAATTAAGAGCTATAATTTTTGAAAGCATGATTTAAAATGTCTCAAAATCCATGACAGGAAGTCTGTCCTTCCTTAATACATTCATGCAAGGCAAAAAAAAGTTACTGTATGGATGGACAATGCAATGGAACAATATGAGAAACAATGCATGTGTTTGCTGTTCAACAAAGCAGATACAACATGAAGAGTTTTCACTATTAAATCACCCTAAAACTTCACCTGTCAGACTGCACTATTTTCTAGGTAACAACAGCACAATTAGGACTATCAAAGGTCTGCATTTTATTTTCTGAAACTTCTGTCCAGCTGTTAAAACCATTAGTCTAAGACACAAGATTCAAATGCAATCAATTTACACAGAGATTCTTCCCAAGCTTTACCTATTTAAGATTTGGCTTGTCCTTGAGCCGCTCTTTTCTCCTGAGACTCAACTGCCCTCAATTAGCTTCAGCCTATGGCAAGAGTCTGGGGTCTGTTATTAAGCAAAACCCAGGACTGACATGACTGGAATTTGACCTGGATGTTAGTGCCCTGTTTGAAGAATGTGTTTACAGTTCCTACAACTCTGAACGTGTCCTTTAAAGCAGTCTGTGCTACTTCTGTTCCAGTCTTTTATATCCACTTCGTGATGAGTTCTTAAGAACTAAAGCCAATCAAACTGTATTAGCAACAAAACCAAGGTGCTCAAATCAAAGTCCACTTTGTGATCATATGGCAATCAAAAATAACATTAGTTAGAAACTAATGATGGCTCATATAAGCAATAAACTTCTATCAATGTTGTTACTGCTCAGCTCTAAGGTTTCAAAGTACCCCTTTGATTCAAGCCAACTCTGCTCAAACAGCAGTACAGGAGATTCTGGAGATGTGTTATTTTCTCAGAGTAATTGTAACCACATACACAGATTTAGGTGCTAAACATCACACAGTCCTGATCTGTTACAAACCTGAAAGAGTCAGACCTGGCAGTGAAGCTTTCTATTCATTAGCAAGCATCTGAATGATGTTCAATACTGTTTTGTTTTTGGGTTTTTTTTTCCTAAATCATATTGCACAGTGCTATTCATTGATATTTTACTTACTTTCTGTTAATGGAATGGAGATGATGACACCATTTCCTGTTCCTACCCATAAACGATTACAAGACACCATAAGTGCTGTGATTCTCACAAATGAGAATCCCAGTTTACCAGTACCTAAAAACAAAAGATGCTTTTCATCAAAAATTATGAGCAAGAATAATTTTAGTTCTACAACAGAGAACTCCCAAATCACACAGACAAGTAATTCCCTCCCACTTCTCACAGAAACAAAGTAGAGGAGCACATTTAAGTTGTAAAGATAACCTGGAAGGCTACAGCACTGCAATTAAATTGAGAACCTATACTGCAAGAGTCTAACATTAGCTATGAGAAAGCAAAAAAGGTATAACAGCTCCTTAATGGTGCACAGTAAAATCTGTTGGGGTTTACCATCTTCTAAAACAAAAAAAGTGAGTTCACAGGTATAAGATAGTAGTGGTTTGTCATCCATTAAAATTAATTTCTCATTCATTAGCATGATGAGGGGAGCAGAAGGCTGACCAGCCACGAGCAATGCACAGCAGTGACTTGTGAAGGATTTCCCAGAGCCTAATTACCTATATTTGTTGTGTAATGTAGGTGGTCAAATTGCTCTTATACAGGTATTAATGAAAAAAAAAACCAAAAAACCACCAAACCCAGAAAGCTTACTTGGCTCAACAGCAATAAAAATTTACTATTTTAGGGTGGGTTTTTTTTTTTTTTTTTTTTACAGGCAATTTTTCCAGCCAGGTAATGGATTTTTCCCATTTTTAGCTATAAAAAATGCATCACTATAAAAAAAGAAAGATTGTAGTATCTGTTGGTACCTGCCCAACTGAATCACCATTTTCCTCATTAGTTCTGAGCTTTTAAGGACATTTTACACACCAGGTAAGGCCAACAGACTGTAAGAGATGACCCATCACCCCCATCATGCTTCACAGACCGACTCAGGCTTCTCCTTCCAGATCCAAGTTTGCACAGACCCATCTGAACTGCCCTTACCCCAAACCCGCAGTGAGAACTGCCTGACCCCCAGCAGGAGAAGGAAGCTGCAGGCAGCAGGACCACAGCAGCTTTCCCTGGGGACTCACCCAGCATTTTGCTGACGTAGGGCTCGATGTCCACGTCCTGCAGGTGCTGGTAGGTGTGCGCGTGGTACAGGCGCAGCGTGGAGTCCAGGCGGATGGACACCCACACCCCGTCCCCCACCCACGCCAGCTGCCTCACTTGGCTCTCCCTCCTTGGGTGGGCATCAAAGGACTTCTAGCAAACATTGGGGTTCAAATCACAAGGTAAAACAAAGGGAGGAGTAAGAAAGGTTGCACAACACTCTGATTTGGAAGATCACAGACAGTGTTTAGCTCTATCACAAATAGCATGTGATGCTCTAAAATTGCTGATTCCCTTCCCTGAGTGTGATCTCAAAGCTGTAATTTCCTACTCTGTCTTCATTTACCCATCTCATCCCAGCCTGCTCCAGCCTCTGTCTCCCTTGAACCTGGAGCCTTTTTTTGGTCTGAGATGCTGCTGCCACAGCACAGGGTGGCTGTGCCCAAAAGTGTCTTTGTTCCTTTGTTCCATCATGACTGACTCTCATAAACAACCCCACCTGTGCAAAATACACACTATCCACCAGCAAAACAATCCATTTCATTTTATATGAACTTCATTTTAGTTTTCCCATATATTTTTATAGTCTTCTTCACAAAATCAGGTTATTATTGGGTGATTGGTATTTTCAGAAGAGCTGAGCAGTCACCCTCAAAGGCCTAGCCCATGTCTCAGGCCAATTAGCAGGAGCTGAAGCACTTCTAGGGCTCAAGGCTTGCAGAAACCTCAGCCACTTTCTGCTCTTGAGATGACAGACTAAACACACTGCAGATAAAACATCAGCTCACACACTTTGTATAAACTACTCTCTAACTGGAAGGAGAGTACACTACAAATTAACACTTAAAAACCTCTGCATGTGGGTGGAGAACAAAATGAGGCACACAAAATAAGCTGGGAGCTGGCCTTGCAAGCTCTGCACAAAGACTCTTCCCAATTTCTGGCCAGCTAAAAGTGGAGAACTGAATCTCCCAAAATCTGGTTTCAATAAGTGAAAACTGTCTCATCCCAGCTTTAAGTCTCCCAAAAAAACTATTTCATAAAAAAGATTTCCTAGGTAGCCTGTTTCCATACTGATGGAAACAGATGTTTCTGAGCTGCAGCATTAAAACACAACATTTAATTATTTTAATCACCATTAAACTTACCTCTATTTTCATGGCCTTTGGTTGAACAACATAGATTTTGTTCCTGTAGCCACACCAGACCTTGTCATGTACCACTGTCATGCACCGGATCGAGTGGTGCGGCCGGCCCAGGTCCAAGAGGTGATAGTTGGTCAAATCCCACTGACCATCTGCAAAAACAGGAGGAAAACAAAAAGCAAAACTCATAGGAACCTGTGTTTAGTTAAAGGAAAATTTACAAGTAAGCAGCTATCTTAAAAGTCTAGTTTTTTTGAAGCATTGTAGTAATCTGGGTAAGTCAGTACAAGTTTATGGCTAGGCTCCTCATTAAAAAAACAGCAACTAACAACCCAAATGTTACCTTTTTTAAAAAATAAAATTGTACAATGATTCAGGTTAAAAATCCAACAAAATGTTTTTAAATCAGCAGGTTGGCCATATCTTGACCAGGTTGGTTCGTTAGAGAACAGCAATAAATGAGTCCCGGTAAGATAATCACAGGTGAGATTGGTACCCGAACAGGGACCCAGCCAAGCCCAGTCCATCCCAAATGCAGGCACCTGATTGGTCAGTGGGAATTTGGAAGCCCCTATAGCAGGGGTGCCCATCAATGGACTTTGGTGCTGTCACAGGAACTCAGTGAGTTCTGACACCTGCCTGGCTCCAAAACTGCCACACCTGTGAAAACAAACAGCTTCCCACACAGCACCAGGCACCTGCTGCTTCTATGCCTAAACATAGAAGAGTTCAGAGAAGATTTTAAAAAATTATTCTGCAAGATCTTAGAAAAGAAATTTAAGTAGATCTGAAATCTACTAAAAGCATACTACATTTGTCATTCAGCACCAAGTAAAATTCTTCTGTAGGCTGAACTAAGGCCACATATCACCAATGACATTCACTAGAGAGGCTTAGGTGTTATAAGCCACTGCAGTGAGTTTTCAAAAAATAAACAACAAAACTAAACCACTAAAAACAACTTCATCCCAGATGCATCTTTTCCAGTGTTTGCATTACTGTTGTGCAACCTTTGCAATTCTTTTAAATGCTGAGTACAAGGATTTAAGTATCACAAAGGAAAGATGAAATGAATAGATAAGAAGCTAATAGATAAGTTCCAGTTACTCATAGTAAGACCTTCCCCTCTAGATCCTATTTCTGGAGGCTGAAGAATGGAGCTAGTTCAGGAGCAGTTTGGACAGAAATTCTAAAGGGATGCTTACAAAATTCTCATTGAAGGACTTGCCCAGAGACAATTTTTAAGACTAATAAAACAGAAGACATGACTACTGAGCATAATGAAAAGCAGGAGAGATGATGATCAAAGTGGACTTTCAGATGGCTCTTCCCTATTTAGCTCAGATCCATCCCATTCTCCATTTCAGAGAAAGAAAATACTCCATGAATGCACCACAGCAGTGCAAAACCAGCACTTCAATCTGCAACTAAAATAATGAAATATTTCTCATGACAACCCAGAAAAGGTAACTGGGGAATACATTATCAAAACATGCAAATGGCACACATCTTTCCTGACTGCTGTTAAAAACTCCCTGGTTTCCAGATGCCACACAAGCCTTACCAACTCCCCGGTGAAAGATCGCCAGCGTCCCATCTGCCAGTGCAACCAACACTATTCCTTTGACATGTCTGGGGAAAAAGGAGGCACAACAACACACTCTGTTAGACTGCTCTGCTCAGAAGGCAGCTTTAAAGCTAGGTTTTTGATATTTCACCATGTTTTTTTACAGTCACATTAGCCCCAGTGTTTTGATTTCTACCATATAGCTCAAGAGAAGGGATGGAACAAGGGGTCAAAATCCAGTTCAGAGAGCTTGAAATATATCTGGCTACAATGCCTGAAGAAAACAGCAAAGATAGCAACCTGTAACTGTTTGGGCTCTGTATTTCCAATATGTATACAAGATTCCTTTTATTTGCCTTACTCCCCAGAAGCTTTCCACTGTCCCTCACAGAGCATGCAGGTAGCTATGGCAACTGACATTCCCAATATCTGAGGAGGAAATATAAAACTACTTTGGAAAGTATTTTAACAGAGATTCATTATGATTTACATGACATTCTTTCAGGACTTACACAATACTGAGAATAGAATCTTTAAGTTTAATGGCATGAACACATTTCCTCCACTGGGCCACTGATGAATGAACATACAGGCTGCAAAGACAAATCAGGAGGGATTAAAAGCACTACCATACAAAAACAACCACAAGCAAAACCCTTATAAACTGAAATCCACAATCAGAGGGAAAATAAGTTTTCATCTTCCACTGGAAATTATGTATACACTGAAATGAAGAACTGCATGAGCTGCAGAATGGCTTTTTCAGAAGCCTAAAGCATTACAAACTCCCTTGCAGAGCCAACTGCAGTAAAAATTACAATACATTTTTCTAGCAGACTAAAATACTGAAAGGTATGGAATTAACAGACCATAACAACTTCTTTGACTACAAAAAAACCCCAGAAGTTCTCTGCAGATGAAGCATTATCTAACAAAAAAGGGCTTGCTAATACTTCCTTTGAATTCTATAATGCCTAAAAATGCAGCAAGTATTCAAGGTTTTGGCTCTCCTGAGATCATCCTATGCTTAATCTTGACTTGAGACTTATCAGCCTGTAGGCACAAGAAGCAAGTTTAAAGTAATTATTATAAATAAATGTAACACGATTAACACTTCCTCACCATCCATTCTGTGCTCCAAGCCACATAGTCGGTAAAAGGCTACTCATTTTCTGTGCTTCTTCTCTCACTAGATCTTGCTCATTTGGCAGAACTGCAACATCCTTATATAACTCTGACTCAGTACTAGAAAAAAACACCAGTAAAAATACATTTAATGGAGTGCACAGATTACTCAGGCTATAACCCAGGTGTTTACTTCACTACTGAGAGTTCCTACACTGGCTTTTGAAGCACATGAGGTGTTTAAAAACACAGTAACCACACATAAAAGTATAATACAGATTAAAACCTCAATAACAATGAGTTTCTTCAAGTGAACATTTAATTTTACAATGAAAACCAGGTTCCATTCAAGCCTGTCAGTATTATTATCTCTGGGGAATGGCAGAAGAGAGTCATAAAGCACAGTCTGTACCAAGACCTCAACACATTTAAAAAGGAAAAAACATAGTAGTCATTTTGTCTCCATGCTATGCTCCTACAAACATTATATTTCTTTTCTAACAACATTTTAAGAGGTATGAAGACTGAGACTAGGTACTTAGGCTGATACACTGGAGATGCCTCTGTTGTATGCTGCACTCCCAAGGGATCTGTGAAGACATGCTCTGTGTAGACTCCAGTTTGTGCAATATCAGCTGTGTCTTCCCCTGTCCCTGCATTGACTTCTGTTGCTTCTGTTGCCTCCTCTGCTGTTGGAATGTTCTCATCTACTGAATTATTTTCAGTTGCAATATCTATGAAACAAACAAATTTGAAAAATGTTTTAACAACTGTGATAGAATTGTTTAAAACAGACAGAACTTGATACTTAAAACTGAAGTGAATAACTGTTATAGTCAGACAGTTAAAATTTCCACATCAGAATCAAAAACATCACATCAGAAATGCCCACATTTTAGCAGGTTGCACTGTATAAACAAATGTCAAATACACTTTAAGTATCAGCCCAGTGATTGATGGCTCAGATTGGCCATTAAATGATTAATTAGGACAGCATTAATTAGGAATGAGGCAAAGCACCACATATCCATTGACAATCATATCATCACACAGCTCTGCAGGGCACATGACAAAAGAAAGTAAGAATCATCAGTTTCACTTAAATCTCTATTAAGACTTGACAAAATTCAAGCCATTTATTTTAGTCATTCTTTGGGAAGATCTGCATTTCAAATATTACATTAAAATCTCTCTAGAGCAAGCACAATAATTCTCTCAAAAAGACCTGCAAGAAGCAGCTGCCAATTCCCATTTCATGTCACCTCCACCACGTTTTCAGCTACAATATACAGATGTACAGAAAGTTTATTTTATCACAGCTTCCACACTGTTAACCTCAGCAGTTGCAACACTGATTTCCAGCTGCATCTCGAGGTGTTTGGCCATCCTGACACTCCTGCAGTGTTTCTCTCATACCTGACTGTTTCTCTGCCACAGGTGAGGCCCCATTGGTGTCATGGGCAGCAGGAGCCCCTGTGAGACCCTCAGCAGTGCAGCCCACCACGGTGATGCCCCCCAGCAGGCTGTCAGTCTCAGCAGAGCTGTTGCTGGTCATGCTGCCACACAGGGAGGATTTGTCCACTTGGCTGGAATCTGCTTCCTGGGAGCCTTCTTCTCCTGCAGGGTAATCTGTTTCCCTTGCTCCTGAAAGAGATTAAACTTAGAATAATATAATAGCCTGAGCTCCAAGGGGACCCACAAAGATCCAGTCCAGCTCCTGGCCCTGCACAGACACCCAACAATCCATTGTCCAAAGCTCCTGGAGCTCTTGCTGCCATGATCACCCCTTGGGAAAGAATCTTTTCCTGATATCCAGCCTAAACCTCCCCTGACAACTTCAGGCCATTCCCTTGGGTCCTGTCACTGAGTGTTTTTCATAGGGATAAAGCTGAATCATTTCTTTATCTCATAAGTAAGCTTCAAACAGCATGAGCTCTCCAGCAACTGAGAATAAACATGCAGAGAGCCCCTACATACAGGGATATTTTAATGTGATCAGCACACATGGATCATGTTTGTGGACACTGTCACAAAGCTCACAAAACAAAAGCAAGATCAACAAGTGCTGCACTACAATGTCATTCACTGTATTTCAACCTGCAGTTTTCCAAACAGCTTCCTATTTTAATGATATCTTCCTCTAAAATCAGATTTCATAACAGTGCATGTACACAACAGCACCTATCTATATCTTTATGAAGAATTTAGGGGCAATAGATGCTTTGCTCTGAAAATAACCCCTTTTTCTCATGTTCAATCCTCTTATAATTTGAAGACTTAAAATACATTCAAATGCAACCAGGATTCCCTCTGCAGGGAGCTCCAAGACTTGCTGATATCTTCAAGTGGCTGAAGAGTCAAAAAGCAACCAACATATTATTCTTTTTGTGATGTTCACAATTCCTTGAAATATTGACACAGTGTTTACCTGGCACGCTGGCAATACAAAGCACATGAGAATTGCAAACAATGAAACTGTCCAGAATATTCCCTGGTTGATTTGCATCAATAATGATAACTTTTGTAGCAGAATGTGTGCTAGTACAGATCCAAACTAGACTGGATAATTCTTCCTGATGTTTCAGTTCCTTCTGCTGATCCTGAAGGAGAACAAAGGCAGAAATGAACAACAGAAAGGGGGACAAGAATAGAATTATTACTTTTGATCTTTTATGGTCTTACATTTTCACCTACAGAAATACACATAATTATGTGGGAATTTAAATATCTTCAATGCCACTGTAAAACTACATGCAGTTACTTGTTCTCTATGTATCTGGAGTATAAAGTTCCCTCATATTTCATACTTATATTAAATATATAAAACATTATAATTACACTGTATAATTATACAGTCAGACCAGCACAAAATAAAAACATTATTGTCACACCAACTGCCATACTCAGTATCACCACAGGTCAGTGTGATATCCCAAAGCACTTCAACATTAACACTTTGTTTTTATGTCTTTAATATGAATTCCATTCATGGCAGTTAGAACATAAATAGTTCTGACACAAATGGTTTTTAAAGGAGGCAGCACTGGTATAAGCAGTACATCATTTTGATGTAAAATTAATTTGCTCCTGAGATTTACCAGCAAGGGAAGAACCAAAGTACTTAATAATTGAATTCAATAACCCAAATACCCTGGGCTAATGACTAACCAAGAAAAATCTATTTGTTACCAACCAACCTGATTAGAAAATACTTTATTACTCTACAGTTACACAGTAAAGATGTATAACTACATAATTTATTAAATGTGCCTTGCAGTGACCTTACCTTGAGCTCCTGGTCTAGTTTATCTAAGCTACTCTGGGATCCTGTTTGCTGCTTGTTGCCATCTGCATCCACACCAGTCACATCATTGTAGAACACACTGGCACCAACCACAGAGCCTCCATCTCGTGTCTTCCCTCCTGACAGGTTCACCCCTACAGCACACCACAGCTTGGGAGAAAAAAGAAATGTTTCACTTGAATCTAAACTAAAAAAAGAGACACAAGTATTGTTCAATATGCTAAGTGATGTCAACATTATTATATAGCCCAAGTCCATTTTAAGTTATTAATTACAATTAAAGTCACATACATTTTACTGTGACATAAATTCTTCACTGTTTTAAAAAGAAACAACTTAATTTGGAAAAGGATGTAATTGAATCCAAAACAAAAATATTCAAGCTATAGTTTGCCCAAGTCTCTCTATCATCACTGGAAATATCCTACCTTCATAGAGGTATCCTTCTCATCCAAAGGTCTCAGGTAAACAGGTACAGGCAAGTTCTTCATCTTATTTTCACCCTGTCCACCATTTGCCACCTAGGTAAAAAACAAATAGGAAAAATGTTACCTATAAAAGAGGTTTACAATCTTTGGAATCAGTTGCTCAGAATTTATTAAACACAATTAAGAGTTTTGCATTGTTGTTTCCTTTAGAAAGATTCTTTACTGCTAAGTCCAACCAAAAAAAAAGCTGGAATCACTCAAACACAAGCTGTGAAATCATACCCCTATTCAAATATTACAAAACATGGAGCTGTTATCATTTCACATGCACACATCCTACCTGTTTGTACTTCTGAGGTAGACTCCAGCCAAAAGCCTGCACTCTGCCATCCTCCTTCTGCACGTGAGCTTTCACCTGGCGGTACTGCTCCCTCTTCTGCTCCCGGCGTGAGGCTAAGCTGGCTTCAGTTCTGGGCAGCAATCAGGACAGAGGAACTGCTCAGTTATGCTCTTTAGAATACCTTGTGCAATGGGAATTGCTGTTAAACTCAATAACCAAGATCTCTGTGGAAGCACTGGGCTACCTCAGGATATCCCTAGTTTTTTTCACCTATCAAAACAGCAGGTTTCCTGTGGGTTATTTTTAAGGGATTGGTGAAAAACAGGCAAAACCAGAAAGTCTATTGCCAGCAGTCTTAAAAGAAATTACCTTGGGTTGTGTACCTCCAGTAGGAGCTTTAAAAGCTGTAACTCACAAGGATATATTGCCAAAACAAAGCACAGGAGAAAAAAATAATTGCAGATTCTTATTAGTCTGACTCTTAAGTGAACCCTAAGTACCTGTACAGTTATTGCCCAGCTACAACATTTGCATATAAAAGTGTACCAAGTGTTGCCTCCTGTGCCTAAATGCACTTTTCTGCAAGACAGTGGTATTTACCAAGTAGAATATTTCAGTTACTGCTGCACATTTCACTCTGCACTATCTTGAGACCCTATGAATCAACACTCACTTCAGGAGAACATTATATTTCACTTAGCAGCATGCTAGTAATCTCAGAGGACTGAAAGAGTAAACAGTTGATAGAGAATATCTACTAGTGTAAAACCAAAATGTCTTACTCTTCACTGAGGAATTCAAAGGCTTTAGATTTGTCACTGGGTAATTGAGATAAGGTGCTGCTTCTTTTCTTGACTGATGGAGTAATGTGTGAGGTTGGAGCATTATATTTAACATTGACAGGAGGTTCTGGTTTCTTTGCTGTATTGCTGGATGAACTGAAGAGCCTGCTAAAACTAGAAGAAGAGAAAAAGACAAGAGTCAAGATTTGTCAGATATATCCAAATTTGACTTTGCAGGCGAAACACCGCATATGCCAGCCTGCTCCAAACTGTTAAAGTAAGAAACTGGAGCCCAACATAGCAGCAGCAGCCACCACACACTCAGCAACACTCTCAAAGCACAAAAAAATCATGGGTGTAAGAAAAATTTAAAGGATTATTATCTCATTTATCAAATTCAATGGAAACTTCATCTTGAATTGGCATCTACAGAGAAGCAACAAAAGGTTGTTAGGATGTGAGCATCACACCTGGAAGACAGTTCTATGAAGGACATTAGTTCATGCAGAGAGCATTTTAAAAACCCCACTGTTTTCTAGACAACAAGATAAAACAGTTATCAGCAAATCACAACATCAAAAGGATTATTTGACAAATATCTTGTTGTGAAAAACACCGGTTTAGATTTAAAGAGCTTGAAGTCAGCAAGGAGAATGTAACAATCAGTAAGCTGTACTTCACAGAAGGAAAAGAAGATGAAATAAATGCAATCCACACACACTATTCAGGTCTCTACTCTTCATCAAAAAATGAATCCAGAAAATCTGCTCAGAACAAGAATCCTGGTGCACATTCAGCAAGAAAAAAAATTCCAGCACTTTGGCATTTAATGTCACAAAGTGCACAGTCACTCACTACATGCTGCAGCTTACAATACATTTTGTCTTCCAGACCAGTCTTACCGAGCTGGCATGCTAGGCAACAAGAGGAGAAGGGTTAAGATATCTTCATCTGCCAAAAAATAATTAGCTAACATACACAAATGTGCCAGCTCATCACTTAGGGTCTTTATTTATTTCTGCCAGTGAGTTGTGCTTCTATACTTACAACTGCCAAATGCTTGATCTTTTCTTCTCTTGCATGGCTGGATTTTCTCTGGATGCTCTAAAAGAAATGAATTCCAAGTTTACTGAGTAAGCAACAACTAAAAAAATGAAAAGGAATGGAACAGTGTGTAATTCTTATTTTTTTAAAAAGGATAACATCTTGAAAATAACAAAGACTGCTCCTTCTTTACTGATCAGAGCACAGAACTGAAATTCCCACTAGAGAAAATAGTTACATAAACTTCATCCTCATTTCTTTGCATCCCAAACAAACTGGCAACTTTTCAGACAGAATAGACAAGTCTGCATAACAATTCGTAGTAAAAAAACTCCAAGAAAGTAGTAAACAGTTTTAAATTATTCTTCCCCCTATTTAATATTTTAACCATTGCTTTTTGTTTTAAAGCCTATTCATCTTCAATGCATCAGTAAATAATTGATAAAGTGAGTGTTCCCATAGCCACAGATAAGAGATAAGAGAGGATTTCTACAGCAGACAACAGCAACAGAAAACAAGCCATGGCTGTTGGGAATGTGCATTTTCCTCCTAAAGGGTCACAGGCAAGAGGACAATGGGAACAATTCCATGTCACTGCTGTCCATGGCCAGCAGGCAGCACCACAGCCTCTGATACATGTGGTCAGGGACAAGGATGAGGTCTGAGGCAGAAGACTTAGGTTTGTAAACCATACATTCCAAACAACTGAATATTATGGATGGAAATGAGAACACATCACCATCTTTATTGCTTATATTTAACACACCTTGCAGAACTTTAAACTGTTTTATCCTGAGCAATCCAAGTCCTTCCAAAGGAATGATGCTCAGTCTGAAGACTACACTATCCCTATTTTGACATCACAAGGTATGTGTACACACAGAGTAATTTTTACTGCCCACCAGATAAACATTATTTACAATTACCAACTTTTGTAACTGTTCCAAAATAAACATATCTTGAAAAAATGTGTGTATTTCACATCATGATTAGGGAATGAAAGCTCTCCAGGATCCCACAGGACTGAGCAGGGTGTGAACAGGTGTCCAAAGCCACCCAGAGTCAGTTATTCCTTTGTCTTACAAAGGACAACCCCACTGATTCCCCAGAGGAGCTCTGGGATGAGGAACCATTTGTTGGGATGATGGAGCTTCTGAGCCTCCTGGAGGGACTGGGAATGGCCTATCCAAACCAGTGAGGCAGCTTTGAAACCCTCCTGGTTTGTATGCCCTGCTGAGGCCATTCTGTGTCTCTGCTATGAAGTAATACATCTTCACTGAGGTCTCACCAAGAACCATTCTGACAAATTACACACCCATAACCTAAAAACAACACTCCTCATGAGAAAAACAAATCGGCTGAGCAGATCCCTCTGCAGCTAAAAATCAGCAGGAGCTGTGTTAAGGACTCACCTGATCATCTCAGTCCATCGCACAGCCTCCTGCAGCTCCATCAGCCTCTCCTTGTACTGGTTCCTCTCCATCAGCACCCGCGCCATCTCCACTCGCGTGAAGCGTTTCCGCTGCGCCGTGGGGACGTCGCTCTGGGCACAAGGAACGAACGTGGCAGGGACAAAGTAGCACCACAGGGCCCTGCAGAGCCACCCTCTGCTCCTGGGAACAGCCAGGAGGCTGCCCTAGCCAGGCTAGGGCACAGTTCCAGATTTTAAATAGTTTGGCCCTTTGGAAATCGGAGTTGTACCTTCCTCTCCACCCATCCTTTGTATGCAATATAATGTGAATGAAAACAGCTCTTCAAAAAGAGTGTGGTAATAGTGGGCAGAGAGGAAAACAAGCAAACTAATCACTGTCAACTAAAGTTCACTTGTGCTCTTTAGATCTTCTGTCATTTCTATACAGGGAGGAACTTTTCCACTACTTATTAAGCAGTAAGTTTAAGTAGCACTCACTAAACACACAGATTTCTAAAGTCCCATTGAATTACACACACAAAACCACACACACACATACACCTACATCATCATCCTCTTTAGCCTTCTGTCTTGCCTCCTCTGCTTCTGCACGAGCTCTAAACACAAAGTAAAAAACAGCTGCATTAAATACCACAGTAGACATCGTCTTCTTTTCCTTTTCTTACAACCATGGCATTAAACTTACTTTCTCAGCTCTTCTTCCAGTTCTTTATTCTTCTCTTCAAGCTTTTGTTTTGCTTGTTTTACAGCCTCTAATTCACCTTGTAGTACATCCTTCTCACAGGTCAATTCATCCACCTTTGCTATTAAATCATTCTTCACTACATTCAATGCATTTCTAGACAAACATTGAAAACACATGGTTATGAGGATGACCATGGTCTCACAGTTCAGCCTCAGCCTTGTTTTATTTTTGAATACCTGCACATGTTTTACATAGAACTGCTATAAAGAGATACAGCATTCTTAGAGGTCAAACCATCTCACCCCAAATCTCCAGCATTCAAACACATTCACATCCTCTCTATTAGAAAAATGTACTGATAAATCAGTTCACTTAGAATAAATTCCTCAACAGTACTCCAGTGGATTTGCTTTTGCACTTAAAGCTGTGTGTCTGATAGGGAGTTGATCTCCTCAGGACACAGCACTGATTTCTTGGAGCCTTACAAGGATAACAGTAGATTTTGCTTCTTAGGTCCTTAATTTCTAGAAGAAGACCAACTCAGACAAATACACCTACAAATTCAAAATACTTACTGAAAAATAAAATCATCATGCACTACACTTAGAATTGAAAGCACATTTGTATAGTTTCAATTCTGTATCAGGATATTGAAAATATAATGATATAACAGGAAGTCAGTATTTTTACACAAACATTCTCACTCACTTTGTCTCCAGCAGCTGAGTGTTTTCCAATATAAGGTTTTCAACCTCACGCCCCATTCCTTTCCAAAGGAAACAAACACATTAAATTAGCAAATAAAATGGATGTTTTGACAAAACTTATGTATTTCCACTGTCTAAAATCAACTGAATTTTAAGAATGACAATCTTGTCAGAAGAACTGTGAGCTATCTGAAGTTTCAGGTCCAACCTACCTTCTACAATGACCTTTCCCCCCCACCTTCTCCCAGTCTGACTTCAAAGAAAGCCCAAAGACATCCCTGACTAAGCACAGGCCAGTGCTGCTGCTCTGTGTATTTAGATGTTACAGTACTGAGTCAAAAACCAAACACAGCACATGTTACAGAAGTATTAGATCACAAAAAGTTAAGTTTAAAATGCTCAACTGTCTTTTACACCAAGTTAGATACCAAAGTGTATCAGTTACAGACACAAGACATGCTGAATAAAGTTCTGATTGTGAAAGCCCTGCAGATTTCCCCAGAGCAAATGATACCTTACCAAAGAAATTATGGTCTTTAAAGCCCATGCATTCCATGTAGAGCAAAAACAAGAACAAGAAACATTTCATGTGAGGTGTAGTATGAGCGAGGAGCAATAAGAGATTTAGACTTAGGAAATAAGAGCCAACTAAAACAAAGCCACCACCAAAAATCTGAAGTGGGATGTGATGTGATTAGAAGCAGGATTTATAGAGAAGACTGATGTTGAAGAATTTAAGTCACAACCATTTCCATTGATTTATTAAGTTACTGATTTTCATAAGAGGTTTAAAGTCCCTTATTTTCTGTGAAATAATTTAGAAGCACAGTTCTTGGAAGAAATTCTAAACCATTTAGAAGTTTCCAATTAATATGTTATTATAGAAAAAAATGAACATAACTTCTCAAGTAACTACTTCAATGCTACTTAAATTTCTGGAAATTAATTTCTCACCCTACTTTTTGCATATCTAATATAATTTTCAGAATTTTAGAAAAGGTAATTTCAGGAAAGAATAATTATTTTGTATTTTGCATAGCAAAATAATTACCACACAGATAACAGCAGAAATTATGTTAATTCAAGATTAACATAATGAATGAAAAAGGTATCTTAATGGTGGAGGCCTTTTAAAATACTTTAGGAACACAATCTTCTAAGCAACTTTGGCAGCAGAAGACTTTAAAGATATTTGGATAACAAAGAAAAAAGGTATCTATAAATAGACATGCAAGTCAAAGTTCCCTCTTTTGACATTTCCTTCTCTGGGCTTTGGATTCAAAATAAAGGCCATTAACTGAAGTCACTTAGATAGCCACAGTTATTTTATCAATATCTGGAGAAATCCCCTATACTGCAGCCATCAAGAGATTTTACTCAAGTTCCTATTGCTTTTTAAACATTTTCAGTATCACAGATAAAAGTATAGAAGTAGGATAGATAAAAGTAGGATCATGTCCAACAGGTCTCAGGATCTTTTATAATGCAAGAACAAAAACTAGAAAGCCAAAGTGCAACAGCAAAAAAAAACGTCACCAAGCAGGGAAAAAATGCAGAGAATGTATTTTATGAGAGCAGCAGCCAAGAATGCCTAACTGGAGAAGCAACAGATTTCAAAGATTTTTTGAAAAAAGAAGCATACACACCAGAATATTCCCCTGGGTATGCAGCCCAAGAGAAAACAGATTAGAGAATCCCAATTAACTATTTTTACACAACTCCATATTGAAGTTTAATGCTCACTTAGAACATGTCCAAATGCTTCAAACACACACACTATCCTGGATGCAGGTGTGGCTTTTCAAGTTTTGGACTATGGTTGTCCTCAAAGGGAAATGACAATTCTAAAACAAAATTTTCAGACCAACACATTCTGCATAACAAACGCAGGCATAACCCTAGGCTCAGTTTGCATCCACTGGTGTTTCCAGCAGTAAATTTACAGAAAATGGTCATAAACTCACTGACAAACCTTTAATAAGTTATACTAAAAAGCATATTATTTTTTGCCTATTAGAAACAAAGCATTAGAATCAAGACATCCTGACAATAGTTTGATTTTTTTATCAGTTTATCCCAGCTAAGGGATGGATGTTGCTCCATGTCAATACTTCTCCAGTATCTGTGTTTTTGCATGCAGAATGTGTGATTAGCTGTCCCTGTGGCAATGGAATGACATCCAAGAGTTTGGATGGAGAATGACAGTAAGGATGTGGAGAGCCTCACTGCTCAGAGTGACAACAAAGAAAAACCATCTCACACTGGAGATAGGCCCATTACTTCTAGTGATAATACCTGCAGAAATGTTTGATGTAAAATAAGTTTCTGGAACACTGAACAACCAGAAATCCAGATTGCACACAGGAGTTTTAACAGTCCCAACAATCTGTATTTTTGCAGGCTCAGAGGACAGAAGCAAACAAGCTGCTGATTGTCTGCACACAACCCATTCTGAAAGCACCTGAGGCTGGCATCTGCATTTTATCCATTCCATAGTACCAGCTCTCATTATTTCAAAATGAGGCCTGAACAATTATATAACAAAAAAAAAATCTTGCTACATTGTTTATAGAAAGATTATTCTTCTGATGATCTTTTTGATCTTGCTCAACTCAAAACTCAAATTTTTTTCAGTCAGTATAGAAACAACAGCAAGCTGCTAAGGGGAAGGAGAAATATGGGTTTCCCCTCCCCTACCAATTAACAGTTTGATTCTCAAATTACCATCATTTCATTTGCTGCAATTCTCTTTCAAGTTAAAATCCCTAAGGAGGTGATAAAGCCAGGCCACTACAGATCAGGCACGACCTGAATAAAACTACTTAAAACTAGTTCAAGACAAAAATCCTTCCTTGAGATAAAAATCCTTATGTAAGAGAACATACAGGGAGAAATGGAGAATAGTGTAGGATGTGTCCCAAAAGATTAAGATCGTTATACAGAGAGAAAGAACAAACACTTTCTTCTGCTTTTGCATTCCAATAACGACCTTAGGATGCCACTCAAACAATTTTAATGCAAATGAAGCCTGGCAGTAATAATTAAGCACTTCCTAAAAAGGAAAATTGCTGTATACAGCATCTTTAAATAACCTTTC
This sequence comes from Catharus ustulatus, assembly GCF_009819885.2. Classification (NCBI taxonomy): domain Eukaryota; kingdom Metazoa; phylum Chordata; class Aves; order Passeriformes; family Turdidae; genus Catharus; species Catharus ustulatus. The sequence goes on from NC_046240.1 coordinate 6,382,477, forward strand.
TTACCCAGTAAATCTGCACCTTCATCCACATCTCCAATTAGGCCAGAACCAGCAGATGACAGCTCTTCAAAGAGTGACTCTGTGTTACGGTCAAATGCTTTGTTCTTGATGCCTTTGGTGGGAGTGCTGGGCAGAGAATTAAACAAAACATGAAAAAGCAGGGAGATAACACTCCCACAAAAAGAAAAGCTCTCTCTGTATTTTTTACCAGGAGTTCATTTGTTCCCTCAAACAAACCCCACAAGCTTTCAGTTGGCTTACAAGTTCTAAATTCTATTCTCAAATACTGCTTTGCCACCAAGATCTCAAACTTGAAGCAGTTGCTGATACTGAGCTGGACAGTATTTTAATAAATTAAAGCATATCAAGTTTTGGCCTATAGAAATTCAGTTGTGTCAGGACTTAGTCAGCCCAAATGCCTGAAGAACAGACAGCTCAGCTAAACTGTAAGACATTTAATACAAGAATGCAAGAGAACTGAATAGTAGGAGGTCAAAATATTCCTCTGGTCAGAGAAGGGGTTCCTTTCACACAAAGCTCTTACACCCTCAATATTCACCATACAGGGTAATTCTATTCTTCCATCATAAGAATGAAACAAAGACAGGAAAAAGGAAAATTCCCATACACAGCATCTTTAAATAACCTTCTAAAATTTGTCTTCTTCAAATCACAACACACAACTTACCTGGAACCCTTATATCCACTGAGATCTTTGTCCATATCCAACTCTGGAGTTGACTCAATGATTGCCTGAACTTCAGATTTTTCTTCATTTTCATTTCCTCCTGGGGCAAAGGTACATAAACAAAATCATCATGATACATAAACTATAAGTAGTAATTCTTATAATTACTTATAATTCTTAGAAGTAAGCAATCACCAACTTAGGATACTTCTATTCAATTAAAAAGACCCACAGATTCTGATACTCTGACACTGGAATTTCTAAGTCTCTCCTGAATGTAACACAAGTCATCCAACAAGCAGTTATTTCCTACTATTTCTGTAACTGAAATCAAGATGTCCAACACTTCATGACTCTTTGTGCCTTTTCTACTGCCAAATAAATGTCATAAATAATTCTGATTCAGAAGAAAAAAGGACTAAAGTCACCAATAAACAACAGACTTATCTCTGACCAATATTCTGTACTCCCTAAAATATTGAGTAAAAACCCCATTCTCATTTGTGGCACAACAAAAGGCAATTAATAAGTGATCAAATATGAGGTCCATAGTAACCCTACATTAAGAAGTTAAAGCAGCTCACCAGTGCAAATATTTCTTGTCTCTTGAGCTGCCTGTACTTCAATATTCTTGCTTACATCCAGCTTCTCATTTGACATCTCTGAGTCCTTTGCAAGCCCTTCAACATTTTCCTTTTGAGGGGTTTCAGCAGGCAGCACAGGAACATCTGAAGCAGCTGTGGATGCTGGAGTAGTACATTTGGAGCCTGCTTGGCTAACATCAGAGAGCTCATCCTAGAATTGCACCATTACCAGTAAAACATGAATACAAAGTGTTATTAGAAGAGTTGGGTATATAAAGTAAGGAATGGACAACAAAATAATCGTATTTTACTAAAAATTATGCAAATGCAAAGACAGATGTATAAAAATATTTTAAGCCAGTACAGTCATCTTCAATCTATAGCTGTTTCACTCTTGTTAAGGCAGTTATAGCTACATAAAAATGCCTTTATTTTTAATAGCAATGTTTGATCCCAGCTGACAATTTTAGTCAATACTTTTCTATGAAGTCTTCCACAAAACAAGCAGCATTCTCATTCTAAGAGTCCTTCTAGCTGCACAATGAACTGCTTCATCTTCCCAAAGGTGTTATAAAACTGAGAGTTCAGAATATGCATGGTACCTTAACAAGCAGCCCTGAAGCACTGATGCAAACATGGATTTAACTGATAAACAACTGCAGCAATTCACAGAATCATAACCACAGAATGGTTTGGGATGGGAAGGACCTTAAAGATCATTTTGTTCCAACCCCCTGCTGTGGGCAGGGACACTTTCCACTAGACCAGGTTGCTCCAAGCCTGCCCAACCTGGCCTTGAACATTTCCATATTTGCAAGCACTTCACTCAGGTTTTGTGCACTTCCCAGTCAGAGTTGTGAGCACAGGCTGACCCTGGGAATGAAACATGGAAGTGCAGGAACCACTTGTCCAGTTATTTCATGATTATAAGCCGCACCTGATTATAAGCCACACCTCTGGGTGTCAGCAACTGTCTTGGGTTACAATACAGAGTGTGATAAAAGGTATCTGTTCTATCACCATCTGTTGAGGGTGGGGCAGTGATCCTGATCTCCGTGGGAGATATTCTGCTAATGGGCATCCACTGAAACCAGGCAGGGCATTGTTCTTTATCTTTTCATAACCCATCCTTCCTCCAGCCAGTCATTTTCTGCTCATGGCCATTGAGTCCCACTGTGGGACTGATAAAATTACTGCATCCCATTGGGAGTTGCTCCAGCCAGGGGGAAGAGCCCAACATTTCTTACCAAGATAAAAACAGAGGGTTTGGAACACTAAGGGAGCTCCTTTCTCCACTGGACTCCAGAGGAAAACCGGATTTCTCCACATCACCACTGGAGCTCCGGAGGGAAACTGCACCTTGTACAGGAGCACTGTTCCAACTGAGCCACATCTGTCACTGCAGGAGGATGCAGCCACCATGGAATGGGACTGCTGCCAACACCCTGCCTGAGTCAGGTTGTACTCTGACTTTGTCAGGGTTTGGGGTTTGTTCTTTGTAGTCCTGTATTTCTATTTTAATTTCCCTAGTAAAGAACTGTTATTCCTAATTCCCATATCTTTGCCTGAAAGCCCCTTGATTTCAAATTTATAATAATTTGGAGCGAGGGGGTTTACATTCTCCGTTTGAAAGAGAAGTTCCTGCCTTTCTCAGCAGACACCTGTCCTCCAAACTACAACAGCAACTTTTTGTTCTCTGTCCATATATAAGCCGCACCTGATTATAAGCTGCACTTTGGGTTCGGACCAAAATTTTACTCAAAATGGTGTGGCTTATAATCGTGAAATTACTGTACATTTCAGATCAACCAAGGAACATCAGTAAACAGCTCCTCCTCAGAAGCTGATTCCTGGCAACAATTTACAGTGACACTGTGTCAAGACCCATAAGTATGGCACCAATTGGATTTAACCCAGCTGCTGGACTCCAGACTGGGACATCACTCAGAGCTGCATCAGGTGGGAGGGCAGAGTACTACCTGAATGTCCTAACAGCCCTTTTTTGGCTCTTCTCTCATCTCCTTCATTCACATTTTACCTCCTATTCATGGCCAGACCCACATCAGATGTTGATTTATGACTTAAGCAGCACATGACAGTGACCAGCAGCTCACTGCAGAGAGGAAAACAAGTCTGCCTGTTTAGGCCAATAGTTTCTAGCACACACCATTAGAGGAATACTGTTGGGGAAAATAAATATGTTGAGGCTGCTGTGTGTAAAATGAAGGCAGGATGGTAAATTTTTATTAAAAGTTCTTGTAGGGTTAGCTTGGAATCAGAGCTGAGGGCAAGAGTCCTGGATAAGTTGTGACTTTTTTTTTTTTTTTAAAGAGAATGTGGTTGAACTTGTCAAGAACAAAACAGATTTAGATTTTGCAAAGCACAAATTCACTGCATGTCTTTTTGAGGATGAAATGAAACTGAATTTTAAGGTTATTTTAAAAACACACAGAAAAGACCTGCATGTAGATATACACTGTCTCACTTGTAACTTACAGATTTCTCCTTTTGAAATTTTTATTTGTGTGGGGACAGGGAGTAAAACACACATTTATGTATATCAGGATAAATGTAAAGCTTGCAGCCTATAGTACCATCTCCACATTGAATTTGCAAGCTCTAGAAACAAAAACCCAGCACTAGCTGCCTATCAACTACTGACAGTTCTCATTGTTTTATAGTAAACTGCAGAATAACCAATTATTAATATTTGATTTTGTCTCAAAAGCATTTAGAAACACAGACACCTCTAAAGGAATAAAAGAAAAGAAAAAACCACTCTGCAATTTACCCAACTGCCTTTTGAATGGGAGAAGCTGAGGCACTGACTAATGGTTCATACTCGAGCGAGCAGATACAGAAGGGAGGAAGTGGTGCCCCTTACCAAGGGCATCCAGAGCTCACACAAGTGAGGAATAAAACCTCAGCAGAGCTGCTGGCTCTGTTTAAACATTTCTACATCTTTGTATTCCAAGAGCATCCACTAACTGATGCAGCACAAACTGATCACTGACTTTCACACACAAAGCTCAAGGAAAATTGCTTGACAGCACAAAAAAAAAAAGCAGGGAATAGAATAGTTCTTTCCCTAAGGGAATTTCAAATCACCCCATCTATTTTACATTTCTGACTTTATTATCTATGGTATTTTTTTAGCTTACCCTTGGAAAGCACAAAGATTAAACTATTATGAATGTTGGTTCTAGAACTAAAGAAAAGCAAAAGCAATTTCACTAAGTGACACTGAATTAATCAGAATATTTCGAAGCCTAAATATTTGAAAGTCAGTACTGTGTTGACTTAGCAAAATTGGCTATTTTTTGGTCATGTTGCCAAAAGACTCTTCCTGAAATAAAAGAAAAAAATAGTTTAAAAATGCAATCATTATATCTGAAGGAGCAACTCATCTGCAATGCTGTGCAGGGATGAGTAGAAAAGAATGACTGGTACATAATTGTGTATCATCTTACAATTACATCTAGCAATGTCACTATTGCACAAGCTACAGAATTCTCAGATTTTTTCATCTCTGCCACCTCCTCTTTGTGATACTTTTGGAGGAAACACTGACCACTAATCAAAGGTTCAGGCATGAATGGAAAACAGATACTACAAAGTAGCAGAATCTTGTTTGTGCCCTGCACAGGATGTTAAAAATATTCAGAAGAAAAGTATTAGAGAAAAAAGTTTCAAATGCTGGTTTTGACTTCAATATATTCAAACAGGTTCTGACTTCAACATTATTCAACAGGTTCACTTCAGAAGTACTTGGCATTCACACATACAAAGTAAATATGTTGCTTTGGACTCAGTGAACTTATTCTGAATAAACAGATTTGCATAACTACAGTTTGTGCTATTTTTGAGAGTTCTGCTTTTAGCAGTGCATTATTTTTATAAGAATTATACCAAGAAGCCTATTTTGACAATATGGATTAACCAATTTTCTGAGGAGAAAGATGGAATCACAAGGTTCCCTTTCCACCTCATCTCCACCTACTCCTAGTCATAACTTGTATTTATTGTACATAAGTTATATTTCAGTCAGCTTTCCTAAAATCTGCCCATTCAGTGATGTTAATAACATAAGACAAAGGGAATTGGACATATTCAAGATCCAACCTCCTGACTGGCATCCTTTTTAAGTGCCAAATTTTTAGAAGCAAACACACACTGTCACGTTGATAGCCCTATAATTAACCACTGCTTACTCTTCCCATTATCTCCTTATGACCTCTATGATAAGTAAATGGATTCCTATTACCCCCACACAGTTCTTGTAGTTCTGATCAGTTAATATTCCCCTCTAGACAGGTATTAAGTTCACTTAAGAGGAAACTCTTCTCAGCTGTATGCCTTTCCAGAAATAACAGCACATCCACAGGCTTCCAAAAAACCTCATCAAGAAATACATCTTGGAGGATTTACACATTCTGGAGTTCTTCACCCTGCAGATCCTCCTCCTGCTGTGCTGTGACTGCACCCTAGACTGCCAGACTCACACTCCAACCCCGCTGCACCCATTCCTCCACTCCTGCAGATTGTTTTATTCCACCCTCTCACAGTTGGAACACAGAACAATTGCAGGAATTATAGCCAAGCTACAACTAAGGGAAGTCATGATCACAGACTGATTTAGGACAGTGAGGTCATTCTCAGCTCTGTGTCTACCTGCACCACACACCTGGTAGTGGGCAGAGGCTGTATGAAGAGCACTACCATGTAGTAACCAAAGTTTTCCTTCTAAAGCAGCATTAATAAAACAAATTAGACTGTTCCCACTATCTAGTGTGGGGAAACAAGTTAGGACCTTTGGAAAGAGTCCTTAGTCAGAAAGAAAAGACCCACTGTTGAGAATAAGAGAACTAAACTGTTATTATCACCCATTTGGAAAATGCCCCCAAAACTTGGTTCCTTGTACTAGGAAAGTTCCCTCAAAGCTCACTGGAATAAGCAACACACTCGGCTTACACAGAGATATTTTAGGGATCTACCTCCTCTCTTTCAATTTAGTTTGGTTTTTTTTCCATTCTCCAAAAGACCTACCAGCTGTTATGGGAGTTTTTCCTGGCACCCAGGCTGTGCTCACCTTGAGGCTGGTGTGAGAGCGTGGCTGGCTCAGCTCGTGGAATTTCCAGTGCTCTGCTGCAGGTGTTTCTGCCGCGTCCTTCTGAGCCTCGGGCGTGAGGAGAGCATCTCCTGCAGGTAATGGGAAGATGCCCAGGGATATTGGACGCTCCTTCCTGTTGGAAAGACAGGCAGGGTTCATCAGCCATCTCACATGTGCCACAGTTTGTTTTCCTGCAGGCCTCTGAAATCAGCAGGGAAGTGGAGAAGTTCCAGGTTCAAACATCCATTAAATGCACAGTGCAGCACTCCCAGACTGTGCCACAGCACCCAATAATTCCTCATTTCACAATTGCCAAGTCAATTCCATGGCTTTAAATAGCAGTTATTGATTTACACTGCAGCTAATCTGTAGCAAACAAAAGTTTTACAGAAATGAAACACCAACAGAAACATAAAACAAAAACGTTTCCTAACTTCAGATTGAAAATAGTTTTCAGCAGCCACCACTGAAAATACTATTCTGTACCTTTTTCTCCAAGATATAAGCACATAATTTCTACAACAGCTAAATCATCAACTGAAGCATTTGCAAAATTGTAAACAGTAAGCCTCTTCTCAAATCATTGGGTATTTTATTCCTGAAGATCACAGAAATTACAAGGATTTGTGTAAGAGAAAAGAACTGGGTCAGGGAATTACCAATGCTACAACTGGCTCAACTAAAAATTGTGTAGTTTTACCCAAGATCAGTTCAACACTCTACTTCACCCTAAAGCAGCACAAAAGCTTGTGCCAGCAAAGCAAATTATTTCATCCCAAATTTTCACTTCTTCACTCTTTCTACGTCCCTATGGCAAATCGCATTTGGCAATTCCAAAGGTTTATGTAGTAACCCTCAAAAGAAACACAAAATCCCCAGGTCAGTAGCGTGCTAAGTGAACAAAAGGATTCATTCTTCCTGCTTCATTTGTCTCTGCTAGCAAGAGACAAAACCATTGTGTGCAATGCCATTCATAGGATGCTGTGGCCAGCCCCGAAAAGGAAAAATATCAGCCAGGCCTAGAACTGAGATAAGCAAAGTGTTTGTTCAGGCAGAACAATGTAATGCAGAAAAAAGTGATTGTAATCAACTAGCACAGCTTTAAGTATAGTAGAGGTAGAAGATAAAAGTGTGCAGAAGTGATGGCATAGTTTTCACATTTTAGCATTATAAAAAGTCAAGTCACAACCACACGTGCTTTCTTTCACAAGGCCCTTCACAAATTAAATATAACCTAGGCAGAATTAGTATCTGCATACAAAATACATGCAAATAAATATATGGCAGGGAATGCTGAAAAGCAAAAGCTAAGCATTTTTGGACATATTTTTGATTTTGTTTATTTGAAGAAAAGTTAGTGAAGAAAGGATTTTACTTAGCAATTAATCAGTAAACTCTAGTTGGAAAATTTTACAGTGTCAAAATCACAATGTTCAAACAGCAAACAATTCTAATTGGCATGGACCTTCTTTAGTCCAGGTGTACAAAGATGCTCCTTTTCACAAGGGTAATTGCATCTAACTCTCACATTGGAGCTATGTTGGCCTTTCAGAAAAATTATTCCAAATTAAGTCATGAATTGTGAAGTAGTTTAGCACAACAAAGCAGGCAGCAAAGTGAGAAAAGCAAAATCAGTCTGGGTTACAAAACTCAAAACAACAGATAATGTTCCAGCATCTGCAACTGCTGGAATGAGAAAGCCCACAGTGGATTCCAAGGATTCCCACTATTGTAACAGGTCCTGCTTTGCTTTAGATTTCCCACAACTCTCAGGCATGTGGGGAACAAAAGACAAGCACAGAAGCTGAGATTATGTCAAAAGAGGGCTGAGACCATTTCATTGGATAAGAAGTGCAGGAACAAAAAGGAGGAAGAAAAGCTGCCCTTCAGTGGCTGCTAGGGCTGCACTATGGGGCCAGCACATTTCCTTACTGCAGGACATGCCACAAAGCTGATCTGCTTTGCAGTCCTCAAAGGAGAGAATATTAAATGGGCACCAACACAGTTCATATGTGGTATCGCTATTTTTTCCAGATTAGTTTGAAAGAAATTTTATAACAAACACATTTTGATGTGTTAGAACAGAGGTCAGGTGCATTGGCATGCTGTACAGTAAATGAAGTTTGCAAAAGAGACTAATTTTGGAAATTCATCTTATTATGTGACTGTCTGCATTAAAAGAAGTGATCCAATTCGACTGAAGCAATTTCAATTTATTTCACTGCTTGTTGAGTAGAAAGCAAAGAACCTCTTCTGCTTCCCCAGTGCCCAAAAATACCTGAAAATGCCACAGTGAGCAGAATATTTTAAAAGCCTAAACTAATATTCTGAAGTGATGCACTGAAGCATTTACAGGAACCTTTAGGAACTTTTAGATACTCAGTTCTAAAATCTGACTAGTGTTAAAAAAAACCCCAATTCTTCTACAGTTAGATTCCTTCATCCTATATTTTTATCTCTTTTTAAAAATGAATAAAGACTCAGAAAGCGAATTCTAATTTATGATTCCTAAAGCAAATCAGAAAGGCAGGAAAAAGCATAGCTTCCCCAAACCCCTCAAATCCATTAAGTACTCCAGGGGAGAAAAAGAAAAAAAAAAAATAGAAATCTACTTCTTAAACCATCTGACTGGTTACTGAATATGAGGTTTTGTTTTGGTTTTGATTTGTTTTAGAGCTGGGAAATATTTGTTCTGGGTTTGTGTTTCCCCTCCTTTTAAACAAACACAGCCTTCCTAACTAGCTGAATCAACAGAGTCTGACTTTGAATTTATTTTATTTCTTCATATTTAAATATTCATTCAAGTTTTTTATCAGTTACTGGTATAAATTGGTATTTCTTTCATCTATTGATTTGCTTTAACCTTTGTAACAACACTTCTGTGCTCACAGCCCCAAGTTAAAAGCACAGTACCATACAAAGTCTACATGCACCAAGAATTAAGGAGGAAAGTCATACAGCTGTTCAGAGAACACTTATTTCCTGCGTTTTTCCCATTTAAATTAAATATACTATTAAATTTATAACCACAAGTGAAACATGTCAAGTTTTCAGACCAAAAAGCTGCCTTTTAAAACTTTTCCAGCTGTTTTCCATCTGTAATTACAGTATTAAAACACAGCAAGACTACTTTTAGCCACAATATTCTAATGCATTTGTGTCTGCTACTGCTCCAGGCACGTAGGACAAACCTGGGGGGGAGGGACTGGGGACAGACAGCTGGCAACTTGCCATACAAGTACAGAAACAGGGGAGAGGGGAACATTTGGCTGAACAATAGTGAATAGGCTTTAAGAACTCTAATGCTTAAATAATGAAAGATTTTTTTCCCCCGAACCAACCAATAATCAGATTTTTGGAAAATAACATGATCGACTAATTACCGTGGTTTTAACATCAATTAACTGATCTTACATAAGCCTTTTGGTTAAAACAGGTGCAGGTTAATAGTACAAAGCCTCAGGCTGCATACATTTACGCTACACAAGATCAGCCAAGCACCTGACAATACACTGAACGTGAGCTTTATCTGACATTAACACTGCAGCTTTTGCAGCAGGTTACAATGAACTGATGTTGAGAGCTTTGCACAGAAGGGATACATAAATGACCTTAAATAAAAGGCAATGAAAAAACAGATTGTATCTCTGTACAATCATAGACACATTCACAACAAAACCTGACATTTATATGTAATTTATTTCTCGAATTAATCCGTTTGAAAAAGCGGAACAGAAAGCAGAGGAGCAGCGAGAGCACACGAAGAGGGGGTTCAGTGGTTCAGAGTACCTGAGGATCCTTGGGAGGTTCTGTGTCAAGGCTGGCACCCCAGTGGAAATGGAAAAGTGCACGAGCAGCAGAACAGAGAGCGACACCAGGATGGCTGAGTTAATGACCACCGCCCCGCCAACGAAGCCAAACACAAACAGCAGCATGCAGCCCGGATTCATGGCGCTGCGCTGGCATGGTGGAACGCCGACTCCGAGAAGGCTACGCAGGGGCCAAGGGGGGATCTTTGTAGGCAAAGTCTGTCATTCAGCCGCCACCACAAAAACAATGCCATCAGCAGCAGCGGCAGCAGCGCGTTCCACTCTTCTGCAGCAGCTCCAAAGCAATGACATCACCGCCCTCCTCCCCCTGCCGCTCCTCACAGCGGCGATGCAGTAGCGCAGAGGCTCAGCCAGCCCCAGAGTGCTTCTCCCTCCTTGCACGCAGGGTTCAGAGGTTCCAAAGCTCCCAAATCTGCATAATCTATTCCCAGCGAGCCCTGAGGAGCAGCGGTTTCCAGGCACGCACCTGCACTGCTCCGCGCACAAAGGCGCGGCCACGCCGTGCCGGGACAGCCGCTGACATTCTCCTGCCTGCCCCAACACAAACACCCCCAAAAAGCTGAAATGGTTTAAGGTTCATTAATGTAGGAAGTAGATCTCAACGCTTAGCAGCACAACAGTAAAAGCCTCTTTCTACGGATTTCTACGCTGTTCTTTTACCGCAATCTAATCATGCAACAAATCTTTCTGATTCAGCCGAACCGTTGTTGTAGGATTAAAGAACAAAGTCTTGCAAACACAAATGAATGGAATTTTTTTTTCTCATTTCAGGGTGAGAGAGCAATAAATAGCTTACCTAATTCTACTGTGTGTTGTGGATTCTAGCTGATCACCCCCTGTTAGCTGATGAAGTTTGGTTCTTTCCAAGTGCTCCATATAATTGTGTATCATCTGTTTAAAAGGACAGAAACAGCAACAAATTTTTAGTAACATTTACTCTTACTACAACTGCATAGTTCTTGACCAATATATTCTCCCCCTGTAATGTTACATAGTAAAAGCATTTAGAGGCATTAAGGAAACAAAGAAAGAAGCAAAATTATACAGTGTGTAAAACCACAAACCAGAAGAGAAGTCCATAATAAATTAAAAATACTGGAGAACTTCCTTGTACATTCATGCACAGGAAACACCCTAAGGGTAAAGAAAGTGCATGCAATATTTCAAACAGGAGTTTGGAAAAGAAGTGCCATGTTCAAATCAGTTTTGGAGTCTGAGACCTCTATGTCCAGCAGATAACAGCATTTTTTACATGATACATAACAGGCACTACAGGCCTAATTGCAAAGTACAGTGAAGGTCAGACAATATGCCCCTCAAATATTAAACACTGAATCCACAGGCTAATAATGAGATTATTTCTGTAGGCAGAAATATGAAGTCCCCATTTCTTCTAAAGTACAAATAAGATTTCTATATTTTCTACAAGGGAAATTTGGTTTTAAATTATCTAGACTGACATCTCATTAAAAGGACAGAGGGGTTGTGGATTTTTAGCACTCAAGACGAGCTCTGCTCTCTCTCTCTCTCACAAGAGACAAGTACAGACCAACATGGCATTCCTGCAGTCATGATTTATTTAGAGCCCCTACTGCCACAGCCAAAGGATGCTGCTCTCAGCAGTAACTGATCCAGGACATGCATGGGGAGAAGGACCAGGTATCACTGCATCCTTCCAAGGCTTCATTTGGACACACATCCCTGAACTTGAAACTGGGAAAGCCTGAGGAAAAGCCTATGTGCAATTTGGTATTATTAGCATTTCCAGCATTCATGTTCACAGATGAACAGGGCTCTAGGAACAATAAAAGAGGAAAAATCACAGATGTACTGAAGATGAATTTAATGTACTTTTTTTTTCCTGAGACATATTCAGGTCATATCTTAACAGCTTCCTCTAGGAAAAAAAAAACCCAAACAACTATTCTTTAAAACTAATTTCTTTGCTATTCTACTCAGAGTATACAAACACTTCAGAATAGTGATATTACCAAGCATTTGTACAACCAGTTTATATAATCTTTTCTTTTAGGGACAGCTGCACACATGACTACTGAACTCAGCAGGACCTGGAAACCTACATTTATGTGTTACTCTCAAGACAGCTTTCATGTATCTGAGTGTGACCTTCAGATGCCACCAACCTCAGCTAGTGCCATCTTCTCAAATGCTGCTTGCCAGCATTAGCCACATAGGAATAAATATTCTTAGTTTCAAACAAACCAGTTTAAGACATCCTGACTGATGGATATTCTACAAAACAGTAACTTATGTTAAGTGCTGGTTACACAGAGATGTTGGTTTTACCAGCATTCACCTGAACTAATAAATATAATTCAGACCAGAACAAAATATCATGCTATTTTCAGAGAAACATTATATAATATACTTGGACTGCTGTCAAAAGCTTACAACACTTATCCTCCAACAAAACGCAGTGTTGCACCAGGCCATCCCATTTGTTTTCTGATTTTTTAATGCTTGCTCACACAGAGGCAAACAAAAGGACTGAAAGCTCCACCTTCAACTATCCACATTTGTTTTTTTCCATTTTAACCAAGCAGCCAGAACTAGGTATTCTAATTGTTCCTTTACATAGTTTTATAAAAATGTATTATAATGCAGACAGATTAGAAATTCCAAGGGGGGTGGTTGGGGTCATACCCCAAGAGTGCATGACTTTAAAATTAGACCATTAGACCATTCTGTATCCTGTTCATGCATTCCCTTTTCATGGGAGGAAGGTATTTCTGACCTGCCTACTAACATTCCCATTTGCAGCACACCATTTGGTTTCTTAAAGTCAAATTTTAAATAGAACAACTATTGTGTTTTCAGCCAGTGAACAGAAGATGAGTGTCTAGTACCTCTCCAGGGAACTGCTAACACATGGGAAGAGAGAACAGGGTCAGGAAAACCCACAGAACTTTCATGTTTTGCAAAGGACATGGTTTTAACCTACTCTCTTCCCTCCTCTCAGTCTGTTCTTTTGTTTACTGCAATGTCTCATCACATTTATTACCCACAGAGGCTGGAGGGCAGGTCAATTTAAAGGACTGTTCAGTTCATATTGCTCTGCAGCTGAAAATGATGCTGAAAATAAAATAAGCAAATCTGTAGATCACATACTTCAGCACAATACATATAAGCTATAGGAACCCAAAAACAAAATGAAAAACAAAATGTGCAGGGCTGCATGACAGTTTAAGATCAATAGAATCATAAGGTTCCATGTGCATGTGCAGTTCAGCACAGCAATTTCTCCAAAGATCCAGGCTATTTGTGCCTGTGGTGTCAAAAAAAATCTCAACATTGGTACCACCATGTAAAGGCCACTCTCTGCCCCAACCCAGGGATCCAAGGATAAAAGCTGACAATACTGGAATAGCATTCACAAAGAAATGAGTTCCTCACCCTCCCTCCCCATGGGATGGGAGTTCCACAGCTGGTGCTGCAGAGTTGTAAGAAATGGTATCTGAATTCCCAACTTCCACAAACTTAATTTGATGGGTGAAGTAATAAATACTGCAGCTTCTTGGGAAGCAAGCCCACTCTAACTGCTCATTTGAAGACTCGCTCCAAAACCACTGGGATTTGAACCAGATGACATTCAAAAATCCTTTTAATCTAAGTGACCCTCAAGCCTTGGAATATCCATGAAGTGCCACTCTGATCCAAAAAACATGTAATGAATTAATGCACTAGAATTCTGAGGACCCAAAATCTGATTACAAGTTCTGCTGTTTTGAGATTATTCAGCTGTTGAAATAAAAAGGTTTTAATACTACTGACTTAAAAATAGACCTAAATGGATTGATTTGCTCTCCACTCAGCACAATTTTTACTGAAGTTATGCTGGAGGACAGATGATAAATAATTGACTATGTCTACCCATCTTCTCTTCAATACAAGCTGCAGTTAACATTTAATCATCCATAACCTTTCACTATGGACAATTTGCTCTGCTGCCCATGAAGTCTAAGTATTTTGAATGCAACCAGCTGTTCCAAGGACACATATCACACACACAGAGAGCACTTCAGCATTGTTGTAATTAAACACATTGCTCAATTACCATTAGCTGAAGGGATTAAAGATAAACTCAGAACTTGGAAGAATTACCTTAGTTAACAGCATTTCACAGTTTAGGTGTTAATGATTTTAAGGCACATGTACAAACCAGCTACAAGACACTTTTGAACACATTACAGCATGAACATGAAATCCATTCCCTTTGAATGCAATGTCTTTCCACCTTATAAAAACACTCAGATTGGTTTCCTCGTATGGCAGGTGACAAGTTTTACAACTGCAGAAGTGTTACAAGGTTTTTCTACCTCTTGAACTTCAGCACTCAGTAAAAGACAATTAACACCCTGGCACTTATTTCATTTCTACCCTTACAAATACAACCACTCCCAGTGTACACAAGCCTGGCACTTGTCACAAACAAATGTGGATATGCCATGCTGGGGATATTGTTACCTGCACCTTTGCCTTAACCAGGCTGAGAGCATCTCCTTTATACCTTCCTTGCTCTTTCACTCCTCCTTCCTTTCTGTGTCACTGCTTTAGTTCCCCCAGACAGGTTTCAGTAATTCTTTGGCTGTCAGACCAGGCTCAGTGCTGCAGCCCTCGCTGCTTATCCTGCAGATCCAATCAGGCTGGGCACAAGCAGCTCCTCCCTTTGGGAATGTGCACCCAGCTGTGTGTATATAGATCTTTCTCTGTCCCACATAATCTAGATTTATTGAGGTAATAGATATTTCTACAATCTCCTTGATTCAGTATCAAAGTTCTAAACATACTTCCATGTAAGTACTTTTTTTCCTTCCAGGGTTTGTGGTGAGTTTCTCACCCAAGTAAAAACACCAATCCCACTGGAGAGCTTGATGCATCTTTATCCACACACAAGACAGTGATGCTGGCAGACACATTAGTATGTAAGGATGTTAAATCCAGGTTTTATAGATCAAGCTGTTAATGCTCAGCATAAGGCTTTAGAAAAACTATTTGCTTGAACTGATATCCACAGTCTAATCTCACAGACAATGTGACAGCTGTCCATGCTTAGTTACAATTGTGCATAGACACCTCAACCAGCCTTCTCTTCCTGTTCCCTGGCCAGGGACTTGCTGAGGATATGTTGATCCTAATGAACCTGACAAAGTCCATTCCCAATGCCAGAGCCAGGCTCACTGTTCTGTCACGTTGTATCAGTGCAGAACACTGAGAAACTTCCATGGCCCAATTATGCTTCATTAAACTAAGCCGATATTCTGTGTCAGGGAAAGAGATCGAACCACCTCAGCCTGGTGTTTCCCAAAGGAGAGAGAATAACTTCCTTGAGTAGAGAAAAAAGAGGTTTATTTTGGAAACCTGTGCAGAGAGAGGCCACAGGTATCAGTCAATTCTCCAGCAAATCTCAAGTATTGCTTTACCTCAGTTTTCCAACTGAGTAATACACATAATGCCTCAGCCAAGCCCTTAAAAAGCCAGAGTCATAGTTATGAAGTTATGCCCTTTAACTCTGCAGAAAAACAAAGAAAGATCCTTTACTTCCTACTCAGCAGGCAAAAGCACACTGAATGGCTTGCTCTGAGAGGCACCAGCAGCAATGCATCATCTCAGCAGCAAAGGCAAAAAAGCCCTCACAGGTACAAAGAACAGACAGGCCTGCTTTTATCCAAGCACAAAAACAAGCCAGATTCTATTAAACAGAACAGTATTTGAGACACAAGAGGCAACTAACAGAATTCTTTTCTAAGTCAGAGCAAAGACTTTAAGACTTTTGTGCCAGACTGCTGTCAACCATTCTGCTTTCCAGCACACTGCCCTTGGCACTCATTGCTTCCTGCATCTGGTCCTCTACAGTCAGAAGATGGAAACAAGACTTTGCATAGTTATGTTCCAGAAGTTCCACCTCAGGAACTCCAGCACACTGCTTTGTCACATGATCAGCACAAGATCAAAACCCACTGCAAGCACAGCAAAGACAAGGAACAGAGCACAGAAGTCAGAACATGTTCAGGCTGCTCCATCATCCATTCTGTTCTGACCAAACATTTTATCCCTTCACTGCCTGCTACACCCCACCTTCCAATCTGCCATCCCAACTGCTCAGGTTCTCACACCCTAATCCATTTAGAACCAAGCCACTTAGCCCAAGTACAGTCTTAGTGGGAAGGAGGCTTAATGGGATATCCTGCACTCAGAGCAGGCAGCCCAACTCCCTCTCCAGAGGGCAGCAAGGCAGACACTGATTGACCAGCAGGATGATGGAGGGTAAAACCTGTCCCCAGAGCTGTCCCCTGCCAGGGCAGCCCTGGTGATGGAGGGTAAAACCTGTCCCCAGAGCTGTCCCCTGCCAGGGCAGCCCTGGTGATTGAGGGTAAAACCTGTCCCCAGGCTGTCCCCTGCCAGGGCAGCCCTACTCTCTGCAGCTGCACACACCTCTCTGTTGGGCAGGATAGTGCTGGAACTGCAATGCAGACCCTGCCTCTGGCAGGCTGAGCTCCAAGAACTCCCAGCCCTCAGCACAACACACACTGCAGAGAGGGATTGATTCAGCTCTCTGCTTCACATCCCTGGGAGAACTCAGGGCAACTCAGTTTCAGCAGGGCTTGGTCCATTGGGACTGAAAATGGGTGACATTCCCTGGGGTGCTGAGCCAGTATCTTTGCTGGGCACTGAACTCCAGCAAAGGCAGCCACAGACAGGGAGGGAGGGTTGAAGGGTGGGTAATGTGAGGGACATGGATACAGAAACTCAGTCAAGAGTCAGAAGAGAAAAACATTCAATTCTGAAATATTCATCAGTGAAATAAAGAATAAGAGGGAGTGAGAGGTGGAAGGAAACAAATAATGAAGAGAGAAGAGAGAAAAATTGCTAGAAATTAAGATTGCACAAAATTGCAGTCACATTGCATCTTTAACATGACATCTGTCAAAGTAAGCATCTTAGAGTTAAATTTAAAAAAATAAAAATCTTTCTGAATGCTCTGTTCATTATTTGGTCAATTGAAGAAAAACAATTGCCATTTCAGTAAGCACCAAAGATGGATCACTTGTAAAGACAACAGTGGAGGCAGAAGGAAGGAAATATCCCTTCCTAGTAAAACACGGAAGAAAAAAGTTTAAGAACCAAGTATTTGATAGAAATATTTGAGCTAATAAACTGCTAAATCTAAATGATGAAAGTTGGATATCTGCCAAAATATCTTGCATTAAAAGAAAAACGTTACTACACAGACCTAAAGTGTTAGGATTTGCTGGGAGAAAGGGAAGCAGGAAATCACAAAGGGAACGGGAAGTTGGGCATTATTATCAGCCAGTCCTTTCCAGTTCCCAAGGATTTCCACCCCTGAGTCTCAAACATGCACCAGATACAGCACTAAAATGTTGAGATGTTCTATTCTTTAAGGAGGTGCATCTTTGCAAGATTCACTATAGTCTGGTAAACCAAAAAAAAAAAAAACCCCAAAAAATCAAGGAAGCAATCATACTGAAAGGAGAAGTACAGAAAACAGGAGCTCTGATTTTAGGAGAACAGAGATACCATGGTGCACTACAAATTATTTCTGTATGAAGAAAGGACAGTCACCCCAGTAATAGGAAAACCCAAGGAAACATCTCTCCCTACACCAAAGAAAGTGAATTTAAGATGTGAAAGCATTTAATAAATTGGAATCTAACCAGCAGAGGCTGTTGTCCATTTTGGAGCAAAACCTATGTAAAAAGATATTCAGAACATGTGATTAGCATTTCATTGACTTAATGGCACCCAATACATTTAATCTTGAACTCCATGAACAGGATTCAATCAAAATCTGCCAGTTCTGTTGTGACAGAACCCACAGATCCTAACTGCAATAACCAGAACTCTGCAAGCACCCAATACTCTGAAGTACTTCCAGATCAAAAGGATGCCAGACCTCAATGGGCAGCACTAAGATTTGTCACTTCTCATTCTATTTAGATCTCCAGTTTTCAACAGATGTGCCATTCTAAAGCAACTATCTAGTAACAAATGGGATTTCAGTAAATAAATGAGTATTTTTAAGAGCTTCAGAAGTCTTGTCACACAAGTGCTACAGACTGGTCATGGTTCCAATTCACTTTTCAGCTGCTGCCAGGATACAACACTTAAAGTTGCTGGAAGTATTTAAGATAACTAAATCTGACATCTGTATCTGCTTCTCCTTTCCCCACATGGGTCTTTTGGGAGCAGTGAGCATGGCATTGCTCTCTCTGGTAGCAAGGATCTAAAACCAGCTCTCTGACCTTCCAAAGGCAAAGCAAGGAGAGCAAGGAGAACTGTGCTCAAGTGGGACTCCAGATTAACCAGAATAATTCAAAGGACCTAGTGACTTCCCCACCAAAATATGATATGACTTAGGCACAACCTGCTACTGAAAACTGAAGCACTGCAAGTCCTGTTTTTATGTTTTGTACACAACTTAAACATTGTGGTTCTTATTTATTTAAATTAACAAATTCAAACTTGTTCCATCTTCATCAACAAATCCCATTTTCAATAGCTATCAATAAGGTATGCAAGGGAACTCTTTCAATCACAAATTCCAGTAGGCCAGGTTTTGAAAGCAATTGTTCCTTCAATGGTACAAATAAAACCAACACAGAAAATTGACAAAAAGAGTATGAAAATGTGATTTCATTTGTATTTCTTTGAAGTTTATTAGAAGAACAAATTACTTTTTAAAATTTCTCAATATCTGACCAAACCATAAAAATGACAGATGTGTAATCAAACACTGAGAAACAGAATAGACATTTAGATGTAAATGAAGAAAACTACATCACCAAATGAAGTCTGGTTACAACTCAGTGTACAAACCAAAATATTCAATAATTTTCCCAATTGCTCAAAACACAAGGTTTTCCACAGATCTACATTTTTACAGATACCCCAAAATCATTTTGGTGTAACAGCCTACCTCTGTATGTCTTGAATGAAGTGCATTGTATTCCTTCTTGAGTTCTGCCTCCCGCTCCTCAAGTCTGCTAACTGAAAAAAAAAAAAGGGAATTAAAACTAAATTCATAGTTGTAGTAAGTGAGACTGACTTGCCATGGACTAAGCAAGCAGATCAGAGTATTCCTAGTAGTGAACAGCACAAAGCAGGATAAAAAGTATGTCAGTGTTTGTGTTTTTAAGCTCTTACCACTGAGCTTTCTAAGTACATCAACAGCAGCACAATCTTGCAATTTGCATTCCCCTGAAGAGCCCAGGCCCTATTTTCCCCTGCTGATTGCTAGGCCAGTAAGAGGGGATTTTTCTGTTCAAGGCCAGCTTACTGCTCACCCCAATCCAGATTGTTTCACATGGAAACTGCAGGAAGAGGCAGAGGCCAAGTCACTCAATCCCAGATGAAGCCACGGGCTCCAGCTAAGGGCCTACATCAGATCCCTAAACACATTCACACCATTTCCAGAGGTGTTTAACCAGGACAAACATAGGCAAGGTTCAAACCCTATGTGTACAGAAATTAAGGTTTCTGCTGGCATTCAATCACACTTCACTGAGCATTAAGGCAATGAAGAGAAAACATTTGAATACTTCTGTAGGTATTGCAAGAAACTAAAAACACATTGAGTAGATTTAGCAGAACTTTAGACAGTAAGCTCTTATAAGAGGGAGAAGAAACAAACTGAGCAGCTCAGCTCATCTGTGTGTGCTGTGAAACTGAGTTGGAACAAACTGTGATATCCCAATGTAATTAATTTGCAGAAAAACTACCAAAATTCAGAACCTTCTACACAGAACTTACTGCATTAATCAAACACAAAACATTTTTGCTGCTTAGATGTGAATTCCATCTTTTTATTCAGGTATTTCTGAACACAATATTTATGTGACATAGGCATGTGTATCAAATTGTGTAACTGAGCTTATATACACTTGCCCAGGTTTAGATATCCCTGAGAAAGTTCAAATTCATAGTTCCACATTTCCAGAGAGTCACTGCCAGACACACACTATCTGAAGACAAATGCCAAGATCTTTGCATATTTTCATGTTGCCAACTGGGTCTCCTGAAAATTAATTCCCAATATACCATTTATTTTTGATCTATGTATCTGTATTTTGGCACAGCATTTTATCATAAGTATGCTTTAATGGAAAAAAGTCTTTGCCTGAGTCAAATGCTGGAACCAAAATAGGTAACTGCCTACTCAAATCTGTATAAACATTCTGGACTCCTATCTAATGTTGCTCTTACGAGAACATTAAGTTCCTTGACACAACCTTTTGCAGTCCACCTATAAATATCTGGCCAAAATATTACATCAAATATTTATAACAGATCGAATGTTTCCATTTCTGCCCTGTTATCAAATGGAACAGAAGCTCTTTGGATCAAATAGCAGCAGGGGAGCCACAAGTATCTATAACACAACAGGGAAAAATGTACTTTGCAGCACAATGCATGCATCTAAAAATACATATTTATGTGATGCAGAACACTATGGAATGGAAGAGTTCAGTTTATTGTTTTGAGGCACAAGGTGCTTTAAGTCTCCTTGTACACTTGAAGTGCAGTTTTATGGAAGCCTTTGGTAAGAGACTACAGAAACAAGAGTCAGAACTTACAATTAACAAAGCTGTGATGTGACAGACCATATTTCATCCACTATCTTTGCCTGACTGACATCCTAGTCATGAGTTATGAGATGTCAGAAGCTGCCCATCAGAGACACTCAGCAGCTGCCACGTGAGCACACCATGCCTGGGCTGTACACACACCACAGCTCCCAGAGCATCTCCCTCATAACCTTTCCACTGTGCTAAACCTGCTTTGGGAAAACAGGAGAGCACAAAATGCAGACTGCATGACTGATGGGCCCCGTGTTTGCTGAGCCCAGCTCCCTCTCCAGCAAAGTGTCCAAGGAGCCTCCCTGCTGCTTTGTGCTGGGTGGTGAAGTCATGGCTCAATTCAGCTTTGCCCAGAGCTCCCACACAAAGCTGGGTGATGCACCCAACACTGTTCAGTGAGTTTGTGTCTAGGGATGAATTCTGCAAGTGGATTCTGAGAAAGTACTCAACAGTACATTTAATAAAAGTTAACACCACATCAGTGTTGCCAACACCCTTCTATGCAGCTGCCCAAAACCAGCCTTCAGCAAATCCACAAAATCATTTCCCACTGTTATGGATACAACACACTCTTGCAAGAGGGTTGAGGTTCCATAAAGAAGCACACCACTTTTTCCATCTGTGAAGAAAGGAATTAAAATGTTTTAAAACTTTAATGGCCCAGTTATAATAAATAGTTCATTGAAATGTACATAGCTAGTGTTGCTGCATAGTCAAGGGGGATATCTCCATTAGATCTGACCACTGTTTTCATTAGGTACAAAGGTTAAAATGATTAAAGGCCCAGGAGATGATATAACTGACACTAAGCACCTTCTTCTGGCAGTCATTTCCAGCTGTGCAGTACATGACACTCCTAGAGCTGGAAGTTTGTCAGAAGAGGATGGGCACTAAGTTACATGTCCTCAACAGACACCACATCAGCAGTCCTCAGAACTGGATTTTCCAATACCAGCAGGATGAGCCACAGCACACCAGAAATTTATTCTACCCAAAATATGCCTCCCATCAAGATAAGATCTTGCCAACACAACTAACAGAACACACTTTCTTTTTCCAATTAAACACTGTGCAAGAGACCACCTATTCCCTGAGGATCAGAGGTCACCACTGACTTGAACACAGTCAGAAGAATTTAAAGGAACATTCCCATCAGCAGTAAGGGGAAACTAAATAGGAGAGCAAAATGTCTTTCACTGGCACCCAGAAACACATTTTAAACTGACTTGCCATCAGTTCCATTTTAATACACCAGCATACAAAAGAGTGGAAGTCTGGCCTGGTAACACCCAAGAGGAATAGAGCTGAGTGTTGGCACTGCCTGCCACATGCTGGGCCTGCCAAGTGCCAAGCAGACATAGTTCCTATCAGTCTGACTTAAGTAACAATACAAAAAGTTCCTCTGATATTTCTGTCTCAGACCTTTTTCCACTAAGATATCAAATTCTTATGGGTGGATGAAAAAATTAGTTTCATTATATATATACTAAAAGCAAAAGTATCCATTGTCTCTGTTGCAATGTGTCTTCACAAAGCCTTGTTACATCAAGGAAGACCTTACATTGCAAGATTACATTGTTTAAGATAATACATGTGCAAAATTAACATGCAACAAAAAAGTTGCATCACTCACTCTTATAAGCATATGTGGAAAAAATAGGAAGACTCAAGCATCATAAGTATGAGCATAAAATGCAAATATTCTGGTGCTTTTAGGGTGATGAGAAGGCATCCCCCTGGAACATGACCACAAACTCAAACTCAAGGCCTAGTGCAAACTTCTCACTGTCAATGTTCTAACACCTTTAATGACCTGAGGTACCAATCTTGATCAAAGTTCTCTCACAGAAAACTGATTAAGCCTAAAAATGGGAGATTAAATATAACAGTAAACTAGAGAAACTGGAGTGTCTGTCTGCTGACAGCATTATGAGGAATTAGGCAGCCAAGCTGCCCACCCTGCCTGTTCAAAAGTCAGAGCTTACCTCCCAAGTCTGATGGCTTTTACCAAGTTTGGAACACCCTTCATCTGTATGTTGTCCTCTGCCTCAAACTCCTGATAAGCCTGAGGGGGAGAAAGAGAAACAGACCTGCTAGAATGGCAAATCCAACCAGTGTGATGCCTTCAAGAGGAATTACAAGTTCCTCCTACACAAGCCAGGACAGAGATCCAGCTCATTAAGGAGCCTTTCCTGGCACCAGGACTGTCTGAAGGCTCTCCTTGAACAGCTTTCATCCAGCTCTATTCTTTAATGCAGGTCCCACACCAAAGTTAAGATGTAGATTCAGAAGGACCTTGTGACCTCCAAGTAGTTGCCAAAGAGCACACACATCACTCGTGGACTGAAAAGAGGACTGAGCTATCAGACAAGTGTTTAACCTGGAAGTGGCAAGACCTGCAAATCAAACCAGCACAGAAAACTGATTTGTAAAACAAGTGAAAAAAATCAACCACTTGACAAGACCAACATTTTCAAATGGCTCTTACACTGAACTACAGGTCTAGATCTCAGTTTAGTAAGTAGGGTACCTGAAATTATGAAGATAATTTAGCTGTCAAGAATGCTGTGTTGATAGCAAACATCAACACATGCAGCAGCAATGGTCTTACCCCTGACACTCCTGGACTGTTCAAATTTGCACTATGGCTCAGGCACACAAAATCCCTGCAATTTGTTACCAAAAGCCCAACACAAAACTTTAAAAAAACCAAACTCTTCAAACATTCTGCTATAACATTTAATATAAAGACAACCACATAGCAGGACATCCCTCACATAGGATGAAACTCAAACAACCAAGAATATATACAAGAAACTTCTACAGAAAATCAAGCCAAAAATCCAACTTCTTGCCCAGTCTCTGTACAAGAAGTGTTTCACTGAGAAAACTTTTGACTGGTTGCTTTGCAAACAGTGGGATGCTCCATTTATACACTTGGCTATTGAAGCAAGTCCCTGTCTGAGAAAATCCACATGAAGTCAGTGTGGACACAAAAGCTTCAGCAGACTGGATTTGTTTTAAAAGCCAGAAAAAACTCAAGAATGTAAGATTCTGATAGACATTTTAAGTCATTTTCTTAATTACTGCAATATTTTGAGCAACAGAATCACTGTAACAACCAAACTCCAGCACATAAACTACAATACAAAAACACACACGAGCAGTTAATTATACACCAGTGGATTTCAAGCTCTTCTCACCACTTTTGTATATTAACAGCTAAGCTTAAAGCAGGCCAACCACTGTTCTAATTTCCTGCTCCATTTTATTTTAGCCTTGAGTGCTGTAGCTTGGCTTGGTGCCTGCTCTGGAGCCATCTGTACCCCCTGCTCCATCTAGTGGGCTGCTAGCTCCCAAAAGCACACAGACAGCAGCTCTTTGGGAGCAGCACTGGGCAGCCAGGAAAGGCACAGGCAGGAGGAAAGCCTCCCTTTCCAGCACACCCTGATAGTCACACTTCTTACAGAAGGATTTTTCAGATGTAGTGACTGATACCTGAGGCACAGTGGAGCAAAGGGCAGGGGGAATCTGCCTGGTAAACAAACCTGAGATAAGGATGGACATTATCAGAGATAAGGAACACCTACACTGAGAACACACCAGCAAACAGCTCAGTTCCACATCTGCTAATCAAGAAATACAAGAACTCAAGCCATTCTGTTCCTCCTTTGCTGGAAATCAGATTAGTTCTGCTGCTGTCAGTCTGAGAAAATAAAGCAGGAACAAGCCAGACCCCCACTGAACAAACCTGAACTTTACAACTTCTCTCCAGGATCTATTGAAAAGCTTTCCTGTATTCCTTGAGATAAACAGCAGTTGAGCCATCCCTAGAAGCAGCATTTACTGACAGAGCTGTTTCACACCAGTTTAGTTATTCACATCACCATCTGTGCAGATACACCAATCAAACCTCAAAACAATTTTCTGGGAAGTTCCTGTTTCTGTTAAACTTCACAGCTGAAAGTTCACATCAGAGTCTCTCTGTTAACTACAGATCCACATGAGCTGCATGATATCCCATGTGCAGAGATATCTCAGATACAGGATGCCTTCAGATTACCCATGGGTGGCTGTCTGCCTGGGTGTACATTACAGCAGTGCTGGTGTCCTGAGAGCTCAGAGGAAAATCAAATATCAAATAACATTGGCAGAACATCTGCAACAAAACCTGCCCTTGCATTTTCTCTTCAAGCCAATGGAAGCAGTGGGTCTGTTTAGCTTCTGAGGAAAACAAATGTTTTTAGGTCAGCTTGCAAAGTGCTTGTCTCATATCCCAAATAAAACCTTCAGCAAGCAATAGTTGCATGGTGTCACCTGACATGGGAAATACCATCAGCTGTGTCACAACATTTACAGCTCCAAAACCCAGGAGCTGTTTCTTGGGATTATACTTGTTTGGGGTTTTTTGTTTGTTTTGTTGGGTTTCTTTTACAAATGCAGCTTTCCCCAAATGTAATATATGTTGTGCCCAACGCTCAGGTTGGATAAACTCAGGCATGTAGATATAGCTGTTGTCTTGTCAAATTGAGTTTATCTTGTTATCTAGTTTAGCACTAGGCAGATCCAGAAAAGCAGCCAAAGCTCTCAACTCCCACAGCCTACCACCTCCATCAGAAAGCACTTCAGTCATGCAGACATTGCGCTTTTCAGATCCTCTAATAAATAAGTTACTCCAAGAATGATTCCTCCAGAAAGCTTATGCCAAAGCTCTTCCATTCCTGGAGTGAGTCAAAATACACCAGACATTTTTTACTGCCAAAATTTTAATTAACTTATGGTCTGTAATACATAAAGAAAACTGACATTCCCAGAAAGAGAGGCAAGGAAGGAAACTAAAATAAACCTCTGTAGCCCCCCGCAGAAGTCAGTGGAACATCCCGTGAGCTCTGAGAAGATCTTATCCCCTCCTGTAACTGGAAACTGAACACTATCCCAGCAGTATCATGTGCCTTCACAGAGCACTGCAGGACAAATGAGCTGTGTATTGCTATTAAAAGTTTTTAACAGCCTTCCATTTTCCAGGTCCAGGATTGACATTTCAAACATTTCAATGCTTCAAACAAATGACAAGTAGAACTATGGGTCTCACAACAGCAAAGATTTGAAATAATGTGGAAGTCTATTTTAAAGTTCTTGTAAGAAATATTTAACTTGATATCAAAGATTGGCATTGGCCTCAGATACACCAGTGCAGAACAGAAGAATGTTATTTACTGAACACATAGCATCATTGTATTCACAGGTGCCCTCTGCTGCTGAGAAGGAAAAAATGACATGAATTCTAGATAAGTCATAAACCCAAAAATAGACATTTGCCAACACTCAGTAAAGTTTACTATACACCCACAGCAAGAACTTCTAAAAACTCTGCCTGTACCAACATCATTCCTACACAAATCCCCAGGAACTTTGTGCTATTTAACTTATTTGACCTTCCACACAGCACAGACCCCAAGAGCACAGGCACTGCCTTCCCCCCTCTCTGTGCAGGTACTGCTGAGAGCCAGGCCACACAAGGGACAGGGAAAGTTACAGCCAAGAGCAGCAGTGCAAAATGAGATGAAAAGCTGGATCACAAGCCAAGGAGCTTCAGCAGTGCTGCACATTCCTGCACTCAAACAGAAGCTGCAAATCCTTACGCCTCTGCTCTCCTTTAAGCAGCTGTAAAATTGAATTAATTATCCCAGGGAGTCACATATTACACCATTTTTTGGCAACAAACTCAACTTAGGCAACTACCACAGCCCATCAACTACCAGGACTGAGTGCTGCACACCATGCAGGAGTGGAAACTCCAGTGCATCTGCTCCCACCACTGGGATTTCATCATCTGCTGGGCTCAGTCCTCCCAGCAGTGTCTTGCTGTCATCTCCCCTTCCTTCCAAATCCTCCTAAGAAAGGATTGAGCACTTCAAGGTGGTTCACTCATCTGCCAGCAACTGTTTCAATTTCTGCTGTGGGGAAAAGAAGCCAGTGAACCACAGGAATGCAGCAACTGGTTGGCACAAAATAACCTCCTGATTTCACTTCTGTAATTTCAAACAGCAGCTTTATTCCAACTTAACTGGTTGAATACATGGCTATGGATGCAAACCCACAGGATAAATTTAAGTGTAAAGAAATACTTTTTTATTCTTTTGATTTAGTATAACAATCACTTAGACTGCACAAACAAGCACTTAAAATTCAGGACATAACTTCTTGAGCAATTTTAACTGGCACACAGGTTTAAGCACATCCAATCAAGCTGAACTCAACCATGTAACTTAAGAGCTGCCCCAGCTGACAAGTCTTCACTAAATTATCAGCACTGACAGTGCTCAAGAGAATGAGTCAAAACTTTTTAACAGACAAAACTTGTTCTCACAGGCTTTGTTTCTTGAAGGAAAAGCACACAGAGCACAGGCAGCCTACAAGAAGCAAAAAGTCTTGTAGGTAAAGTGTGACACAGAACCACGTTTTACCTGTTTTTCATTCTAATTTATTACTCCTGTCACAAACTGATGTTGTGATCTCACTCTGCACTCCAAAGTCAGGTTTTATTTGTTTACTTGCTCTGTGCCAGACATTTGCAACTCCCATTACCAGTGATAACACTGCCACTGTTTTGAATGTTGACGTGGCAACACAGTTGGCAATCCCAAAGCCTAATTTAGATGCACAGGCAGTACTATAGGAAGTAGAAGAGAAAAAGAAATATAGCTAAAAGACTTGGAGCTAAATTAAAGTGACACATGGGTGACTGGGATTGTACAACATGCCAATTGCCTGGTCTATAAAACAAAAAACAATGCAGTAAGGTTAAGCTGCTTCACAAATATAGACACTTGTATGGTTTTCATACCTCAGAAATTTAGAGCACTAAAAGAAAACCAGTTCACTTGCATAATATTAATTAGATGTTCAACAAATGTGCTTATGTCCCTTTGATCTTGCTCTGCATCAGCAGCATGTCAAATCTTCCCAGCAGCCTTTCATGTTGTCCCAGACAGCTTATCAAAGCCAAGCATAAGCAAACTCCATCTTTAACCCAGCCCAATTGTTTCTCCAAATATACAATTTTTCCACCATAGAAGATTTTTCTCTAATAAAAAGATTTTTTTTCTCCAACAAATGCATTTTGGAACTATCTAAAAGTCATTGTTCTATTACTAGAGCTTTAGGTAGTTATGATAACTTTAATGTTTTTAGCAATATTACCTCTTACAAAAAAAGGTAGCAACCCTCAGTGCTTCTACTGGAACAACTGAGTTTCTAAGGCAAATATTTTCATTATTATCATATATATACATACATATACACACAAGATACAAATAAAACTTTAAAATCATACATATATTTGAAGGCTTCAAAGCAAAAATAGAATTTCATGCCAACAGAATCATACAGCAATATAAAATGGTGCTCACAATATATGGTAAATGTAATTTCTGCTAGAGAAGCTCCAGGTATGCTGCCACATACATTGCCAGAAATGCAACTGATTTTTCTTTGTCCTTTGGACTGCACTAACAGAATAAACCATGGCCTACAGATAGGCTGCAAACTTGATCCATAATCTTGTCAGGGAGCAGGGTCTCCCATGAACAAGCTGGGCTGTGTGTTTAGAGCTCAGGCCTTCTAGAAACAGTGTCTTTGTTAGCAAAACAGACCACTTAACTCCTACTACCATGTTTTCTTTTCCCCTCCAGTGAGGCTCTTAAATACACACACAACTCCATTTCACAGGAACCACAGGGTTTCTGGTACAAGTCTCTGCAATTATCCATTTTAGCCTGACTTCATCTGCAAAGAGACAATCCTAGAAAATAATCACCCTGGTCTTCAGTAGGAAAGATTGCCTGAAGTGTTCCTCCACCCCTGCCTGTAGAGAATCTGGGAATATTTGAACAGTGCAGATGAAGCAGGTGATGCCTCCAAGATTTGCCAACACCATTCTGAACTGTCCAAATTTCAGACAAATTCTGCCCTAGATGCCACCTACATTCATCTTAACACTCTCAGACCAATACTCCTGCCCTGCTACAGACTCAGTCATGTCACTGAAAATTAAACTTCACAGAAGCACTGTTAGAGTTTCATCTAGAAAAGAGCTGTAACTTGCTGTGTTAGGGGCAGGAAATGTGGCTGGGCAGAAATAAAGGAAGAAAGAAGAGGGAAAAGGGGTTATTTTGATGACTGGTACTGCTTTTAGAAACTGGTCATCTCTCAGCCTTGTCACAGTCTCACTTTACATTCCTGCAGGGCCCAGCAATAAAAGCTGTATATTAACTGATGAGCACACCAGTCTCACATCAACAGAAGGTGGTTTAAAGCTCAAAGTAGAAAAGTAGAAAAACAGATAATGAAATTTCATTCAATGACTGTGTGGTTGGATAAGAAGCAGCCCAGCAGAATGTCTAAACTACAATATATGTAACTTCAAGCGTTTCAAGACAACTGATAACTCATCTTTTTCCAAAGCTTCCAGAATTTTTTTTTTTAATTACACAGAACATCTCTAAAAAGGAAAGTGCTCTCCCTAAACTTTTCTATAAAAACGAAATGTCTCAGAAATAAATAATTCAGCAAAAATTATATAAAAGTTAATGAGAATCACCATCAATCCTGTTCTCATCCCAGCTGTGCTTCTAAACCTGAAGATTACCTTTATTTTAGCATAGACAGCTGTTTAATAGGAAGAAAACAGCTGATTTTATCATCACTAGCAAGGAAGTAATCTAAGCATCTCCTGAAAAAGTCGCTAAATGTGAAAACAGCACTGTCCAAAAGGCAAACAATACAAGCAGGACACCAGAAGAATCAGATTACAAGTCACAAGCTCGTATCTGATTTGTTTGCCTAAATTCAAAAGAAAACAGACTTGCACAAGTGTTAAACCCAGTTATCTAAGTACAGGAATCAGAGGGCACAGATATTTAGCATAAGTGTTATCACTTCACAGAACAAAAATTAAAATGCACTAATATCACTTACAAGGAGTGCACCATGTTTTACTTACTTTGATCAGCATAGTTTTTTGCTTTTAGTTCAAGCTGTCGAGTTTGTGACTCTAATGCTTCCACTCTGGTCTGTAAGTCCTTTTTCTCTTGTTCTTGAGAATCTTCAAACTCAATGAATTTCTAAACAACAACAAAATAGTTAAAGTTAGACTAAACAACTAATTACAGATTTTACAGCAGGTAGGAAGCAACACAGCAGCCCTTCACAGCCAGGAAGGGGCAAGGGGGTCACCAAAACAACTGAATAGACCCACAGGTCACATTTAAACACAAAGAACTGTTTCAGTCAGGTCCATCAGTCAAGCACCCAGCCTAGGTTATGCTGTGTAATAACTTTCAATCAACTGCCAGCTACTCCAGAGAACCTGCTTGGGATTAGCATAAATATTAATTGTTTCATTATTGTTTAACTTAATGTACAATAATTGCCAACAGGGCATGTGAACACAGGGAGTCTTGGTGTCCTTCCTCTGACTGATCACCAGTGAAGTTATTTTCACCCATTAGCCACAAAGGTACAGACAATGCAAAAGGGACACACCAGCAGTAGTGCCAGCCAAAATTATTTGGTATCTTTTCCATCCCCACCCAATTCTGCTATAAATTCTCATCATCTTAATCAAATCCTTAATAACCATCTATAATCTCTCAACAGCACAGGAAACTGTGCTGATCACCACCACCTTCTGTTTCCTTGGTTTACCAACTTTGTGACTCCCTGTACTCTGGAGTACACTGATGAATGCATCAGTGTTTACATTCCCTAACATAAAAATTACCAATACACCATTATAGCAGCTTTAAAAGCACATTTTTCTGCTATTTATCTTACCCCAAAAAAAAATAATCAAGAAATTCAGTGTGTATTGCTGGCACAAAGAATACTCCTAAAAGCCAGAGATGTTTTAAGTCTTGCAGTGCTTTATGTTCTGCATGGCAAGGAGAAGACAAAGCCCCCAACACAAGTTGTGCAGAAAGGTTCATAGAACAGGGAGGAGAAGCTGACCAGAAACCTCTGCAGGAAAAAAATTCCAAACATCCACAACAGCTAAAGAGGCAAAGGCAGCTGAGAACCACATGGAAGAAAAGAGACAGTGAAGGTAGCAACTTGAAAACAGTAATCTGATTTTAACATTTTTTCTTATGTATTGTTAGGAAATTTTAGTGGGAAAAATATTTCAAATGCTCACACATCAACTGTTAATGAACTATTACTACATTTTAGCCATTTTGTTTTAGAGCTTTTACAAAAGCAGAAATTCATGACCTTATGAAAAGGGCTTCAGTTGAACAGGGTCATCAGAAGAAGTTCTGACTAAAAAGTACTTCAGATGTAGAAATGCATCAAAACCTATGAAGTGAAACAAGAGTTCCTTTCAGCCAACTCTGCACAGCTGTCACAGGACTGGGCATGGTGTTCATGTGACTGTGCTTGAGGCTAAACCACCACACAATCGAGGAGCAGCTGACATAGCCCAGGTAGCTCCTCTTTGGGTGCTGCCATCGAAAATCCCTCTTCAAACACAAACGTGCAGAAATCTTTCTACTCCCTCCAAACAAAGTTTTGGAATATTAATTAGCCAATGTAATTAGAAAACCTCAATGTTTAAGCTTGTTTCATGTCTTCTTTGTAGTAACTGATTCAAGACTTTTGCCCCTTTAACATTCAAGTCATGCTGGCCTATTCTTGGCAGACTCCCTTTTCAAAAAGGGCTTCAAAGTTTGACACAAATTTGGCACTGGGGCTAAAGACCAACACAGTTTGTTACACTGAACACAGGAAAACATGAAAAAAGAATTATAAAACTGTAACATCTTTGTTTAGTTGTTTCTATGACGTTTTCCCAAAAATGTGTCATAGCTTGCTAATGGCCAGAGACAATTATAGTCATGAATAACAAACAGCCATTCAGAGCTATTAATGTCATTCTTATTCATGAAACTACAGATAGATATAATTTTGCATTTCCTCTCAAGTTCTTCAACTGCAAGTGGTAAAACTACTTTTGCCTCAAACGGTTTTGCTACCTTCCACTAGTTTACCTTTATTTTCTTAAGTTCAAATCTACTTTACTACACTTTAAAGCATTTCTGTAATTACAGCTGAGTATTTCTCCCTCCCTCAGATTATGTCTGATCAGATCTTGGGATTGAGAACCTTGGACTTTGAATATTTTTATTTTATTTTACATTTCTCCTTCTGGTGATAGCATAATCACAGACACAGCCCCAGCAAATGGATCATCACATCCTGACTAAGCCTGCAGAAGTATGACAGAAGAACTAGTCACATAAACCACCACAGCAGCCAAGGACAGGCTGAGCACCCTCACTAAAAGACTTTTTTTTTCATTTACATTGACAATGCACTGAAATACTGCATATCTCCTGCACTGTTTAATGTAAATCCAGCAGCATATGTAGGAACATGTTAGGCAACCAATAGCCATCCTCTCATTTCAACCCCTACTGGTTATACAAAACACTGAGGTAGACAAAAATATAGTTTTTCTCATTTTAAGTGATGCCCTGTTTGGACCACAAAGATGAAAAGTGTGATAAGTGAGATTTTTGGTACTTTTTTTTTTGAAGAGCAAGCTGAAGGACACCAACCTGTCTTCAAAACAATCAGACCAGATGATATAAGGTTATAGAAAATACAGCTGCAATGATCCTTAAAAGGTCATCTTGTTTCCAGGTTCTGATTCTCAGTCTAATTTTGATTAGGTTATGATGAGGTACAACACAGGATGTGATGCACAGCTCCTCCTGAATGTGCTTGCTATTGAAACCCAGCCTGGGATACCTCCAGCAGCCATGTCTGGCAACTCCCATTTAATCCATCCTAATTTCTCCAGGCACCACCAAGCGTGTCATTTCAGACCTTTGTCCAACCTGTTCTTAGAGACCTCATACAAAAAGTGTGAAAAAGTCCCTCACAAACTAAACTCAAAAATCTTTATGTAATCATTTTTACACCTACTTGAAAGTTTGCAGAGATCTTTGGAACAAATAACTCAGACTACACAACAGGCCAGCACATTAGAAACCCTCTGATCTGCACAATCAGTAGCACACTATTAGCCAAATTAAATATCTCTTCCTATATTTATGTCATTTCTGTTTCTTTACACTTTGACTTGTTTTCCTGTCACAGGACCCAGGTGCAATGCTGAGCAGATCTGATGTCAGGGTCCCACCCACTTGGCAATCTTTACTGCTCCATGACATGTCCTTCAGCAATGTGTATTGCAACAATGACACATTCTCAGCCAATGGCAAGTTCTTCTTGGAGCAGGGAGGAAAAAAAATCACCTAAAAAGCCAGTTCAGATGGACTTGGGACACAGAAAAACACATGGAAATGAAAACAACCTGATAGGTGTAAAATAGAGTGAAAGTTTTCTGTAAAATGCATCTTGGTTTTCTTCTCTCAAATGAAAAATACCTAAACTCTTACTGCACAGTGTTTGCTCAACATACAATTCTAAGGAAGAAAGTTACCTCTGGGAACAGTAACAAAAAGCAGACATCAAGTTCATGCTATGACTTAAACCAATTTTAGTGGTGGTAAATCATTTTTCATGGTTGCAGCTTAATCCCACCAACAGCAGAAAATCTAAAAGATATCCTGATTTGGCATGGCTAAAAGGAGTAGATTTTATCCTCTTTGCAAGTGCACACAAAACAGATGCCAGCTACAAGTGCAGGTATGAAACAGAACATTACTGCAGAAGTAACTCTTATCACGATATAAAAGAGCAGAAGCACAAATGCTGATTCCTCTCCCACTTCCTTGGGGCAGTAATTGCTACCTCAGTCACCAAGAGGGAAGGTAAGAACAGGAAGCAGAACAGCAGAGCAGCTGGTTCCTCCATTCCTTCAGCATTATCAAAAAACCTACCATGTTAAAAGTCAGACAAGTGATTCTGCAGCAACTTCAAAGATCATGACTGTACCCAGAGGGTTGAGAAGTAGGCCCAGAATTTCTGTCAAGGTGACTTTTAAAAGATTATTTCAGAAATCCACAGGCAACAACTTTTAAGATGTTTAAGATGCTTACTTTTTAAGCATAGGAAAAAAAGAAGGCAAATTAAAAAAAGGGGGTAAGGAGACCCCTACCCAAACAGTAAACTATTTAATGTTCATTAAGATACTGCTGCAAATAAATTTCCTACAACAAGCAGAAAGTAAAAAAAGGTGTGTTAATTGTCCAGAGAAGCTGTGGCTGCCTCATCTCTGAAGTGCTCAAGGGTAGGCTGGACAGTGGATGGTGTCCCTGCCCATGGCAGGGCTGGAGTGACACAAACTTTAAGGTCCCTTCCAACCCAAACCATGGTGTGATTGTATGAACAGATAATAATAAATATGGAACTCAGAAGCTCAAAATTCTCCATTTTGCCACCAGATGACACAAGCAAACTCCACAGAAAAATAAATGGGCTAAGCCAGCCCAAGGAAAATAGTGTTAAATTTCTGTTCCCTCCTTTTATTTCAACCATACTGCACTCATCAGGTTATCTCAGCATCGAAAAAAATATTCAACAACCATGGGTGACTAACAGCTGCCTCTCCTGAACACACCAGGCTGTATCTGTACACTTTCATACCTGTACAGCACAATGATCTCAGCACATCACAGAAATGACCTTTGTGCTTACCATGAAAATACGTTCTTTGGTCTAACTGCACTTTGGAAAGCACCAGCCAGCTGTCTGGCAGCATGAGCACTGGTAAACTGTATAAAAACTTTCCCCTCAAGTTAATTTATCATGACACACCGAAATAGAAATGGTAGTGAAGGACAGCACCAATACAGGCACATACAGTTCCTGAAAAGCTACAACAACATAATTACCCCATGCTCTATCCCATCACATTGGTACAGTTTCTGTCCTGCTCCCCAAGGCCTTTTCATTTTCCAATCTGGCAAATGCTGCCTGTGTTTCAAGCCTTATGGGTTTTCTCACAAATTAGTTCAGAAAGTATTTATCAATCCCTTCCTATTACACTCAATAAAAACAGATTTTCCAAAAACCCTTTCACGTCAGCTTGTGCTGGAAACAGTGTGGTAACACCAATCCCCTGCCTGGAGTCCATAAGGCATCATAAAACCACCACGTGTTTGACAAGCAGGATGAGTGATCTCTCAGCCCAAGAGCTGGGGGGACACCCTTCATACTACAGCACTCCATAACAAACTGAGTCCCGGAATAAACTGCAGACAACACTGTGCACTCACTTAGAATCAAACAAATATTTGTACAGGGTTAATGTTTTTAATTTAAGCTTTCACTGTCAATACTGTGTTTACCCTCAGTGTGGTTGTTGTTCTGATTTTTGGAAAATTTAGAGGGCGAGCACAGTCAGAGAGATTAGCACGGAACAAGGGGCCTGGAAATAGATTTGTAAGAGGGCTTGTTCTATTACAGATAATGCTGCCAATCCAATTTCCTGCAGCAGTTTGGCAAGACAATGAGCTGGAGGAAGTTATCCTGCACAGCTGCCTCCTATTGTATTGCTTTATAACATCACTTTATCTAATGCTTTACAACCTTATTTATGCTGAAATGATCCTTGGTACAAAAAGTGAAATAAAAACATCTAACATCCCAATCGGAGTCGATGTCACTGGAGAATCCACACCACCTGTTGCTGCGTGCAGCTTTATGTACCAGCCCTGAAGGGCTTCAGCCTAGACACCGTGCATCTCGACGGTTTTTACAATGCGTTGTCATTATTTTTGCAAGAATGGAGAATCCGTCTCCCTGTGCGGGGAGCATCCCGCGGGGCCGTGACAGCGCAGCCAGCGCACGGTTCCACGGCCGCTCCGCTCCCGCAGCGCTCCGCAGGGGCTATCGGGGATCCCTGCGGGAGCAGCGGCTCAGGCACCGCGGGCACCCGGAGCCACAGCACCGGGAGGGACTCCCCGCCCTCCTCATCCTCCTGCCGAGCCGCTCCGTGACCC
Organism: Catharus ustulatus; assembly: GCF_009819885.2. Lineage (NCBI taxonomy): Eukaryota > Metazoa > Chordata > Aves > Passeriformes > Turdidae > Catharus > Catharus ustulatus. Next base: position 6,418,277 of record NC_046240.1, read on the forward strand.
CAGCCCGTCACCGGCAGCTCCGGCCCCGCGGCCGGACGGGGCAGCCCCGCTCGTGGCTCCCGGGGCCGCCCGCTCTGCCCCGGGCAGGCCCGGCCGGGAGGCGCCGCCGCCCGCCCGGAGCCACCCCGGCCTAGCGCCGCGCTCACCTCCTCGGCCTGTTTGCGCAGCGCCTTCTCCCGCTCGTACTGCGTGAGCAGCTGCTCGTTGTCGTCCCGCAGCAGCTCCAGCTCCACGCTGGTCTCCTGGCTGTGCGCGCACACCGAGTCCAGGTTCTCCAGCACGGCCACCACCAGCGGCATCAGCTCGGCCACCACCTCCTCATCGTAGCGCCCGATGAGCCGCTCGAACTCGCGGTAGATGGAGCCCGCCAGCCCCGACACCCGCTCCGACATCATGGCGGGGCCGGGCCCGCCGGGGTCCTCCTGGTACACCACGCCGTCCGCCAGCTCCATGGCGGCGGCGGGGGCTGTGCGGGGCCTGGCGGGGCCCGGCAGGCGCTGCTCGGAGCGGCTCCCGGCGGCGGCGGCGGAGCCTCGGCGGGGCCGGGGGAGCGGCGCGCGGCTCTGACCTCACCCGCCGCGCCGGGCGGGGCCTGCCGCGACGGCGGCGTGGGGCGGGGCCAAGGCCGAGACGTCCGGGGGTGTGGCGTGCGTGATGATGTCATCGGGGGCGGGGCTGTGTGACGGTGAGGGGCGGGGCCACCATTCGGAAAATGGCGTTCGGTGCGAGCGGGCGGCGCCGGGCCGGGCTGTCGGAGACACGGGCACAGAATCACCAAGATTGGAGGAGACCTTTAAAAGGGCAGTAGGGCTGGGGAAGGGTCTGGAGCACGCTTTGTGTGAGGAGCGGCTGAGGGAGCTGGGGGGAGCTTGGCCTGAAGAAAAGGAGGCTCAGAGATCTTACCGCTCTCTCCAGCTCAGGAGGGTGCAGCCAAGTGAGGACAGGCTCTGCTCCAGGGAACAGAGACAGGACACGAGAACACAGCCCTAAGGTGCACCAGGAGAGGCTCAGGTTGGACATGAGGAAGGAATTCTTTGCAGAAATGGTGACTGGTACTGGAATGGGTGAGGTGTCACCGTCCCTGGAGGGGTTTAAGGACAGACTGGATGTGGCACTCAGTGCCACAGTCTGAGTGACAAGGTGCTGTTGGGTCATAGGTTGGGCTGGATGGTCTCAAAGGTCTTTTCCAACCTCATTCACTCTGGGATCCTGTGGTTCTGTCACCCGGTCTGACCGTGCACCTGGCCCTGCCACTGTAACTCCTAAAACACTGCACTAAATCACACAGTGCTGGGTCCAGGTCCTCTTAAACAGCTCCAGTGTGGTGATTCCACCACCCCTCTGGGCAACCCCTTCCAATTCCTGACCACACAAACAGTAAAAATAAATTTTTGTAGTATTTAATCTAAATCTCCCTTAGTTTAAGACCGTTTTCTTTGGTCCTGTCTCTGCAGGCCCAGCAGAAGAGCCCCATCCCCACCTCACCACACACACCTGTCAGTATTCTAGAGAGTTGTGAGGTCCCCCCTATGCCTCCTCTTCTCAAGACTAAACAAACCCAACCTCATAAGATGTTTTCTAGTCCCTTTACAAGCCTTGTTCCTCTTCTCTGGACACGCTGCAGCCCTTCCATGTCCTTTTTAAACTGAGCAGCCCAAAACTGAGCACAGCAGTGCCAAGAACACAGGGACAGTCACTCCTGCGGCTGTTGACCACACTGTTCCTGTTACAGGTCAAAATGCCCCAGGTCACCAGAGTGGACATCTCTAAAAGGTCTCTTTAGTCCCTTAGTGTGGGACCAGGGTGGGGAGCTGAGGGGTGAGGGTGTCCCATAGCAGCTCCCTCTGTGCATGGCAGATGTGAGGCAATGCAGTCTAACAGCTCCCAGGGTATTTATTTATCACACCCACAGAGGCATGAATAGACCCAGTGATTCACTGGGGGATGACTGAAGGAGGTAGGATTTTAGCTTCTGGGTCTTGGGACTCTGCAGCTCCCAAACTGCTCCCGGGGCTCTGTGTTGGCTGGTGTCTGGCAGCAAAAAGGCCTTTCCTTTCTAATCAGGTCTCCAGATAATATCAGAAATCCTGTTTTCATAGCAATAATGCAGCTTAGAAGGCATCTTGCACTTGCTGAGAGAGATTGATTTTCCTAGGATTTGGAACAAGGAGTTCCATTCTTGGATCATGTGCTCTGTCATGGGAACAATGGGAGTTGTTAGAGGCATTTAAGAAAATGCCTACTGAGATTAAAAATTTTCTGAGTTGTTTCACATCCCTCATTTTATCATGGAGTTATTTAAATTGGAAAAACCCTTTAGGACCACCAAGTCCATCCATTAACCCAGCACTGCCAAGGCCACCACTAAACCATGTCCCCAGGTGCCACATCTGCAGATTTTTCAGATGCCTCCAGGATGGTAACTATCATTGCCCTGGAAGCCTCTGACAGGGCTTGACAGCACTTTCAGTGAATAAATTTTTCCTAATATCCCCTCTAAACCTCCTCTGGTGTAACTTCTATTATACAAGTCAAACTTGGGGAAATCAGTATTTTTCATCAGGTAATGTAACTTGTACAGCTAAGGAACCTGGTGGCCCAGCAGCAGTTCAGGAACAAAGAAATGAAAATGTGCTTTAAAAAGGCAGAAAGCTTGAGAAGGGGTGGAATTTTAACTGTGTTGATTGCATTCAGTTCCACTGGAGAGCAGCAGAGCCTTGCACTTAATTTTCTCTGATTTGGGCTGGTTCTAAGGCAGGAACTGTGCTTTAAATGCATGTGCTGCCTTGTCTCTTCATGTCCTGAGCCACTGAGTCTGCGCAGGGATGACAAAGGAAAAAAGACTCCAGCTCTGTATATTGGATTTATTGTGAGTCCTCTTTAGACATCATCATCCTCCCAAGCTAATATTTAACATGGTACAGGAAGGGCACAGGCAGTTGAAATACAATTTGTAAACGTGGCAAAAGGAAAGAAAAGCTGTTTCACTTTTAGTTATTACCAAACAATTACATCATTCCAGCTAAGAAATATTTTTTGAAAGACATGATGTGTACTCTCATACATCTTCTCAAGTTAAATTTTCATTTAAATTATTGGAAATTATCTCTATGAAGGGATTATTTTTTTTCCTGTTTCTCTTTGGCAGTTGTACACTGCCCTAGTTTACAAGACAGGTGTTCACCAAGGAAGGAGGGAACCTCTCTTGGAATGGAAAATGTAAACCCCTTCCCTCTGAATTATTTTAACTTTGACAATAAGGGGTTTTCAGGCAAAGAGAGGGAAAAGGAATAGCAATTCTATACTAATGTATATCCTTTCCCCATCTCTTTGCCTGAAAGCCCCATAATTTCAAAGTTATAATCATTCAGAGGAAAGGGGTTTACATTTTCCATCCCAAGGGAAGCTCCTGCCTCCCCTAGCAGACACCTGTCTTTCAAACCAAGACACCAGCAAAAGCTCATTTATACAGGAAGAACTTGCTCTGCTAATCATGGATTAATCTCAAAAGTCACAAAGTTGACCCGTATTTAATGAGGTTAAAAGACTTGGCAAAGATCACAGAATGGTAAAGCTGGAAGTCCTGCTTGCCCACCTAAGCTTTAATCATTAAATGACATAGATTTAATAAGGCTGTAAATAGATGTCCTATTGCTGCTTTGAACTTAATATTTGTATAAACATCCTGTTTCTAGAGACCTTTCTTCTATTTTTGTGCATTATTTTGCCATAGGGAAGATTACAGCATTAGGGTTTGTTTCAGTACTATGAAACATCTTACATTAATGTGTATCAAAGCAAGAGAATAAATTGCATTAGCATTGTCAGGAGAATACTCAGAAACTCTAATTGCAAAATAAACTCAAGGAGGACTTGCTAGAATGTATGATGCTGTGATTTTTAAAATATTATCTATTCAATCAGAGATCTTGAAAAGTATGATGGGAAAAGACCCTAAATACAAGAAAGCAGGTTGGTTGAGTAGGTTAATTAAAAGTTCTGGATGTATGATGGGTTGTGGTGAAGAGAAGGGATCCCAAGTAAGGAAATCAATGTTAGCAAAAAGCTGAACTTTTCCCTGTCAAGCAGCAAAGGGAAGCAAAATCTTCATAGTTTTGCTTTCAGGAATAACCAGGGAGTGGAGCCCAGGAAGTTCATCTGGGTTTGGAAACAAAAACGGGACAAGCGTGGATTTCCATCCAGATGCTTTATTCTCAGTTCTCTCAAAGGAAATAAAATGCTCAAGCAAAGCAGCTCTGTGGTAAAATCGTTCAAGGATCGTTTGATTCAAAGAGCTAATAAAGTATAACCAGAAAAAAAACGAACAAAATTAATAACCTCCTTTAAAGAGGAATTGCAAGCAGTACGATAACGAGATTTTTGTTTGGTATGATAAATAACGTTAATTTTTTTTTTTTAAAGAAATCTTTTCTAAATAAATAATTTTTTAAAGTAATTATAAAAAAAATTTAAAAATTAAAAAAAAATTTAAATGTTGTTAAATAAAAGCGGGGAGCCAGCAGGCAGGAGGGCAGCGCTGGAAGGGCCGAGGGAGGAGGCGCTCGCTGCGGGACGGGCGCGCTCTGCGGGCGGAGGCCGCGCTGTCACCACGGCGAGCGGGGGGGCACGGCTAAGCCGAGCGGGGACCCGCGGTGACACGGCCTGACAGAGCCACCCCCGCGGGACACGGGCTGCAGAGCCCGCGGGGACACGGACTGAGAGACACCCGGGACCACAGCGGGGTATCCGCGCTGCGACACCCACCGGGCCACCAGCGGGGGACACCGCGTGCCACAGCCACCGGGCCACCAGCGGGGGACACCGCTTGCCACAGCCACCGGGCCACCAGCGGGGGAAAGGGCTTCAAGGTTTGCGAGAGCCACCGGAACAGCAGCGGGTAAGCCGAGTTATGGGCAGAGGGAAGGGTCCCCGTTTCCCCGGGCAGTGTCCCCAGGCAGTGTTCCCGCACCCCTGCGGAGCCTCCCCGCATTCCTCACCTGCCCGCTCAGGTGTGCACGGACACCTCCGCTCCCGCTGGTTTCCAGCTGGTTTCCAATCTGTTTGTAGATTACTTTAGTAATTTTTTGCACACACTGGAAGATGGATCCATGCTGATCATTACCTTCCTTTCCGTTCAGAGTTCTTCTGATTTCAGTGTTCGCTGATTTTCCTGCACTTGGCACCCTTCCACTGCTCCAAACTCACTCCTGCAGCACTTGGGAAAACCTGTGTGTGGTCACTGGTTTGTCCAGACATTGGAGACCGTGGATTACAGGCCCACAGACACAGCCAATCTAATTACACTGATAGCAGATAGGGCTGGGGTTGCACAGTCCTGGAGTAACAACTTTATTTTCCCCCTCAGGACCATGGCTGCCATCGACGAGCGCACCTTCATCGCCATCAAACCCGACGGGGTGCAGAGGGGGCTGGTGGGGGAGATCATCAAACGCTTCGAGACAAAAGGATTCAAACTGGTCGCCATGAAATTAGTACAGGTAAGCTCTCCTTAACTGCTGTGTCTGCTTTTTTAGATCAGCTGTCGCCTTCAAATAGAGCAGCATGCTGTAACAATAAATTTGGTCTCTAACATTTAAAACTGAAATTTTGAGAAGTGATACTTGGGATGGTTTTTGGAAAAGTTCCAATTCCCAGATCTGGCTAAATGCTTTAGACGTGCTAAGCACACTAATTTTAGTAACCTGATGCCCTTAGTCTGAAGAGAATATTCTTCCAGGTGCATCCTATGCCTAACAAATATCTTTGAGTATCTTCCACAAATCCCAGGTCACACAAACTGCCTGTATTGACAACACAAACTTTTCTAAGTTTAGCTGTTGTTAAAGCAAACAGATCAAATTCATATCGACCAAAAGTCCTAGGAAGGTGCTAGAAATACTGAATTTTGAAGTGCGTGCATGTTTCAGGATTACCAGCTCTCTGTGGTTAATCTCTGTGATTTCACTATGCTCTTAAGTTCTTACTGTAAGCTTTTTTCTCTGTCTGTCTGGTTTTTAACCCAGGCCTCTGAGGACCTTCTGAGGGAGCACTACATCGACCTCAAGGACCGGCCGTTCTACGATGGGCTGGTGCAGTACATGCACTCGGGCCCTGTCGTAGCCATGGTGAGCTCCTGGCAAGGAAAAACTGCTTGGTTGTCTTCCCTGCATGAGATTGTGTCACCTGTTGGATTCTTGTTTATTTTTAAAAGGATTTAGAAATCTGGATTCAAATTCTTAGTATAGAAAGATGTGCTGTTAACTCTTTTTCTTTAATCTTTCCTAATAATTTTTCTCTCCTTTGAGTCAGTTTGTGGAGGAAGAGGGCAGGGACAAAAGGGAGTCAAAACCAGGACCTTGAGAAACAGCAAACCTGCAGAAAAGCCCCACTCTGAAATGCTGTGTAGTAAGGAAGCTGGAAAAGGATGGTGGAATATTTTAACTCTATTTATCTCTTTTCTCTTTGATAATGTATTTGTAAAGTAGTTGAGGTCCCATGAGCAGACAGCTCTGTGAGACTGTTTGACTCACTGAGATGGAAAATTGTTCTCTCCTCACCTGGGTGAGGAGGGGAATTGTAAAGAAGGGGAGGGACCATGTGAGCAGAGGCTTCAAGAATTTGGCAGAAGAATTGGAGATAAAATATGTCTCAGATGGTGATTTGTGCCATGATGGACACCGCTGTGTTCTTGTGGATGGTATAATTTATCTGCTGCTAAAATGTAATAATCTGAATGGATTTTTTTTTCTTTAAGGTGTGGGAAGGTCTTAATGTGATTAAGACTGGAAGACTGATGCTGGGGGAAACCAATCCATTTGATTCCAAGCCCGGCACTATTCGTGGGGACTTCTGTGTCCAAGTTGGAAGGTAAATTTTAAAACTTTTGGTATCACCAGTTAATGCCAAGTGTTATGCCATAATATTTACAGGAGCTGTGCTCCATCCTTCTCTGTCTTACACATGGAGGTGCCATTCCCTGTGCCCTTAGGATCTAAGGATGGGGATCAAGTCATGGCTGTCCCCATTGACAAAAATGAGGAGCAAAGCTGGCACTGCCTAAGCTTTGTCTTTTCCAACTTTACTGTTTCTTAAAGCTGCTGTTCATGATGGTAAGCACTTCAAAACAAGAAGCTTACTTTAAGAATTCTCTTACTCTTGTATTCACCTTTTCCTAGGAACATCATTCATGGCAGTGATTCTCTGGAAAGTGCTGAGACAGAGATCAATTTATGGTTCACTCCTGAAGAACTGGTTGATTACAGAAGCTGTGCTCATGAGTGGATCTATGATTAACACCCAGCCTGGATCTTCTGATATCCCCATGTCCATGAGCAACTGCCAGCCTCTAGCTATTCTGAAGAATTCCCTGGTAGAAACCTCAGAAAACAGTGAGATTGCTCTGTTGTGGATGTTAAATAGAGTCAGTACTTGCTGCTCCTTTGATTTAAAAGCTGACAAGTTACAGATGGAATTGCACGTTTTAAAAGCTGCTTCTGGGATTGAGAGATATGAGGTGAAAAACAACACAGAGCAGATAACAGATATATTTTTCTGAAGCACTTTATAGTCATAGAGAGTATTTTGGTAAACATTAAAAAAATAGGTAAAAATTTATTTGGTAAATAAATATGCAAATGGCTCAGAGTCAGAGGTTAACTTTGCTAAAACACGAGAGGACAACTGATGGTGTGTAAATGCATTGATAACATGCCCAAATGTTGAGGATTTATTTTATATCAAGTCAAGTGTGTCCCCATTCCTAAATCAGCTGCAGAAAAAAAGCCCATGTTCTCTCCCCAGAACATGCTGTGTGCACAGAGAGCTCAGCTCTGGCTAAAATGACATCTGGCCTCCACATTGACACTGTTTCAATTGCTCTTTTTTTCCTTCTACATGGGATTTATTTAGCATTTTAAGATTAAAATTTAAATTTAATTTAGCATTTAAAGATTAACTGACCAGGCTTTATGAAATGGCCTTTTATGTGAAAAGAAGATTAATGTGAGGATGGATGAGGGAGATTCTAAGTGGTGTTTGCTTTGCCAGCTGAACAGCTGATTATTTAGCTTTGTTCTCTTTTAGTGTCCTTGTTGGGGGTTAGGTTGCTTTTCTTTTGTTCTTTCTTACCTATAGAATTTTTCCCTTGAGTTGCTGGAAAACGACTGCTGGTATTTATGGGTACTTGAGAAAACAAAGGGTTGGCCGGGCCCAGGTAAAAGGAGGGCAGGGAGCAACTGCCCCTCTCTCTGCTGCTTCTGGTAGGAGCTGCTGCTGCTTGAGAAAAGGAATTCACCACAACCCAACCCAGAGCTTCTTGTTCTTCTTCTTCTTGTTCTTCTTCTTCTTGTTCTTGTTCTTCTTCTTCTTCTTCTTCTTCTTCTTCTTCTTGTTCTTCTTCTTCTTGTTCTTCTTCTTCTTGTTCTTCTTCTTCTTGTTCTTCTTCTTCTTGTTCTTCTTCTTCTTGTTCTTCTTCTTCTTGTTCTTCTTCTTCTTGTTCTTCTTCTTGTTCTTCTTCTTCTTGTTCTTCTTGTTGCTGTCCTTCTCCTTCTCCTTCTCCTTCTCCTTCCCTATCAGACACCTGCCTTTTCAAACTGAGACAGTTCTTTAGTAGCTGGATCTACAAAGCAAACGGTCCGTGGATAATTTGTTTCAGAAGTGACTTTAGCACTATTGTCTTGTATTTATTTAATGATGTAAAGAAGTACAGTCATAATAATGCAGGTGTTTCAGTTTCAACAGCACAAGTTGTACTGGATGAGGAAGTTGGGATTGATATTGTGTATTTATTTTCCTGCAACATTTTATTCATTAAGAGCAAGAGTTTCATAGAATCAGTTGCTCAAGCTCCAGGATTTTTTTCCCACCACAGTAAATTCTTGTGTCTGAATACTGAATTGTGCAGTGAATGTTGAATTGAAGGCTTATGATACCTTATCATGATACTGAGCTCTTAAAAAGAGATGGCACAAAATAAAACAATTTATTTGTTTCTTAAGTGAAATAAAATTAAATTTTAAATATTTTGTCTTAAATTGAGTGTAAGGAGGGAGAACAAATTCTCTGACTATTAAGATGTAGGTGAGGCTGGGAGCTTATCTTCTGAAAATATTCAGTATTATAGAAGATAAATCCTTGGGTTAAAAGAAGTGGGAGGAAAGGGAATATGTGACAAACCTGTGCAGAGATGAATAGTCTCCATTTTAATGTTTGCTTAAAAGGTTACTTGAGACTTCTTGATTCTACAAGACAGAGAAATGTGGTTTATGTGGAGGAGTGGGGGTATCAGGAAGGTGCTGTCAATGTTAATGTCCCCAGTATGATGAGACTGGGAAGAGGGGCAGCCAGCATTCCTGCAGGGCTGAGGTGCCTGAGCAGGAGCAGTGTAAAACCATGAACTGACCCTGTGAAGCCACTAGCTGGGCCTCAATAAGAGAAAACACAAGGACTTCAGAGGTTATTTCATTGATATCCCACCTGCAGTGATGGTGCACGATTATAACTCGCTCAGGCAAAGTCAGCTAGGAAAGGGCCAAGCAGTGAACATTATAAAAAGCAACAACGCACTCATGTTGTGACACGGGTTCAGGGGCTGTGAGGTTTTGGCACTGGGCACTTCGTCTTTCCCCTAAAATTACTGATAATGTTGCTGGGTTATGGATCCTACATTTGCTGTGATAAATAATTCTTTGAGTAGCTGTAGCCGTGCTGTGCTGTGCAGCCGGGCTGGTCCTGCCGCGGGAATACCTCAAAGCAGCAACCCAGCAGAAAAATGAGTACAAAATGTTATGTTAAACATCCGCCGTCGTTTCAGTGCTCTAAAAGCTTAAGCCACAGTTGCTGCGCCTGTAAATTAATAACCCCGGGGTGGCGGAGGCGACAGGTGCCTGGCCTGGAGCCACCGGGGCTGTGCCGCCGGGCCCGGCAGGGCAGCGCTCCCGGCAGGGCAGCACTCCCGACTGCTCCGCTCTGCCATCCTCGTCCCGGCCCTGTCCCGCACCAGGGCTGTGCCGCCGGGCCCGGCAGGGCAGCGCTCCCGGCTGCTCCGCTCTCCTCTCCCCATCGCGGCCCGGTCCCGCTCGGCGCTGCCGGTCCCGCCCCCGAAGCGCCGCCGGCCCGGCGGCTCCTCCCCTGCGCGGGGCGGGCGATCCGCGGCCCGCCCGGCCCCGCCTGCGCCTCTTCCTGCGGCGGCAGCGGCGCGGGCGGCAGCGGCAGCGGCGGAGAGGTGAGGCCGGGCCGGGCCCGCGGTGCGGGGGGAGCGGGCGGAGGGCCCGGCGGGGCCCGGCGGGGCTCGGGGGGCCGGGGGGATGCTGCGGGCGGTGTCCCGCGGCCGTGCCGCGTGGCAGGGCGGTGCCGCCATGGCCGCCGCCGACCTTGAGGCCGCGCGTCCCCTCACGCCGCGTTCCCGCCCGCAGCGCCATGGCGGGGAACGGCGAGCGCACCTTCATCGCCATCAAGCCCGACGGCGTCCAGCGCGGGCTGGTCGGGGAGATCATCAAACGGTTCGAGCAGAAGGGGTTCCGCCTCGTGGCCATGAAGTTCGTGCACGTGAGTGTCGGTGCCGGGCCCGCGGGATCAGTCTCCGCAGCTGGCGGCGGATGTGCTGCAGCACGGCCAGGCCCCGCTTCCTGCCCAGCACGCGGCTTCTCCCCTTCCCAAAAAAAGCCCAGTTTTGCTGCAGAGGTTTAATTCAGCCCGATAGAGCTGGAATGGCCTTGGCTGAAAGGTTGGGTAACGCCACCCCGGGATCCTGTGCTCTCTTATCGCTGAGGGTCACTGCAGTGCACAGAAATCATTGAAATTGCCAGCGCTGCCACAAAGAACTCCTTTAATGATACAGCACCGATAGCACAATAGCACCGTGCCGCAAAGCACTGCAGCATTGTTGGGAACATTAATTATTAGCGAATCTAATCACTAACGCCCTAGTCGTGCACCTCTAACACCTTGTGTTCAATGATATTCAGATAATTCTATTTAAAGTTACGTGTCCCCTTTTAAAGGCCTCTGAAGAGCTTCTCAAACAGCATTACATTGACCTGAAAGACCGCCCCTTCTTCCCTGGCTTGGTTAAATACATGAACTCTGGACCTATTGTGGCCATGGTAAGTGGTTTGATTTTAGTTTAAGATTACTTTCTTGAATACATTTGTCTTGCTGTATAAATTATTAAAAATATTCAGAGATAGTGTTGCAGAAACATTTTTTCCAAACTACCTAGTTCTGATAGTGGCAAAAGAAAAAAAATTGACATTAAGACAGTGAAATTAGCTTATAATGAGAAAAGTGCACATATAAAATGTGTATTAAAATGCCTAATATATAAATGTAAAAGCAAAATTCCTGAAAGCAAATCTTCTGCACCAAGTATCTCTTGGGCAAAAAAAGGTCAGGATCTGTGACACAAAAACCCAGCTTGTGTGTCATTCATTCTTACATTCCCCCCAAAACAAGGTATTTGCTCCAGTATCACCTCATGGTGTGATGATGATCTAGCAGAGAACACTCAGCAGGGTGTCCCTGTTCCACCACCACACAAAGTAGAATTTGGCTCTGTACATTACCTGAGGCTTGGTAAAGTATCTCCTTCACTGCAGTAACAATGTTGATAGTCATTCTTAAATTACTTCCAGTTCATGGCTTTTTTCCCCTTGTCCCCTTTACAGGCCTAAGAGGGAATCTAGGCAAGGTTCCTGTCTTCAGTGGTAGAGCAAAGATGAATTGCCTAAGCGTGGCTTAACAGAATTTTTGTGTTTTTTACCTTAAGGTGTGGGAAGGACTCAACGTGGTTAAAACTGGGAGAGTAATGCTGGGAGAAACCAACCCTGCAGACTCCAAGCCTGGCACCATCCGTGGTGACTTCTGCATTCAAGTGGGAAGGTTTGTCTATTAATTGATACTAAAAACTCAACAGCTCCTACTCACTGTTTATCTGCCAACACAAAAACTGTTGGCAGTTTTATTCTGGAAAGGCAGAGTTGGTGGTGGAGACCTTAGTGTGCTGGTGTTTCATTTGCAGGTGACAGTGCATAGCTGCGCCTTAGGACAGTGGCACAGAGCTGACTTTATTTGCAGCCCAGCTCCTCCCCAGAGCAGCATGTAAGCTCAGGCAGGGGCTGGTGTAAAACAGTAGCTCTAGAACAACCTTGATAGGCATAATTAGCTCTTGGGGGAGTGGGGGTGTTGGAACATTATCTGAAATAACAGCAGTAGTCTCCCCTCTCTAGCTGCTTCATCCAAATTTTTGCAAATGGAGAACAAGGCTGCTGTAAGTGTATTTCTGTAGGGAACAATGTTTGTCTCCTTCCACAGGAACATCATCCACGGCAGTGACTCTGTGGAGAGTGCACAGAAGGAGATCAACCTGTGGTTCAAACCCACTGAGCTCATCGACTTCAAGCCCTGTGCCCACGACTGGATCTATGAGTGATGGGTTCCCACAGTGATTTGTGCCTTCCAACACCTCATCTCATTCCAGCTGCTGCCCTGGGAGCAACCACAGTTCTTTTAGTGCTGAAAGTGACTGTCAAATAAATGGTTGTGAACTAATTCCTTGTGGTGCATTCACTTACAACAGACCCCTGGTGAAATCCTCATAAAAGTCATTTTAGTCATTCAGGAGCCACTGACACATGACCCTGGCACAGTGCTGGACTCAAACAGTGGCAAATTTGCAGAGGGAGAGCTGAAGGGAGGCTGGAGCTGCTTCCAACACAGCTAGAGGAAAAAAGGGAGACCACAAACTTTCCCTCATTACACATAAAACTAAATTAAATGAGACCCCAGTGCAAAGCTTGCTCTCTGAAATGTTTATCTAATTCATCTTCTCTTATCAAACCCCTTACCTTGAGACCTCAGGGTCTCACATGATGTCTTGTCACACTAACATACTTAAAATTACTTGAAATACTCACGTTTTTATAGATTGTGGGTATTTTTAATAGGGCTAAGAGTGTCTTTTAAACAAAACAACTACTAGTCAGAAAAATATTTTTAATCATTTTTATTTTGTGTAAAAAAGGCAAATTTAGTGAATTATTTTCATCTTGTACACAAAGTTATAATTTTAATGTTTTTCACATCCATGCTGAAAATCTGCAGTCTCGTAAAAATGAAAGTAACATTAATTTCTCCAAAAGCATTTTTTCACTGAGTTATGTACATTGCATGAGAAAGCTTTAAATACTCTCTCACTGACCACACAAATTACCAAGAAAATAAAAGATTAAATTTGTACAGATATTGATCTATATATCAAATACATACAGAAATGATGTAAAAACCCATTTGTTTAATCTTGATTCCCGCCCCAACGTTTTCCCAGGGGCCAAAGCTGATGCCTTTTTTTTTTTTGTATAAATGGCTGTGGCTTTTTATTTTAAATATGAAAAAAATCAAAAGGAAGAAAAATTCAGCTGAAATCACAGTTTTTAAAAATCCCTTCCCAATAAAGGATTGTTACCAAATATATTAGCACCATCGTACAAAGATCGAGGGAGGGTATTCACATCACAGGAAACAACAATAAAAAAACCAAAACAAACACTGAAACCCGTGTTAGTATTCGTAGAACAACGAATCAATAACTGCTGTAGCTCTCCTCAGATGCAGCAAGGAACAGGTTAGAGAGTTCTACTGAAAATAATGTAATAATCAAAGATCAGCAGAGAGATCTGGAACAAGAAAAGAGGGGCAGCAGCCAAGTCAGGGACAGGGCTTGGGCTGCCTCATGGTCAGAAAAACCCGCTGTGCCAAATGCCAAAAAGTCCAACCCCACTGAAGGTTTTAGGTGTCCAACATTTGCCGCTCCTTCAGCCAGGTACCACAGCTTGAAAGCCAAGAGAACCATCCCAGAGCCACAGGAATGCTTTGCAAGGCCAGGGAGCTGCCCCAGGGCCCCCCCAGGCTCTCGGGGCTCACATCCCTGCTAGCACCGTGCTCAGGCTCTCCCTGAGCTTCTCCTCAAGGGACTCCCGGCAGCTCCTGCCATGGTTTGCTCAGCACACGTCACTGCACTTGACAATTACACAATTGAGGCATTTTATGAACTCAGAGACACAAAAGAGTTTCAACAACTGCTGAAGTCACGAGAACATACATCACCTCAAAGACTTTAGTGTTTGATGAGTAACAGAATATTATAAAGACTGACAGACTCTAGAACAGGTTCATACATTTCTCCCAACACAGGAAGCGTGTTCAGGAGTAATTTTTCCCTCTTGACATTTGAAGACTGACTCCAAAATCAGGGATGAGCCTGGGCAATACTCAGGACAATGCTCAGTTTAGTGACCTGGCAATGCACCTCACTCATTAACTAGCCCGACCTTCTACATTATGACACACTAATTAATGCAACAGTTTTTCTACTCAAGTCAGAAGCTGTTGATGAGAGAAGAAAACAAAGACTGTGAGAACCTTGTTCCAGATGATGGGACAACCTATAAGTTGTTGCATTAAAAAAACAAACAAATAAACAAACAAAAAAAATCAATAGTGCTATACTTACCAAAATTAAATCAATGCTTGCAGAGCTGGATTTTACAGCAGATTAAATTGAGAAACAGGAAAACAATCAAGGCTCAAAGTGTCACTACAATGGTCTCTAATTCTACTTCTCCAATCTAGGCTGTTCAAAATAAACATCATGGGTGGGTCAGAATCTGAGATAAGGTATTTGAAGTCTACCAGGTCCAACAAAATCCTTTTTATGGCTGTTTTAGAGAGCTAAAATGTCTTTACCATCTGAAGTGATAGATTCTTGTAATCAGATTAACAGATTCTGTCAATAAAAACATGTTGTTATTAAGGAAATTTTACCAGTAAGGGAGAAAAGAATTCCAGACATTCCTACACCACACAGGACATGTTTTACTTCCAGTAGTAAATACAAAACTTTACATAATTAACTCCTCTTGCATAGAATGAGGTAAACCTGTGCATATCACCAATACTATGTACCCAAACTTGGAGCAATATTTTAGAAAATAATCAAATTGCTGGTTTTCAACTTTCTATGCATTTTCTTTTAAGCTCAAACAACAATATACAAAAATGGTCTCCTGGGGCTCTGTGGGTTGATGTCCTTAAAGCATTTCTTATGCTATAGAATACAGATGTTAATTTCTGATCACTTTTTTTTTTTAAGCCCTAATTTATGGTCAAGAGTCAGATGATCATTGTACTGCTCTGAAGGGGACCTGTAAAGACCCAGAAGCACTTATAGAACTTATGAGATAATTCCTGAGAGTTTAGTTAATGAACCTTACTTGTAAAAGCTAAAGCTCTTGATGCACATTCCTCCAGTCACAGCTCTGCAGGGCTGATCAACCACCTCACTCAGCAACACCATTTACAAAAATGTACAAAGGTTAAAACTATGGAAAGATAAAATCCAAATTACTAAGAACTCCTGCAAAAATACCTTGTGTTTAAGCAGTCATTTTCACCCTTTTATGTGACTTTTGCCTTGTAAAAATCTGGAAGCTGATCAGGTGGGGCTAATGGGATGCTTGACACGAGACAAGAATTCCAGGCAATAGGCAAATCCAGTTTATGAATTACAGACTAAAGCCATGGGATTTTGATGCTGTTCTCAAGTCTCAATGCCTATGTTACATATTGCAGCAAGACATGAATTTTGCAGGACTGAACTCATTTTTAATCCACAATGTCGGGCTCCTCTCAGCTCACCTGAAACCACGTGGCACATCAGTTCGGAATGGTCACAGATAAATATTTAAGATGGTAAGGAAACATGTAGGACTTTCTGAATGGGGAAAAAAAATAAATCACAAGAATACTCACAAGTTCCTTTCCACTACCAAGGGAGTCCTTAATGACTGTCCATCTAAGCTGCTTCTTCAGTCAAAATTCAGAGCTACAACTAACCTTCCAATGAGAGTTGTCCGAAGTTCCAGTTTGGCATAGGGCTCTGTAAACATTTGCTGAAGCATTCCAAGACTACAGACATTCACATACAGACAAGAGCTTTGCAGATCCAATCCAATGCCCACTGCAGTCGATGGAGACAAGGCTACTGATTTTAATGGGCACTGAATCAGACCCTAAGGAACGTTAAAAAACAAAACCTTATATAAAAAAGGATATTTTAAACCAAATAAAAACACCTTGAAAAGTTAAAATCTTCCTCAGGCGATGGCTCTGTTGCACTTGGGGCTACTCACTGAGTAGAGCTTTACAGGACTATCTTCCACATATAATTTATGCCTCTAAATCAGGGCTTTAAAGCCTTATTTTTCACAATTAAAAAACCAGAGGCGTGACCAGTGCAGTTCACAAGAGTCTAAAAGTCTCCCAACTTGTACCAAAAAGGTTCATTTGTTATGACAGTTCGTTTGTATTTGCAGCTATATCTTCCTCCAACTGCTTCCCACAATCATGCTAAATAAACTTTAATCTTACAAAAAAATTAGAATTTCAGTTCTTGTTAACAATGCACAATAAATCTGAACTTGAAAATATTACAAAATTCTTTCAAAAGCTTCAAGTACAACACAAAAGTGTCCTTTGTTTTTTTGTTTTTAATAAATTGAAAAATCTTTTTCACTAAAATAGTTTCCCCGCCCTTCCAAAAAATTCGGAACTGAGTCTAGTTCATCTACATTTCGCCAAGCACGCCAGGCACAGTCACCTGAACTGCACCATCCAAGTGGGAACAAAGTCAGTCAGTCTTGGAGAAAGGTCCTTTTCCTATGACCAATGCTGTGCCCCTCCCTGCTGGGAGCTGCTCAGGGCTCCTGTTTGATGTAGTAGCTGGCAGAGCCGTTGCTCTCATGGTCGGATGTTCCCTGCAGGAAGCTGTACTCCTCTCCATCCAGCAACTCCTCCTTCAGCTGGAACGAAGTCACTACAAATCCAAAATGCACATTAAACATCTATACAATTATAAGTGAAACTTTTGCTTAAATTTACTTCATATTGTTGATATTTGGAGCATCCCAGATTCCCCATGTTCTTACATTCTGCATTTTAGCAATGCTTTAACGCTCAGGATCCCACAGAGAACAGACACTTGTGAGTGCAGATGGAGCCTGAAACTATGCTCTAATATTAACAGATTTCAAATCACTTACAATATATTCTCTACCAGATTATCTCAAGAACTGAGTATTTTAAATCACTTTGCTTCCTATTTACTCTTTATGCAAGTAAAAATGAGATTGAAAATGGCCAACAGTTAGCCTACAACTCTAATTACTTAGCCAGTTACTGCAAACAGTTTGTGAGACAACAAAATATATTGATAGAGATTTCTCAATCCATCATTAAAATTTTAATGATCCCAGAAGTTTCATTAAAGCAAAACATTTTTTGTAGTTTTAATCTTCTCTCTTCTTTTGTCAAAACTAAATAGAAGTGGGATTAAGACAAAGATGTTTTTCAGTATCAATACCACAATTACTTTTCCAGTTTCATTAATGAGATGATTATCAAAATATGAGCACAATGAAAAGAACACTGAAAACAAAACATGTAAACGTTCATTAAAGGTGCAGTACCCACATTAAAGGGTTGATTATACAAAAATAAATGCTTCTCTATGACCAAATGAATGAGAAAAGTATCAAAGTTTATAATTATTGAATATAAAGTTTATATCCATTGTCAATGTGTCTTGAAATGCAGAAATAAGCAGTGAAAGGAAAAAGCCCCAACCCAGAGCCTGGTACTGATAGCCCTGCAGAGGTTTACAAGCTATTTGATTATTCTTTTATAAATATTCTATGTTGAAACAAGCTCCTGTGCTAAATAAAAATAAAATTTGAAAATTAAAATAGTAGAAGATGTCAAAAGTTGTTGCAGCATAATGCAAGCTCTCCTCATCTTTCTTTAATAGATTCCTCCTCCCAACTACACAACCCACAATCCCTTCTTTATTTTTTTCTCCCTAACACTTTTCCCTGCATCATGCCCAACTCTGACCAAGATTCCTGGTCTCTGGGGGGCAACAAAGTCTGTCTGAATGGTAAGATACACAACTGGCTACACTGCAATGCCTTAAGCAAAGGCCACCCAGAGGTCAGGAATACAAACCAAGCCAGCATGCATGTTGTGTCCCTTCTCTCCCCCCAGCAGGGAGCTCCTGCAGGTACAGGAGTAACAGCAGTTGCCATGATTTGGATTGTCTCTGACTCATTTGAGCCAAAGTCCTCACATTTAGATATGTAATTGTATCTTACTTCATTTGTTGCTATTATACAGCTTGTAACTACAATCCTCCATTAGAAAAGATTAGTTACAGCTACACATCAAATTACTTGGAAGAAAAAGGAAAACTAATGGAAGTCATTCAACTCAAGGAATACAAATGGGCCAGGTACTCCCCTTCTGCATTGTCTCAGTGATTTGCCAGGACACAGAGACAGACATTCAGTCCTCCCAAAACCAATGCAAATGGAGCAACATGCTCCAGGGTTGGGTGAATCTCAGAACAGTCTCCTCCTCTGCCAGGCTTGCTGTAGGTTCTTTTTAAAAATGAAGCAGTTCAACAGGTGGATTTGAGTGCTTAAGAGATCATTTCAGATGACTGGAAGATGCAAAGTACTCATGGCACCCTAAAGCAGCTCCAGGAATTTGCTAGAGAGCAAAACCACCTCATACAAACCAAGGTGAAGAAGTGATGAGCCTTTTTCCTGTGCTCATGACAATACAAAAAGGGAAAGAATTGGGTTTAAACCTTACTGAGCTCTCCCATGGACATGAAATTTCAGAACACAGGTGTTTCATAGGAACCTGACACAGAAATTCACACTGTGTATATCTTTGCACTACAGAAATGCAATGCAGGTGTAGGTTTGGTATAAGAGAAGAGCAATTGTGCACAAATAGATCCTCCAGAGCACTCTCCCCTAAGCCAGGCTTCTCTTTGGCATCAAAGACTCTGTTAAACACAGCATGTACACACCAGTAGGAACATGAAGTGAAACTAAAGAGTCCTTGAGAAGTGTTCAGAGGTGAGCAAGAGAGTAAAAGTCTTCTTCAGGTCCTAAAGGTGGCATGTGGGTTTCTTTTCTTCCCAGTCTGTTAATGGATAACACAGGGACAAGACAAACTGTTCTGGATGCATTCCAGAGTCAGCAGAGTGCTGACAGGGCAGCCTGTGCAGACTAAGGCAAGCTTAAGGGAGTAATCAAGCAAATCTGAAGCTAAATCTATCAACCTGGCAACTGCCCTGCAGGGAGAGCATCATCCAGCCTGACAGCTCCCATTGCCACTATGTATTTGTTAGCAATAATTTACTGCATTGTGTTGCCAGAGATATCAGGAAAAGGAAAACCTACCAGATCCTTGAAGTGAACTTGTATAACTGAAGATTGATTATATTATGTAAACTATACTTAAATAAGTTCAAAATTTTAATCTACTTCAATATTACTGATTAACTCTTAAGTTTTTTTTCTGCTCAGACATACAGATGCACAATTACATTGCTTTAAATATATATATTTTCTCAGTAATCCACAAAATTTCAAATAACACATCCAAAGATATTTTCCCAGATAACTGCCTTTTTCTCATAAAAAGACAAAATGTTTATTTACAGCATATAGTTATTTCCTCTGTGAAGGAGATTACACAATGACCTACTTACATCCAATATTCTCAGATCCACATTACCATTGAGTTTTACAGGGTGGATTTTTGCATTTTAACACTCTGCAGAGCCCCTCTGGGATTCTCAGTAACCCACACCACAACCTTGTTGCTCAGAAGCTCTAAACCAGCTGCAATCCTCTGCTAGTATTAATTCAGTGACATGGTGCATCAGTGAGAATGAAAAGCTCTCTAACATAAAAAAACTGAACCAACTAAAAATCAAAAGGAAAAAAAAAAGATTGGATGAGTCAGCAGATGACACCCTGGAGCATAGCTTCACTGTGCAGTGCCACACTGCTGGGAGCAGTTACCTGTTTGCAGGCTGGGACTGAGCTCCTGGCTATTCCTGGGAGGCTGGAAGGCCTCAGGGGCTGTCTGTGCTGCAGGAGGAACCAACTCGTCATGCCCAGAGCTCCTCCACACCTCCCCTGCCATGGCTGGGCTGGACAAACTGACAGGTTTCTTCCCAACTGGCATCTTCCTCTCTAAACATCAAGTCAAACTAAAATAAACGCTCGGGTTAAAGTGCATCAGGCAACTCTGCTCACTGAGCATGGCTCTGCCTGACATTCACCCATCCTCACAAACCAGGGCCTGCACCATGGCACCATGCCCTTATTACTGGGAATAATGGGCTCAGCAGCCACACTGTAGTCCCTGAATTCTACAGGCTTCAAGGGCATTGTTAATGCCATGACCTACTTATTTCATGTTCTATCAATGAAACAGAAATGCTGTGAATGACTTGTGCTGCAGCTACACTGCACAGTCACACACACTGCTCTGCCTGGACACCCAAGACACCTTGGCTCAGTTTCAGGCTGCAGTTGTTTCAGTGTGTGTGCCTAAGAAACAGAAGGATGCTTCTGGGGAAATAATCATCTCCAGACAAAGTTTATCACCTCTAAAAATACATGCTCTTAATTCCCTCAGAATGTATTTCCCATTTTACAGTGCCTTACAAACACAAATAACCATTTCAGCATATAGAAAAAACCTTCCAAAATTCCTCAAATTATTAAACACGATATTCTTGAAAAAAATGTTATAATATGGTATATTATTTCCCACACAAAGACCATGTTTCTCCTCTGTCACTAAGATGCTCCCATTCTGTGCTCAAGGCACGTTCTCTGTGGTATTGAAGGTACAAAATCTGTAGTACAAATCAGTGCTTTCAGCTACATCAGGACTGTGGCTGATGCTTCAGTCCTATCAGCACTGTCAGACAGACAAACAAAAGCCCAGCCCTGAAAAGGTGACTGATTATGCATATGCTAAAGATACCAACCCTGCCTAAATATTCCTCTTGTAAGACAACCTCAGGGTGAGCCTTTTAGAGAGATTAATGAGGCAGAATGGTGTCCACAGAATCCCAACCTTGAAAACATGGAGGTCAGACTATCATTTCAGTAACCTTACTCTGACAGACACACCCAAGAGGAAGTAGACAATACCAGCAGATACTGCATCCTTCATTATTAATTAATTATCCAGGCATGTTAGCCTTCAAGAAGTCACCTGCACAGCCTTCTGAGCAGCAGGCACACAGCACAAAACCCTACTCACTGAAACAAACACTACTGGAAATGGAACTGGGGGAGATTCTCAAGTTCCCCCAAAAGCATTCCCAAAGTGTTTACCATGCAATCAGTTCTGCTTCCCAGGGAACATGCACACTCCCAAGGTTCCCAGGAGGAGGGGACACTGCAGAATCTGCATCATCACAGCAGAATGACTCACTGACATCCTGGGCTGTGTTGTGAGCACATGAGAAAAATGTGTGGAAATAACCCTGCCCTGCTAAAACTCATCTAATTTAAGACAATTTCTTGTTAATCATCTGTGGTGACTTTACATGGTACCATAAAAACACTGTGGTTGCATTAAATTGTTTTGTGACTGAAATCCTTTACAAAATAACTTTCTATTTTATTTACAAGTGCTGAACAAGAAAAAGCTTCAGAAGACATTTTTAGTGTTATTTCCTGTGACTCAGCACTTCTGTTGCAGTAACCTACTTAGAAAAAACCCATATAGGAGGCAGCCAGCTCTAACTGTTCCTGACCTTGCTCTCTCATCTCCTGGTGATTAAGAGGATTTTTTAGTACTGAGCAAACAGCCCAGAACACAATCAGAAGTCTTCCTTGCTTCTGCAGGCAACATTTACCTTAGATTAGTGAGAAATTAAGAACTAATTTCCCTAGACTAAATTTTCTAAAGCTAGACTAAAGCTTCCTATGGCACTAAGCAAGAGGAATTAATTTTCCAAGTTTGGGTCACATTTCCCGTAAGACAGGTAGCAGAGGCATTAGGAAGGGGATAAGGTAAGGAGTATGATTGTCTAGAACAGCTTGTTAAACAAAATCTGCTCAGACAGTGCAGAATTATACAAAGCAGGTCCTACAACAAAGGTAATTAACCACAGAGCCATATTTCCCTAGCTTAAAGCAACAGCACTCACAGCTTCCCCTGGATATTCTCAAATCAGGAGCTTTCCAGTACCTGAATTCTACTTAAAAATACTGCTGCAAGATTCTGCAAAGGATCTGGATTTTACTGTTTATTTCCTCCAACAGCAGAAAGTAAAACCAGTGCAATGTTTGAGGCACTTAAGAGGTTCTAAGAACTTCCCAGACACCTGTTTTATCTATGGCACCCACCAGCCAACTTCTCTTCATGCCCAAAGATCAACACAGCAAAAGTTTTATTCTCAATGACTGGGGAAGTGGGTTCCAACTGGCCTTAATACATCCATTCACAAATTCACCAGGAAGACAAGGTTTTAATTCCTCACATCAGTTCTGTACAACAAAACACTCTGCAAAGACTAAATTAAGCAAACTGATTTTATATTTTGACAATTTGGTTCCAAGGGAATCAACTACTGTGGAAACTACCTGAACACTATAGATTCTTAAAAATGTCATTACTGTGTTTTACTGTGACAAGAACAGCCACATACAGCAATACTTCTGAAAGGAGAAATACAAAAGCTTAATTTACATAGAGGCCTAAATCAAAAGATCTGGCAAATAAGTAGCTTTTTTTATTTCAAAGAGAAGTCAGTTAGATGATAATTTAAATTTTCTACACCTCATCCTTTCTGATCCCAGTAATTTGGTTCTTATTCCTTCACCTGTGTTACAGACAGCAGAGGGAAAACTGTGTTGATACCTGAGTATTTTGTGCAAGGCAGTACAACTACAAATATACTACACAGCCAATAAATTATTTAACTGAAATTACATCAGAATACAAAACTATTTTTACCATTGTCCATCTACAATTCATAAATTATTATTATTAGTAACATCTACCCTACCATGAGTTATAAAAAATGATTATTGTCAATGAAAAAGTTCCTTTTGTGGCATACTGCACCTTTAAGCATAACACCTGTTTGGACACCAACATTTGCAAATAGAACAGGGACTTAGGTAGAGACCACAAGCTTTAAAACAACAGGCAAAGTGCAAACACTGTTTTGTCACCCACTTTTCTTATGTCCTTTGTACTGTTGTGATTTAGCTTTTTTCTTCTGTTTGGATGAACTTGACTGGCTATCTCTTGATGCTGCAAAAAATGAAGAATTAAAAATCTATGCTTATTTTTATTATTAAAAAAACATTTTAGAATGCATCAAAGCTGCTACACAGTTACAGAGTTTTTCCTTAGTGACTGAACAAAGACAAATTTACTGTGGAAAACCAACTTGCATTAAACTACTTAATATGAACTTCTCTCATTAAAAATCAGTTCTTGAAATACATTTCATCAGCTATCACTTGATCTGACAGGACAAGTTGTGATGTAATAAATCAGAGTTTTTGCAAAGACTGAGTTCCACCAAATTCAGGAGGTGAGACAGATACACAGGCAGTCTCAAAGCAATATAAATTCTCAGTGAGCTCCTCCAGAGTTTTCCCCTGCATCAAATCAGCATCTTGTGGCATTGAAAAATAGTAAAGAACACTCAGAAGTACTTTAGAAATCAAAGTGGGAAAGATTAGAACTGTGGATTAGAACTTGCAGGTTTTTTTTATGTTTGTTATGCCTGGGGACCTAACTGGAAGAGGTTAGGAAAACAAAATTAATTTCCATTATTGACAAAGCAAGACTCACACTGGGGTGCTGGAGGCTGGAGCTGGTATCCAGTGAGCTGACACCATCCCACAGGATACAGGTCTGGGGACTCACAGTCCACCCACTGATCGTACTCGTCCTCCCAGCCGTCGAAGTGGATCCTCAGCAGCCGGTGGATGATGCGCGTCACCGTGGCCACGCACACCAGCCGAGGCTCCATCAGATCCACGGCCTCCAGCTTCATGCCAACATGGAACCCATGGTTGGGAACTTCCTGGGGAAGCAAACAGGGCAAGTGTCAGAGTCCAAATGAGGGATGCAGAGCTCCAGATTGGCTCTTTAAAATGCTGTTTGTTATAGCCAAATGATGCAGCAATTTATGGGTTGTGGGTGATGAGCCCAGCCCAGCCCAGAGCCTTTTCAGCCACAGCTGTGGGCTCCTCTGAAAGCTCCCTCTAGTTCTGGTTACAATGCATGATTTACTTTTTACTGTAGGTCACCTTAGTACATGACAACCAACCAATACCTTTACTATTATCTACAGCCTATCACAACTACTAACATTACCATATCCATGTTACTGTTTTCCAATCACAAAAGGTTAGTATGGTACAGTTTAAGCTAGAAGATGTTTTTCAGTTTTCTAGCAGTGGAAAATTCTGAGATCATTTGTCTACTTGCAACATGGTATTTTTGTTTGTTTGTGAAAATCTTTTTGCTTGGTAAAAACATCTTTTGTCTGAGGTGGATTTATCCTTTGCTCAGAGTCATAAAAGCCCCTTCTAACTCATTTGCTTTTTGCCTTCTTAGTTACCCAGTAAGACTGGCTCAGCAATTCTTTTCCTCTATATCAAAACTTGCTATTATTTCTATTCCTTCTTCAGACTTTACATTCATTTCTGTTATACATCCATATCTGTGAGACCTTCCTGTCAAATCCTTACCCTTCCCAACAAGCAAACATCAGTAAACAGACATGTACATTAAGATAGTTTAAGTACAGTGCTGAAACAGGGATTTCAATCAACTTAATATGGAAAAAAAACCCAAGTATGATTGATGCAGTTTCCTGTACCTCTGCATCTGTTTAACACTTCAGAGATAGCAACCTCTGTTTACTCAAATGGTTCTTATATCTAAAAGTCTTAGTTTTTCAAAACTGTATTTAACAAATGGGTCCATCCCATGCACTATGTAAGATGTAAAGAAAACACTAATTCCAGTACAGAGATGCATAATTTCATTACCTTATTGAAGAGCTTTACTGGTGCTGCTATTGAGTCAGTTTCCCTGAGGTAGTCAAACCATTTAAAAGGGAGTTTTGCATAACCTGTGAATTTTAAACAACATTTTCATACATCAGCTGCAAACTTAATTTGTAAGAACAACAGCAAAAATAGAACATTGGGAGAGTGCTACAGCTAAAAAGACAACAAAAGTCAAACATTAGTATCAGAAACTTCCATTCTCTGAACTTTGATCTAAGTGACAAACAGCCACCTGGACATTGCTCATTTGCAGCAAACAAGAAGAATGAAGCACTGGGTAACATAAAAGATATAATTTAAGATTAATCACTGCAACTGGAAGTTTTTTGTCTACACAGATTCTTATCTCTACAAATGCCCACCATAAATGACCCAGAACAGATCATGAATTCAGAACATACAGTTCTTTCCCTGTGGGGGAAGAGCTCCACTACTGAAACACTTAAATTGTCAGGAACAGAATGGTAAGAATAAACATGGATATTTTAAAAGTTTAATAAGGGTAAAAATAGCAGTAATATCTAATGAGAAAAAATTAGAGTATTTTTAAAAAGCTATTATAAGGGGAAGAAAATCTCAAAAATATATGTAGCAGCTCCTGAATATGCATAAAACACAGGAATATCTTTGCCTTTGGGCAACTTCAACAACTGCTTAAACTAACAATTCTCTAATTGTCTAACAATTGCCTGGAGGATTTCTCTGCAGCAGAGTGCAGTGATGGACATCCTGAAAATGTGCAGTGCAGTGGGCATGGCATGGGAGCTGCAGGACAGCTCTGGATCTCACCTCTGTGGAGTCAGAGGGCTCTACACTCAGTACCCACAGCTCAAAATTCAACCCCATCCCTCAAAACGCCCAAGCATCTTCATCTGCTACCGATTTCAGCATGGGATGATGATGTTTGGGAGGAATGAGCCTTGCAAAGTCCAATGATTTCACAGCAGCTGAAGTTATCCACAATGCTAAATGTAACTTGGATAAGAGTGCTCACACTGGCTATGGAATATGTCCATGAACAATGCAGCTGGACAGCTAATTAATAATGGCAATACTGTACCAGTTCTGCATATTAATGCTTTCCTTCTCTATGGAACATTCCTCTGCTACACCAGTATATTTCTACTCAAGATCATCACAGGAAATGTGCACATGGGCCTTGTCAGACCAGGCAGAATTAAACTGTGCATTTTCCAGCCCATAATTTGGAAAGCAAAATACCATCCTTGTCAGAGCAAAGGAGCTTCAATCACTTTGATCCTATTAAAAATATTAATGCGCATTATGCTCTGCATTCTACTGTTAGTAACTCCTCTCCAAATGAGTTGTAGATTAATGAATGTGTGATTTATAATCGTCTGGCACTGATGACACAGGACTTAAGAAAAACTGCAGTAAAAGGGAAAATATATGGAGGTAAAGAATTGCCATGATACAAGAAACACTACATATCATAAATGTGCTAACAACAAAATCCACATTCTGAAAGTGTTTCAAGAGTGAAGAGGTAATGTCATCACCAAAGGCAAGTTTTTCTCCTATTCTGTCTCAGTTTCATATATCTATTTCTAAATTGATTGATATGTATTGATACACAAGCATTTCCTCCCATAAAAACTTCTATTGTAAGAATCTCTGCAGCTCAGATTTTTGAGGGATGCTGGTGCCCATGAATTTCTAGCAATAAATTCACAAAATGAGCTGACTGAAAAATAAAACTGAATCTCTATAACTGCACTTTTCACACTCTAGGGTGACAGAGTTGTCACTGTACAACAACAAAAATGACACGAAATTACTTTCTTCATGTTGCATTACACTGTAGTTATTACCTAGAAAAATAATCCATTAAATACAAGTAGAAGCCTGCAAAAATGAGAATGGAGGGAAAAAGCCACAGAAAATCATTGTCCTCTGGTGTTAGATAACTATGATCCTCTTAAAAAGTGCCAGACCAAGGCAAAAAAATGGGAAGAGGGAGGTAAAGTCTTCTGTAGGCACATGAGCTTGTGAAAAGACAGCTTTTCATCACAGAGGGGTTTATTCAGTGTAAAGCTCAAGTTTAGTGTAGCCTTCCAAAAACTGACTGGTATAGTTGTGAATTGGCTTGACATTCTTTACAATGTTCATTAATTGTTTTGGTGGCCAGGACTTCCCAATCAGAGACACTTCCTGAAGAGCCCTTTTAGTGACTCCCACACTTCCCACTGACTTTGTGGAATCCTCAATTTCTGACAGCAAATTCAAGTTATTTCAGCCAATAATCAATCTAACAACTTCTAAATGAAGAGTTGGCTACCTCTGGTTTAGATTACTTCAAAGTAAAGCTGTTGTATTTGTTTCAGACTTGAGAAAGTCCTAAGAAGTGACCTGAATTTTGTAGGCTGAGCTATGAAACAAAGCATATGGTACATGCAGTATGAGTGAGCAATATTCACAATAAAAGTGGCAGAATGCTACCTGTACCTCTCGGTGGAGTTAGTTCAATCATGTTAATTTCACAGAAACCAACAGGGAAAATAGAAGGGGAAGTGGCATGGTAACAAAACCAATCAGACCCATCTGCTGCTTCTGAGCCATCAATCCCAATCATAAGATAGCCATCTGCTAACACCTTGGTAAAGAGAAAAAAAATTCCACATTAAATACCTTCAGCTGGCTGAGAAAGCTAGAAAGAAAGCATGCCATGTTTCAAGAGTGAAAGCAACTCTATAACAATGGAAGCACACTTAGAAGGACATTCAGTTGTAACAAAAACCCTCCAAATCTTGCCTGTCTCCAGGACTGTGAATACAACTGGTACATGTACCTTTGATAACTGCAAAGTTATGAGATCAACAGTTCCTTTTTCTGATCTCCAGTTTATTTTTCTTGTGAACATCAGCTCTACTTCTAAAGCTTTATAACTCAGTCTATTCTCCAGCTTGCAAGGATTTTCAGTACACCATTACTCAAAATCACAACCACTCTCTTCCCCACTGGAAAGGTTAAACAATTCAGCAAAGCTGCTTTTTACATTTTCTCTTTTAAAGCAGATTTCACATGGATTGGCTCCCTTTCAATCAAGCCAATAAAGAAGGACAGCCTTAAAATGTCTTCATAGACTTCTCCAAGTCAGCAAGATGAGGTTTGGTTTTGAACAGTTGCAAAACAGTTGGTGTAATTAGCAGAATATTTTCCTGGAAATTCATATAACAAATACATTCCAATTAAAGGCAAGGCTGAATTTCCAGAGATTAAAGTCAAATTTACATGAGCACATTTTCATAGCAGTTGTGTATAAAAAAATGGACAGACATTCCCCATTCACTGTGTGAAGGAACTCCACTAATTTTGGTTTGGAGCCTTTTGTTTCAAGCCTGAATCAAGGTTAGGGAAAAAGGATTCCCCTCTGCCTCACCAAAACACACATTTGCTTTCTTACCTTTCTGATAGTTGCCACACATATTGCTGAAAGGTTTAGGGGGTCTATAGCTTCCAATTTCATTCCTTCTTTAAACCACTCTCCAGCTGCATCAACCTCTTTTACCTAAAGAATCCCAGAACAACAGCAGAAACAAAGAATTGAATGAGCCTGGAACAAAACACAGCCCCACAGTGCCAAATCAACAGACTGAAATATCTGTTCTACCAGCTCTGCTTGTATCAGGGAGGTCAGATTGGAAAATAAAAGCAGAAATACTTGTGCTGGGCCAGGATGTAAATAGAGTTTCAGGTCTGGTTTACACACAACAGGACTAAAGGTCCTGAAGCCTGTAAAGATCGTTCTAGCTACTGAACTCACCTTCATAAATAAGTGTGGGGGTGCATCAAAATGTCCATCCTGTTTCTTTGTAATATCTACAAGGAAGAATAATAATAATAATACTATAATATTGTTCAAAAGTTTTGTTCAGAGCAAACAATATGCTTGCAAGTAGATAGAAATTCTGTATCTACTAGGATATTTATCCACACTGTATTGTACAAAAAAAGAGGAGTTAGATGTGAAGAAACCAGGAATTTGTGAAGCAGGGCTGTGATTCCAGGTATCAGCAGGAAAAATTAAGTTTACCATGCTTGAATTGTGCAGTTCAAGGTTTTTCTGCCTACAGTTTCCTGGCCTCTGTTAATCATTGAATCTTCTAAACATTACGAATCAGCCTAAAGACTATTGTAGCTTTTCACTGCTGTATAATATGTCAATTATCATTTTAACTGAAATTCCTGAGTGCAAGAAAATTAAAATCCTGGGCCACATGATATCATATTTTTAAATATCATTATTCAAGGCAGTTTAATTGTATAAACTGCTCAAGCCAGACTCATCCCAACCAACACCACCCACAAAACACCTCTAACCCAAACCAAAAACTCACCAGATCTTTTGAACCTGTGTCCTATACTTCGAGACCAGCCAATATGATGAATGAGTGGGCTGTACATATGGCACCAGAAGTCATCAGTTTTGTCCTCACTCTCCTCATACACCAGCCTGAGGCGGCCCCCGATGACGCTTTCCACCACCGCCACCCTGGTGCGGCACAGGTGAGTCTTGTCCACCACTTCCACCCTCATGGAAGTTTTGAATGGGTACTGCATACTCTCAGACACCTTGAAGCAACACAAACACATGCTGTAAGAATATCCTCAGACCCACATTCTGCAAGAATATCCTCTGGTTTTCCATATCCTGTCTATTAAAGCATAGTGTTGATGCACTCCTCATTTAATTGAAGGACTTGTTAATAAACCTGGAGAAGTGACACAAATTTTCTCTCTATTTTGTTGTAACAAATTATTTCAGAAAACTAAGAATAGATCCTACAATGCTTTAATTGTTTCAAGGTCATCCCTTAAGATGAGATACAATTCTCACTTAAGTTCAAGGAATTTTCCATTGACATAATGAAAGTTTGTTCAGTTGTTAACAATGGGTGAAGTTACCTTGAGAAACAACTTTAACAAGAAAAACCTCCTGAATTTTTGTTCTTGCTTTGTCATCCACTCAAAAGACAGCATTTTAAAAGCAGCATTAAAATACTTCATTTTAAGGCATGGAAAACAAACCTTCAACATAATTAAAGCTGGCCGCTTACAAAAGTATTTCTCAAAATACACAAAAGAGAGGAAACAGATGTTAATCTGCTTTGTGAAAATAGACTGTGTTTAAAAATCAGTCACTTGCCATTTTTATTACCAGCTCCCCAAAGGGTTGAGATTGTGCCAATTTAATTTGGCTTTTAACTGAGCCAATTTTAAAATAAAAATTAACAACTGCAGATAAGCTTTTTGGTTGTTTTTTTAAACATTACATGCAGTGTAAAGTAACAAATTAAGTCTCATATTTCTACTAAGAACTGTATGCACCATCATCTCAATATTGTTAAGTAAACTTACAGCACACTATGCAACAGCTGCCACACCTGAAGACATGACTTAGAAAGAAACCTAGTCCAGAGTAGGAAAAAAAATACTAAGATTTCAAAGTATGCTCTTTATTCCTTCTACATCCATGCTGTATTAACATATCCTGTTTCTTGAATATTTCTTGAAATAGTGCATGATAAAAATCATCCTGAATCAGAAAAATTCATTTTTCTTACTTATCACAGGGCATGGGCACTTTTCTTACGTATCATGAGCACTTCTGGGTTTTCTGTGGATTTTTTAAATGGGGTATTTTAAAATTAAATTAGACTAACTAGTTTTTATAGAAAGCTATTCTTTCTAGAGCAAACAGCTTTCCAAATGCATACTCACAAGTGTGGACATAACTGGAGAAAGGATTCCAAGGAAACTATACCTAAGGGAAAAAACTATTGTGTCTCCTTCACTGCAAGAGGAACTAATGTGCCACTGTAAAATATTTCAGTTCTTCACAGTGTGCCCCAGTTTTTTTACAGAACATCACTGCAACTGCATCAGCCTTACCTTCTGAGAAAAGTCAGGAGGAAGTGTTTTGGCACCAGTAAGTCGTTTCACTAGAAAAGCTTTCCAGTTTGTGTATTTGTGCTGGATGGCTGTTGCAAATGAAGGGGAAAAAATAAGCCACTGATTTTTAATTGTGCCCGTTAGAGACAATACTAGAGTGTGGAATATGTAAAGAAGAAATCCCAGATGACTATTAGAAGGCCTAGATGACAGTAATCACAAAAAGTCTCTTCAGAGAATGAATGCTACCCAAGATTAAATTTATGGGCCAGGGTAAAGAATTTTAAAAAGTATAAATAAAATCAGTGCACATTCCCATCACTGATCAGCCAACTGCTGCCACCCTGACCTCAAACGCTCTGAGTTGCATCAGAAGGGCTAATCCAAGAAAAACTTTCAGCATCAGTCAAGCTCTTAATTATCTAATAATTAAAATTATTAATTCATAACTGTTGAAGGAGTTCTTATGTAGAAGAATACTTTGATATCTGGGCCATGAACAACTTTAGTTTAATAAAGACACTCTGAAATCAGTCAGTGAGGCTCCTATTTACATACTTCGAGGAGGAACTAAGGGTTTCCCACTGGTTGCACACCAACCAACTGGGTGGATGTCAGACCCACAAATGTTGCACCAGAAGTCAAGACTTGAATCATTTTCAAAGCCTTCATATCTCAGCAGAGCATTGTAGCCTGAAACAAAGTATTAAAAAAATACAAGAATGAAACAGGATTATGAAATATGTATGAATATTTCTTGATCAATCATAATGTACATTTACACTGGGTTTCTAAATGTAATTTTTAATAGTAAGGTGTTTTTTGTGGCACATTTCTGGATGCTATTAATGCACAGAATGGATTACCTTGATAAATGCATGTATTATCATGTAAGTAAGTTTAAATAAAATTTAAATTCTTGAACTATAATCCTTTAGAAAATATAGATGAGAAAATTACGCACAGTATCTGCTTTTTCATATCTTAGATCTGTGACCTTGAATTTCTAACTTTTTACCAAGACAATGAGGCTTCTTGACAACTCTTATACAGTCTCCTATCTGCTCTGCACTGCTCTTACTGCACTCTGAGGCAATATTAAAAAATCCAAACCAAGGACAGATATTCTCAAGCATCACAGCAGCAAGTGCAGAACAGTGACAGCACTACAATGTGTAACCTGCAGGGTCTGCCAGCCTGACCAGTGTCAGCACTACACTCATCAGCTGATCACTGAAGTTTTGATCCCTTCACACAGTTCTTTTGATTATTTTAATTTCAACTAAAACACATTTACCTGCTAATTTTACAATTCCAGCTATCCAGAAGACTTTGGTAGGTAGGCTGCAGTCAGTGTTTGGAACCTCCACTCGCACTCCTTCTGCAATATCACCCCAGCAAGTCCCCATGGGTGCCTGTCAAGGTTGGGGTTAAAAAGTCATCAGTTCACCATGTGAAAATATTAATTTTTTGTTATCTGTCTACAAGCAACTTAAAAAGACATAACATTCAATATACAGATAACAAACATATGGTTAGAAACCACTGTTTCTATGAGAACCTACTTTGGCTTTGATTTGACAACTATGCACAATACTGTAATTGTATCCAGTTATTCCTGTGTATCTACTGAAAAAACCCCATACCAGTCCAAGTTAGGACAGCAGTTAAGTACAAATTGTACATTCTCAAAGGTCAGTTTTATTCTGTGATGTTTCAATTAGGAAGAAACTACTGCTGTTAGTAAAAATGGTGGAAATTGCTGTGCAATTCTACTTGCAAGAAAATCATGGTACCTGTAGCACAGACATGAAAACCTTTAAATTCTGCAAGTCAGGCATGCTGCTGGAAGAATGCCTAAAAATGACTTCTTTAATCTATTCTGATGATTTATTATGGTGGGGTTTATCACCCACTGGTTCACACTCTCTCAGAGGAACAGGCTTTCACATCACTCCATGGAGCAGGCAAAAAGAACAGAAAGCTCAGAGTGGCACCTTTTTAATGGACACCAGAAGGAAAGGCACAGCAAGATCCCTCACACTGTCCCATGTGAGGAACAGGTTAGGAACAAGAAGGAATATCTGCCTGATGAACTTGTAAGGGTTTGCAGAAGCTGGTGATAGAAGTTATATTTTATTTGCTAAGTCCAGAAGAACATTTTGTTGAACAGAGCATCATGAATGCCAGACAAAGATGGTATTGCAGATACCAGAAATGTACAGTGCTGAAGAACCTAAATTCTTAACAGTAACTCAACCAAAGTTATGTTGGTAACAAGCTAGAAAATGTCTCAGTCTGCATTAAACTTGAGACCACTCAGGAAAGAGATTCAGATTTTGGCTGTTTTATAACAACAGTCACATCAATTCTGAGAAATTCTTATCAGTTCAGAGATTACCCAGCTGTCACTGGGAGAACTGAAGGAGGGATCTTCTGGCTCTGCACCGTCTCATTTACAAAGCTCTTGGCAAACCCAGAGAACTGAACTACTCAGTGGGAATAGCCTGCAACTGCATAGAATTTTTGCTGAGAGCTACAAGTAAAGAAATGTGGATTAATCCTGAATGACTGAAAATGACAATATTAGAATTTTGCTGGCAATCAGCAATTGCCACTAGCAGCACTAGAAGCTGAAATTATCTTAAAAAAGGGAATGCCTTCACTAGTTGAAGTATTTGAGGTTATATTAGTTTTAACTCTTACAGGAAGTGTAAATATGCCAGTTTTCATTCTTGAAGCCTGGTCTCTTCACATTCTGCTATGTCCCATCTACACCAGTCTAGACCACAGAGCTCTCTCCTGCCAACTGGCAGGTAGAGAAAAATCCAACTGAAAAGATGGCTTATTTTCACACACAAAATATGCAGATACAACTTAAGTCCCATCTCATACTCACTTCCCTCTCTAAATTGACGTGTATATTTTTTAATTGAATTGGGAAACTTTTCAAGCGGCACATTTTAGCAAATTTTGTTGCCTGTATAGAGATACAGATGACTCCACACAATCAAAAATAACAGTGCTGAATAATTTCATAATCCAGCTGCACTCAATTGAAGTACATTTTACTGCCTGCTCATCTATTCAGTTGATTCAGAGAGAACAGTATATCCAAACACTTCTGACATCAACCTATAATGGAAATTTCATTTCTAGAGCGTGGATTGGTATAGACGGAAATAGCAGAAAGTTAAATTTGTCCTTGTCTGTGAAAACATTGGTTCTGCTAGTTCTCCTACACCAATCCATATGGCTCAACCCTTTCAAGAAGGAAGCCATCCTGTGCAGCACACTGCTGAAATGTCAGACAATGGTACTGTCCTGAGGGATGGTTTACAGCACACCTGCACCATCTCAGCCTCCTTCACTCATTAGGGATATCCTTGAAGCAGGAAGACCTGGATAAACCAGGGCTGTAACAGCCATCTTCACCTCTCTTCTGTCTCATCTGATTGATCAATCAATGTTTGAAGAGTGCTTTTAAAAACTCAAAATGCACTAGAGAAGTGTTAAGTCTTACTTATCTGCTGGCTGGAAGGTGACTGCAGTCTGGATTGGCATAGTGTGAACTAGCAGAACCATCATTTACAGGTAAGAACAAATTTACCTTTCAGACTCATGACGAAGAGATCCACTTCACATCGCTCCCAAACAAGGAAGAGCTGCTTCCTGGCTTCCTGCTCCGGGACATGACCTGGGAGGGCTCTATCTGTGAGCACCAAGGGCCTTCTCTGCAAGGTAAGGTGCAGTCAGGAAGGGCCTGTTGGACAGGAGCACCTCAAGGCCAACTATTCCCACGTACGCACCTGGACCAAGAGCTCACATTGCTTCTGTGCTTTCTGAAGGTTTTGGATGGCATCAACACTGCCATGATCCCAGACTTTAAATTAAATCAGGATTTTAATGGCAAATCCTGATAGTGATGCTATCAACTCCTGAGTTGTATGGAATGCTGAAACCTCGTGTGTGAGCAGTGGCCCAGCATCAGGTAGTGTCAGAGGAGAAAACGTGCAAAAGGGCTGAGACAAAAACCTTCAAAGCAGAGCACTGCCACCCAGTGTAGCATCCTGGAAATGTTCCCTTAAATCACTGGATATCGTTTAAAAACACAAGAAATCAAGAGAAAGAAAATATTTTGGCTCAGGATAAAATTCAGCAGGAAGAAAGAACTTTAGGAAATGTGCCTCTCACCAGAAACAGAGTGAAAATAAATAATTGCTCTTAATTGTGCTCTTAATTCAGTAAGTAGTACTGAAAAACAACTCAAACCACTGTAATTTGCTTTCAGTTGTAGGAATGGTTTGAACTAATAAAAGCACCTATAGAAAAGAGTAAGTGTTTAGAGGAGAAAAAGTGGAATGCAGGTCAGCAGTGAGCTCACTGTATATGACTAAGCCATAACTCAATATTAAAAACATTAAATTGAGTTTTTGTCCTTGCAGCAGCTACTGCTGTGTGCCTGATTAATGCAATATGACTAAATAAAAAAGAGGCTGCAAGGTGCACAAATAGGAATTCTGGATTATCTTGGGCTTCCTGTAGGACACCAACCAAAGCAGTTCCCCACTTCAGTTTACTGAATGCTGAAGTCATGGGCATGGCCACTCCATTGCTGCTGAATTTCATTGGTGTTACTCAACACTAAAGTCTGGAATAAAGGTAACATGGAAGCACAAGAAGTACATCAAAATACTTTGAAATTTTTATCATAAAGAGAAAGAGAGAGAACTTCCCAAGAATTAGATACTTTAATTCTAAAATGTAACTGTTTTAAATTGAAGAAATAGCTTCCCAGGAAAAAAAAAAACAAAACCAGAAAAACAGATGTGTAAAATGTGCATTGGACCTGAGATACTGAAGTATGCTAGGTTATCAGAAAAAATAATTAAAAAGCAAAATCTCATAGCTCCTAATTCCCTTAAACTTTCTTTAATATTGATCCTAATGTTCCCTGTCAAATACCCATACAGATACACCCAGAGTAACCAGTAAATTCAATATATTTTATTGAATAATGCATTTAAGGGTAGATATGTCATGATTTTACTGTCAATTCAAAACTTTGGTCTTGAGCAGAATAAGCTTTATGCATTCCATCACACACATACAGGTGCATGAAATCCATAATATGGATGGTAAACAAACATCAAATAATACAAACTTTTACAAATCAAAGCAATACAGTACACAGAAAACAGCAATAATCTTCCCAGAAAGGCAAAAAGAATATTGTTTAATTATCAGTGGAGAGTGGGACAAAGAGAAGGATCTAACAAAAAAGCACTGATGTGTTTTTCAGATTCTGACTGGTTTAAATAATGTATTTTTCTAAGAAATAAATACATTAAGGTTTCATGCAAATCATATCCTTATAACACTAACTCATATCCACCAAAGAAGTAGAACTCTCCAAAGAAAACTGCAGGATTCACATTTTACTTGTATGAAAAAGGAAATTGAGGACAGAAAAACAACTTTCAGGCTACTTGGTAGCACTGTTGCCATTATCTGGTGAAAATTTTCGAGGTACAAGGTGACCATGAGTGGGGTCTTGGTTCACTGGGCAGCTGAATGAATGAAGCAGTGAGAAAGGACGACACAACTCCTTTTGATAAAATGTAACGCTGGAGCATGATTTACAAGTGACCTGACAATTGTAGCTGTCTCTAACAGAGGATGCCACCCATCCTGAGACATCTGTGGATACAATAGCACAGCCCATGGTATCAAATGATGCTTTTTGATATGGATTTATGAAATCACTCATTACAGATACATAGCTGTGAAAGCAAAGTGCAAACATGCTGACCCAAGCATGTGGAATTTGATACAAATTCCCCAAGTTCTCCTAAGGCAAGGCTGTGTTCTGGGCAGTAGCTGAGACCTCTGAGCATAAAGGGTACTATTCACAAAGTGCCAACTGCCAGGAGCCCTCAACTCCCACTGCTTTATGAGTTGAGAGGGCTCAGCAGGAATTCCTGAGCCAGAGAGAAAATAATGTCTCTTCTCCCTCACAGACAACTTCCATGAAGCAAAATGTTTGTTTTGATTACAACTTTCAGCACATAATTTCAAGCAAAACAAAAAATTTGTAATACAGAACACTTCAACTTCTCAAATTAAAAAATATGCTGAGAAAACACCTTCTGTCAAAGCTTTTACTTAAGAGACAAAGTACTGACAATATTTTAATTGCCAGTCTAAAGTCTTATTACTGGAATTTTACAAACACAATACAGACAGATGGCGCTAAGTATTTCTCCCAATCCCTAATTTCCTCAGTCATTAAAGAATGTCTTTTTTGTCTGAAACTTTTTCAACTCTAAAACAAAGAAAACTTTTTAAATTTCAGATTTCTAAGCGGTCTTCATTTTTTTCCCCATACTAGACAATCAGCACCACTGACAGGGAGAATCTGACTAAAAATTAAGAACCCCCAAACCTAAGTATGTAATGAAAAGATCAACCCAACACAATGGAACAAGCCTGACAATCTAAAAAGCTTTTTGTAACAGTTTTCAGTACAGCTTGACTTGGTTGGTTTGTTACTCTGCAGTACATGGGATGATTTTGTGACCTGAACATAAGAAAAACAATTCTCAAGTGTGGAAGAGACTTCCTTTTTATTTATGAGAGTGTGTATATGATGAAAGTAACTGATTGTATTCAGAATGGTTTTAAAGGAGAGATAATTATCCAAAAAGTAGTCATACTCACAGTTGTATTTCACAGATCATTAAAAATATTTGGATATGAATGTTTTGGAAAAATTAATTCAAGAACTTTCACGGACTCACTCATACAAACAAACACAGAAGGAAAGCACAAACTGAGAAATACTCACGTGTTTAAAGCAGGTAACAGGAGCTGCTGTAAAGCTATTACTATTGATGTAGTTACCCCAGCTGAAACCTTCCACAGGGACAGCTGCTAAGGGAAAATTATTTCAGTTAGGAAGCTGCTATTGAGGCACAAATCTTTCAGTGTTTTTCTCTCTGTTCCATTTATATGCTGTTACCTGCTTTTGTCTTTGCCTGGTTTTGTAAAGTTGCTTGGTACTGGGCATATGCTGCTAATTTAGCCACTAAAGGCTGTTTTTGTAGAACTTTAGACTTCTTTGTTGGAGGCTTACCCTAAAAAAAAAAAACCCCAAAAAAACAACCCAAGTAAATAACATCTTTCTAAACTCCCATCAGGAAAATTCCACAGGTCTGAAGCTATCTTTGGCAGATTTAAACTAAAATTAGAAGTACACAGAGACTAAGTATCACACAACTACATGTATTACAAAATGAATTTTAAAAACAGTAGTAAGGAGTGTCCAAAAGACAATTTTTGTACTATCATCCCAACTTGAACAGCATTATAGATTCACTGTTTACCTGAAAAAAGGTATCTCTTAAAAGTAGGTAAAAAATGAAGAACTTTTAATCCAACTTACAGCAATGCAATTTCTTGGCATGTGTTGCAATGAATTTGAGACAAGGTGTAAAGACATTTCTTGACATTTTTCTGTCTTTTCTTGACTATTACAAACATTTATTTGATTAATATTTTAACTCAGAGATATATCTACTTTGCAACTCTATGAAAAACCCTTCAAGTTACCCAAGAAACTGATCTGAAACCATGCAGCCATCTGTACAAACCCCCAATTTCAGCCCCAGGGATGACAGGAAGGATGTAAAGAAAATGGTGTCTGTACCACTACCTGAAGCCTGGCCAGAATGCTGGCCTTCTTGGAGTTGGAGGAGTAGCTCCTGGAGCAGGACACGCTGCAGAAGCGCTTGGTTTTAGAGTAAAAAGCGTCCCGGACACCAACCATGCCACACATCTCACATGTAGCTAATCAGAGGAGAGAAAAAAGAACCCAACATGTTAAGAGTGGAGTTAGAACTGCAGTAAAGATTCATGAAGAGGATAGAATGAAAGTCTTGGAGGTGGTACCATGGAATAGTTTTGGAAGTTTTCCTGTGCAACTTTCTTTGGGGTCAAAAAAATTCAGAACACCACGACTAATACCAGTGAAACACCAAGAACTTCAAATTCACTGGTGAAACAGTGCCTCTTTCTGCTCCCCATTAATTTCACCCCCAGAGCAAGTGAATAAGTCAGCTAAATCAGCTCAAATTGATTTTTGGTTTTACTCTGCTCTCAAGGAAGCATCTGCTTTGAATCTGGGCCTGTCAATCTTGATTTCCTCTAAATATTGAATACTTCCAATCTGAAATAAAATCAGATCCCCTGTTTGGTTCATAAATTAGCATATCCCAAGTACCCCAGCCCACCAATGTTTCTTTCTGGCAAGAATCATGTTTCAGAGGTGGATAGCATCACCCACAGTGTATTCCATGATGAGCAAGACTCAGAGACCAACTAATGTCAGTGAGACAATACCCAAATTCTGCCCAGAGAGAGCTCTACACTAATCATTAGGATTTCATATAGAATGTTTTTCCCTGATAATAAAAGAAATCTTCCCTTCTAAATTTATTTTCCTAGTATCCTCCAGCTCACATCTAGGGAGGAGTGAACAGGTACACACTAACAGGTTTTATACAGTAGCAGTAATGAAGTCTTCCTAGTATAGGAAGAAAAATATTTAAACATATTCTATATTCAACCTAAAGGGCAGACAGAAGGTATGCCCTGGCATAGATAGAACACAGACATTGTCCTGAAAGCTCCAAGAATAAAACCAATGCACACAAGAACACACACATGCATGTGCAGAGAACATATTTGACAAAGGGCAGATGTTCCCATACCATTTCTTCCCCATCAGCAGGATTCAAACCCTCTCTTATTTTCAGAGCCCAAACAACTTCCCCTCCCAAAACCAACCAACCCCAATTTTTTAGCTGCTTTGGTCTCTTTTCAGTTGAAACCAACATTTGGGATGGGACCCTCACAACCCAGCACAGGCTAAAACCCATCAACATCCAACTCCTTGCACTCACACAGCACATACTTACCCATGCCAGATTTGCCATCTGGATAAGTATAAACCTGCCCATTGTTCTTGATAATTGGGAGACTGGATGGCAAAGGAGCAACCTCCTCCTCACTTTCATCTGAGCTGGAGCTGCTGCTGGTGTCCTCACTACAACTATCATAACCGTCAAACATCCCGAACGAGTCTCGGCGTTTCCTTTCCACTCGGGAACTATGTTCTGTCTAAAAATTCAAAATAACCAAACAACAAAAAAAACCAAAGAATAGCACAATGTTCTCAATGCAAAGATTTCAAAGTTAAGCTTAAAAAGTTTCACAGGTCAAAAGTAGGTATTTTAAGGCACTGCTATATCAGGACAGACATGAGCCATGTATTGCCAATTACATGAGCATTGCTATAATCAAACCTGGCCAGTTTTTGGTGTTGGGATATACAGGAAGGAAAAAAAAAATCTATCTCCTGATCCACTGAGAATACACAGGAGTCATCCATACATTTAATGTCCTTGGTATCTTTAGAGTTCATTAAGCCTGATGTGCTGAACACTGACAGCCACACGGATCTTATATGCAAATGAGCACATTCCAGATGGCTGCAGCCAGTTCCACTAAAATTCATTCATTTGAGAAAGCTGGGCAGAGAAAAGACAGTTCAATCAAGAGGGCACTTATACCACAGGAACAGGAATGAGAGGCTCTCTGCTCTCATTGGCTTGTGGGGTTATCCATAAATCACTCAGCTCCCCTATGAATCCGTGACTCCTGTGTGAAGCAGGAACACCTCTCAGCTCACAGGGCTGTTCTGAGGATTAATACATTAACCATTATGAAGAGCTCAGTTACTATGGCAATAGGGTCTGTACAAATGCTGAAAGAGAGAAAGGTGACTAATTTGCCACTGTCATACACAAAAAACATACATAATAGTTTCAAAAAAGTCTAAAGTAGGATAAAACCA
Source organism: Catharus ustulatus (assembly GCF_009819885.2). Taxonomy (NCBI): domain Eukaryota; kingdom Metazoa; phylum Chordata; class Aves; order Passeriformes; family Turdidae; genus Catharus; species Catharus ustulatus. The sequence goes on from NC_046240.1 coordinate 6,459,077, forward strand.
CACAATTTTGAAGGAGACATGACAGTTAAGCAATTTCCAGCAAAGACATTAAAGAAGCAAGAGATGAACTGATGTACTTTTTCTGAGGCACATCCACCACATGCATTTTGATACAGTGACAATCTTCACTTTATTAATATCTTACACAGTTCTATTGAAACAAGGCTACTCCTATGTGAGCTGCCCTCATTAAGCTAAAAAAATTGTTTCATATTATTTCCATAATCTTAAACAGTATCTACTAAGTTTGAGAAGAAATAACAAATAAAAAGAAAACCAAGAAACTCTACAATAAAAGCATAAGTTAGGGGAATGAAGTACAGACAAGCAAACAGAAGAAAAATTAAGAAAGCCTTTGGCTCAACTTCCTTTTCCAAGAGCTAATTTTATTTAAAAGTCAGTGTAGACAGAAAAGCAATGTGATTGGGTTTTTCCTTCCTAAATTGCATTTGAATTCATAGCTTCAAGATTTTGTCACAATTCCCCAAATCCTTTTCCTTGAGCATATGCCTGAACATCTCTATTGCTAGATCTCATTCAAGCCCTTTTCTGCCATGCTATCCCTTTATTACATTATATTACAGTCTCCTTTGCAATCTAAGTAAATCCTATTATGGAAGAATTTCCTAGTAGGTACAAAGGAAAACTGATTTCCATGCTGACCCAACCCTAGCATGCAATTATTAAAAAAAAGCAATTCTCCAAAAACCCAGTAAGCACAAAAGGTTATGCAATAAGGCCAACACTTTTAACACACTTACAGTAGTTCTGAAACAAAACAACAAAAAAAAAAATCAGCGCAATGTTAATTATAAATGTACTCCTCAGCAAAAAAAAAAAAAAATTGTATTCAAATTTAGAATAGGCCATAACCTGACAAATTCCTCAAGGCACTGAAACCAGCAATTAGGGTGCCCAGGGGTTGTTTCCCAGAGGAAACATTGAGCCATGGCAGACAAAGCCCAGAGCTGACCTGTGCTGGCAGCAATGTCACCTGTCCCCTCTGCCATGAACATCCATGACCAGTGTCACCTGTCCTATGTCACCTGTCCCTTCTGCCATGAACATCCATGACCTGTGTCACCTGTCCCCTCTGCCATGAACATCCATGACCAGTGTCACCTGTCCTATGTCACCTGTCCCCCCTGCCATGAACATCCATGACCAGTGACTTGTTTGTGTGTGCACGTGTGTGCAGCTTAAGGCAGAAGCTGAGCACAACGTTGCCATGGATACAGTCCTGCCAACACAGGCAGGAATTTTCAGAGCAGAAGATGAAAACTAGACATCTTTCTCAAGATTTCAGGAGCTCCTTAATATCTCACAGTATTTAAGTTCTCTTGCCCACAGTCTCTGCTAAGATATAAAGTGTGATTCATTATGAAGCATTCCCAGCAGCACCACCAGAGCACTGTGATGCTAAGAGGGTTTTATGGACAGATACTCATGGTGTTTCAGAGCCCAGGGAGGGATCTCCCTCTTCATGCCCTCATCCTCTTTAAATCAGTTGCTCTGATTTCACTAAGAGATTAGGTGTGATTCTATGGCTTCAGCCCTCTTATGGAGGCTGCAGTACAAGTCAGTCTCAGGAAATTCCCTTCCCACTCCAGACTTGAGAAGCTGCACCTATAGGGTGGAAGCTCTGCTCAGTGCTCTGCTGGCAGAGGTCTGAAATGCTGGTGCTGCTCAGGAGGAACTGAAGTGCAGCCCATTCCCATGCCAGCTCTGCTCCCACTGCCAGGGAAGGTGGAAGAACTGGGAGCTGGGGGCAAGGTGAAGGACCAGAAGCTGAAGCACAGGGCAAGGTGACCACCACACCAGGGCACCTGGCTCTTGGTTGCTCTTTTGCATCACTTCTATTTAGAACCTCAGTACTACTGGTAAGCTCTCTTTGCCACAATATCCACAGATAGGAAAGAAAACAATTTCTCTTTGCAAATAAAAGTTGGGTGCTCGATTAGGAAAAACTGTTCTTCAGCGTTATACAATTACAAAAGTAGCAATCATCAAGTTTTTGAGTTTAACTATGCTGTCAAAACAAATCTCATGTATCACCTTTCCATTTACTTAATATTTAGCCAAATTGTTCCAGTTCAAAATTACTGAACACCAAATCTGCAATTTAAATCAGCAGTTTTGCTTACCATTTTAAAATAACACTGTAGCTTTTATAAAACATTTGTATCCCAGCTTTGGCCAGATGACCATATTTGCCAGATAATTTATGCAGGAAATTCCTAATGTTAATTTGTAGTTATTACCTGGATTGCAATTGGGGAAATTACTCAAAATGTTTTATGAGACTTCAAAAAAGCAGGGTTTACAGGAAAAAAAAAACCCAACAAAATATTTTGTATGCAAAAGTAGGTGAAAGTTAGGGAAGATGATACACAAATACCTATGGTGGAATTTTGTTAGAGCAGATCAAAACACTTCTATTTTGATAACAAACACCACAGAGGTTCTTTTTAACCCATGTTGAAACACAGCATTTGTGGACATAAGTGAATAGGAGGAAGTTTCAATAACCCTTCCTGCAGAATTCAGATGAACAAAAAAGGAGCTCTAACATCTGGAAGTGAAAAAAGTTGGAGCATTGCTCTGAATTAAAAGGTCAAAGATACATCCTTACAAAAAGGACAAACAATTATAAACAAGTTAAAGCAGCAGCTTTAGTACAGCAGCAGCCTGCAGTTCCTGCTAGCTGGTTTCACTTTTTTCTTCTGAAAATTAAGTACAAAATTTTCCCCTCTCTGATTTTCTAGGGCCTCAGTCTTTTTCCAGAAGCTCTCAACTAGAATCTCATCAACAGTTCCTGAAGAGCTGGTGGCCTCTCATAGATTATGGTGAGCTTCAGCAGAGGCACCAGGAAATTGGAACCATCTACCTCATGCACACATCCTCTGCCCCTTTGTTGTTCCCACCCCTATCTTTGGAAAAGGCAAAAGGAGAACCCAGGACATGACAGGTCAAAGGGCCTCATCTCATCCCTGCTGAGGTGATGGAACAAGCAATGTTGGAAGTCATTTCTGGGCATGTGAAGGACAAGCACTTCTTGACAAGTCCTTTCAGGCTCCCCAGACGACAGCAACACCTTGTCTGTCTGAACCTCTCCCCACAGCAGCTGCAGGGTCTTGGATACAAAAACAAGTGTGCAAAAAACCCCCACCAACCCTCAAATCAACATCAAACCAATTTCCTACTCTTCAAAGCTGGACTTAGCACCAAAAATCACGCTGAGGAGATTGTCTTTTCCTCAAAACACAACCTGATCAGTGTTCAACTTCTAACAGAACAGGGAACAGCCTCCTGTCTATCCACAGAAAGTGCTTGGAGCAGAAGCCTGGCTTGCTATAAAACAGAACCTGGCAGCTGGTTAATGCCAAAAGAGCAGCAGCTTGAGTATCTACTCCACTAATAGAGCCTATCTGTACATTAAGCAGAAGTAATGCACAAACAAAAGAACAAGACAAACTTTCAGGCATTCTGGCTAAGGTTTATTTTCCTAATAAAGATTACTGGTTCCTCAACAGAGGTTTTCAGTCAGAGCACTGTAAAATGTAGTGTGAGCAGCACTGGCAAATTACCCTGCACGATTTGCTTGGGGGGTTTCTTGCATACTTTTCTTTTTTGAAGGGATGGGTGGAGAAAGGAACTCTTAAGAACTGCTTTCTTATTCTGCCCAACTTCCCATTTTCCTGTTCTTCCCCTCCTCCCTGTGAATACTTGACAACAGAGTATTTTTAAGAAATACTCTTAATTAAGCATTACATAAGGCGAATGGTATGAAACAGAATATAGTTAAGGAAACTGGTTTTCCTGAGAGCAGGAAGGCAACTCTAAACAAATAAGAAAAGAACCAGTTTCTCACTCTTAACATACATTTTTATATACATATACATGCACACACACATTGAATTTGATCAACACATTATAGCATACATTCTTTGAGTGTAGTAACTACTCTTACAACACAAAAAAGTGGGCACAAAGGGTGAGAAATCCATGGTAGAAAAACCATTTCATGTTATTTAGACATCAAACACTCAGGGAATGGCTTTAGTGACTTTATGAAAACTGTTCTCAAGCATTGGCAAAATTTATGCAAAATACTTTTGAAGGTAAAAAGTTGCAAGAAAAACACCCCATTATTATGTAACCAAGCCTCTTTACCCCAGGTAAGTGCAGCTGGCCACAGGAGGATCAATCAAAACGGCTACAGAAAGGTTTCAAACCACTCCAAACGGTTGTTGGTACTTTTGAATTCAATCTAGGGCTTGAATTCAGAAGGGCAGCAATTTGGAGCTTGGAGTACAAGAGCTTTAGCAAGGGTACACCAGCACTTGAACAGAGGCATCACTTCCTATATCCAGCTCCAATCCCCCCAAACAGGACAGAACTATGGACAGATGGGATCTGAGACCAAGGTCAACTATGAGGTCACCACAACCTTCAAGCCAAGGGTCTGCTGTAAAACAGATTTACTTTAATCACATATCCTTAATGGATCCAAGGGCATTTCCAAGTTAGACTTAAATTTGATGCACAGGTTTTGTTTTCAAAAGTTCATTGATGCTTTATGCTACAAGCTCTGGATGTTAAGGAAACACTACAATAGAACTAATTTATTACAACTCTTCTAAATGCAAGTTGGCCAAAAGAATTTACAGTAGAATTGTAGTTTGTCCCTGTGGAACTGAAGCCTAATTGTGCCTCAGAACATGACCAAAAAAGAAAATTCAAACATGGTACCAATTTAAAGAAAACACACTTTCAGCTTTCATTAAAAACAAACAAACAAAAAACCCCAAAGCTAAACATCTTGGGATTCTTGGAAATCAGAACCAACCAAACTTACTTTTTTTATATAAGCAACTCACCTCTATCTGGAAATGTGCCTTCCACTCTTATTATAAGTAAAATCTCTGCTGGAAAATTACAGAAATGTTTTTTCCTGTCTCTTCATTTGCTATGTATGACAGCATTTTGTCTGAAGCCAGTTTCTGCTGTTTGCCAATGGTTTTGTCCATAGCCTCTTCCCCAGGGGGTTTCACACAAGAGGGGAGACTCTTTCATAAAAAAATATATCACATTAGCAGGAAATTTTGGAGGGGGGTGTGATGATTAATATGTGAAATATCTGAGTTTTGATAAAACTAAAAATCTTTTACAAACTCCATTATGTTTCTACAAAGCCCTTACAGGAGTATTTGGAAGAGGCAAATATTTCACTTTAAACACTGTGTTACCATTAACAACAAACAAACAAAAAAAAACAGGAATTCAAATAAAATAACAAATTTAAATGTAAAAAAAACCAACCCAGAACCACCACCAACCCAAAACCAAAGTCTTCAACACCTGAATTCATTCCATGTACTCAGAGCCAGGTTCAGCAAATAATCCCACATGCCCAGAGTGTACCAACTTACCTGAGAAATGAAGGAATGCAGCAGTGGTTTTCAGAAGATATGATAAGCCTTGCAAAATTAAATCAGATTTTAGAAGGTAAGAGAAATGAAAGCCAATGAGAGGGAACTTCTGTGCATGTTACCACTGCTACCAGAGGCACCTTGCTCTTCAGGGAACAATGAAGAGAATTCTTCCAGTCTGCAATCTCTCTGCACGTGCACAAGCCCACATGTTCTCAAGAACAATACCTGAGCTATTCCTGGGAGACAAGATCCCTCTGCAGAGTTTCCTATAGCCTACATTACACACTTTCTCAAAACGATGCCTAGGCTGAAGAAATGAGTAAAGACAAATGACCTGCCAAGTTTTATTGCCTTCTTAAGGAAATACATTGCTTTAGTTCTCATTAAAGGCTCCAGATTAGACTCTCATAGCCTTATTCCATTCCTTTTAAGTCAAAATCAAACTGTTGAATACAATAAATAGGTAAATGCAGGTCCTCAAGCCTGCAAAATAATTTTTCAATTAAAATACAAGAAACTGCCCTGCAGCTTTCAGTTTCGACTAGGTTTAGATGTGAAAAATCACAACAGTTGCCAGCCACATTTTAAAATAAATTGCTTTTTCACACACAGATTTTTTTACCATCATCAGCATATGCTTTGTAGTAGGACATTTAATTTTCAAAGCCACGCGGGGCAGAAATTGCTACACTTTCAAACATTTCCAGCAACAACCTGAAAGTGAAACTGGTTTCACAAGTTTACTACTCCTTATAAAGGGAACAAAGTCACAATATCAGAAGTCATAAAAATTGCACGGGGAGGGGGGAAGCGGCCGCAAAGAATGCAAAACTTTTGAAGCGCTGATATTAAAGAAAACTCTCCAGCACTTAATGCGAGGATGCCGGAAAAGTGAACTTTAAAGGCTGGAAGTACAGGAGGAAGTTACTGAAACCCCGCAGTTCAGCGGAGCAGGGGGAGAAGCGGATCCGAGGGCACCGCGAGAAGCTCAAACTTTCCTCCGGGACAACAGGGAAAGGGGAGAAAGGACAAAACCCGACCCCGCACAGCCGGGCCACAACAAAGGGGTCCGGCCGGGACACGTGGGGGCGGCACGGCCGGACCCTGCCGCGGCTCCCCGGGACCCTCCCCGAGCAGCAGCGCCGGCCCGGCCCCCGGAGCCCCCGCCCCGGGCGGGCACAGCCCCCCGCACCCCGCGGGGCCGCCCCCGCAGCACCCGGGGTGTCCCCGCTCCCTCCCGCACGCTGCGGGGCCGCCTCCCCCCGCGGGCACCGGGGGTCGCTCCGCTCCCACCCGCGGCTCAGCCCACGCCGCTCCCCCCCTCAGGAGCTGGGGCTTCCGCGGGGCCGCGCCTCCCGCGGGCTCCGGTACTCACCAGTTCCTTTGTGTTTTCCATCAGGCCCTCATGGGCAGGAGCTGCTTGCTGCCTCTGCGCGCTCGCCCCAGGGGCTCGGGCGCTGCGGGTGCCCGCGGTCGGGGCCGAGCCCGGCGGGGCGGGGGCGGCCCGGGCAGTTCAGCCGCTCCGAGCGCCGGGGAGCGACCGGGACCGACTGCGGCCGCCGGGACATCAACAACACGGGCGCACGGCTGCGCAGGCGCAGACACGCCCCCGCCGGGCTCGGGCTGCGCGGGGCGGCCCCACTGCCATATCCCCGCACTCTGGGCGAATTCATTCGTTACCGGGGGTGGGCGCTCCGCACCAAGGCGGGGACCGCGGGGAGGGTAAGAGCAGCCGTGCCCGCCAGCGAGTGACGGTGCGTAGGGAATATCCCGGTGAGGGCCCGGTGAGAAGCGGTGAGGGACGCGTGCTGCCTCCCAGTCCGGGATCCCCCCCGCGGGCTCGCAATGGAGCGGCCGAGCCGTGGCTGCGTCACGTGGAACTTGGGATGGGCGGGGGCGTGGGGGCAAAGGGAGGTGAAGAAAGGAGTCACGTGACCGGGGGTCGCCGCCGGGGGGCGGGGGCTGGGTCACATGGGCGGGGCGTGGCGGCAGCGGGAGCCTATCGCGGGCGGGGGCGGGACCCGGCGCGGTGACGTCACCCCGCGCACGTGTTCCGCTTCCGGTGCGCGATGCGGGCTCCGGCGGCGGCCGCGGGGCGGGAGCGGGGAGCGGCAAAAGCGCTCAGGATGAAGGCGCCGAAGAAAGCGTCTAAAGCGACCAAAGCGGCCAAAAGGGCGAGACCCAAGCGGAGGGCGAAGCTGGCCGCGGCGAATGAGGCGGCGGCCACCGAGGCGGCGCGGCGCGCCCGCCACCTGAAGGCGCTGAGCGGCGCGTCGGGCGCCGAGCGGGAGCTGGAGGAGCTGGTGTTCGGCGACAGCGTCCACGTGGAGGAGGACGATCTGCTGCGGCGCCTGGCCGGGCCCCGACGGGTACGGCACGTCCAGCCCCGGGCCCTGCCTGGGGTTCAGTGCCCTGGGGTTCAGTGCCCGCCTCGGCCCCGCTCCCTCGCTGCCCGGGCTCCGGGCTCCCCGGTCACACGGCCCCTGCCGTTGTTTTCAGGTTGCTGCTGCAGAGGGGAAGGACCTCCAGGAAGAGTCCAGCGATTCGGAGGTGGAAAATGAAGCGAAACGTGGCTTACTGCCCAAAAAGCCGGCCTGGGTGGATGAGGATGATGAAGCCGAGGAAAAGTAAGTTCAGGAATTACATTTCACACTTGGGAGTGCTTGTAAGTGGCCTTGCTTTGAATGATCTTTGTGTTCTGTGTGGTTTTTTTCTCTAGTGTTGATATGACCCATAAGTACAGGAAAGATTTCATGAAAAGTGATGCCGAGACAACGCTTACTAAGAAAAAACTGAAGAAAAGACTTGAGGAACAGTGAGTTTCACTTTTGTTCTTGTGGCTGACTGCGTTGAGAGGAGATCATTGATCTCCAAGGTGGTACCAGGAGGATGGTTCCAGACTTTTCAGTGGTGCCAAGAACAGGATGAGGGGCAATAACCATCGACTAAAACACAAAAAGTTCCATCTCAACTTGAGGAGGAATTTCTTTCAGTGGAGGATGACAAAGCTCTGGAACCAGGGAGGTTGTGAGTGTCCCTCTGGAGACATTCCAGACTCACCTGGACATGTTCCCCTGTCACCTGCTCCAGGTGACCCTGCCTTGGTGGGTGGGGTTGGTCTGGATGATCTCCAGAGGGTTGATCTCCCACCCAACAATCTTGTGACCTAAAATACATTTATTTGACATTCATAGTCCCTTTGCTCTTTATCCACTGTGCTCCTTTGGCCTTGTCAAAGCCAGTGCTTCCTGCAGTATTTGCAGTGTTTTTAAATCACAGACAATACTAAGAATAGTAAATAAAATGTGCATTAGCATTGTCTAGACTAACTTGTTTAATATTTGTATCAAAGTGCTCAAACTAATTTGTCCTCTAGGGAATATACAAGAAACAGTGAACTCTTAACATTTTTTAAAAAAAACTATAAACTTGCATTGTGTTCTAAGTGCAAGTAATCCTGCAAAATTCTGACGTTGCTTCTCATAGAAGGAAATTGCTGTCTCATGAAAGTTATGTGGTTTTTTTGTCTTTCTCTTTTCTCCTAAGGTTTCAGCAAGCCATGGGAGGAGTTCCTGCCTGGGCTGATCTAGAAAACAGGAAGAAATCCAAAACAGCTTCAAGTGATAGTAAGTATATCCAATATTATTCTGATAAGTGTTTCTGTGATTCCCTGTTCAGCTTGCTGGAAGATAGTTACTTTTGATACATTCTCAGTTTCAGTAGTGTGATAATATGCTGGATATGTCTGCTTTGTTCCTTCAATGTGCTTTAATTTGTTTCAGTGAGGAATGTTGATTTTGCTGTGGGTGTTTGTGCAATGAGCTGTTTCCATGTGCTTTGGTTTAATGAGGTGACAGTGATGAAGATGATGATCTGCTACGCAGGACTGGCAATTTCATAAGGAGCTCAGAGTCTCTGCCAAGAGGGATTTTGAAGGTAAATACAAACCTTATCTTTTCACTTCAGTTAGAATTAAGTGCACACTTTGACTCTTGTGTATAAAATTAGGAATTCTGTGAATTTGTTTCTGCAGCTAGAAGCTCTGGAGCATAAGCAATTTGAACAGTTCCTATGAAAACATGAAACAATAAACTGAGGTAGATTATTTGATATAAGAATTTTCTGCACTCTAAATAGCATTATGTAGCAGGATTTTAATTTCTGCAGAGGGAGGATGGAATTCTCCCACAACTCTGAAGCTATTGAAATGTTCTTTAAGAAGACAGCTTTAAATGAGTATTTCTCACACTGTCTCCTACAGCTGCCTCAGATGAGTCAGAATGTGGTTTTATACTCAGTTTTAAAGCAGCAGAAAATCTAGTGAGTTCAGCCTGTGTTTGCCTTGGAGCAGCTCCCTGAGCAGGCTGTGTGTGCTCTGCTCACCTCACAAAACTTCATGACACGGCTGGAGGTCTTGCAGCATAAAGAGTAACTGTCTTTTTATTCAGCATAAGTGATTGTTGGGGTTTTTTAAACTCTCTGATCTGTTGTAGATGAGCACCTGCCTTCCTGCAAACCAGGAACGTTTTGCCAATGGAAAACTGGTGACAGTGCAGTTCCATCCTTCAGCTCAAGTGGTGATGACAGCTGGGCATGATCGCTCTGTGTCCCTGTTCCAGGTGAAGAGCTTCAGTTTGTACTCTGCTAATGCTCACTAACACAGCCTGTTTTTTGAGTGTTCATTTAATGGCCTGGAGTGGTAGACTTTGTTTTCTCTCTTCCTCTGCACACTGGGTGTAATGGCAGTGATTGCAATGGAAATTCCTTGGTTAAAACGTCTTGGAAGGAATTTCTACCTGTGGCTTCACACTAAGCACATGTAGAGTACTGGCAAAGTTTCTGTCTCAGAGATTTTAGCTGAAGATTTGTGTTCAAAAACTTCTGGTTTGAAGATTTGCAATGACGAGTACTAACGAGGTTTTATGTTTCTAAGTTGTTTGGAGATCCTGTAGTGAGGGGAGCAGTCCAGTTTGCTTTGAGACTGTAAAATTGCTGTGAAATCATGTTGGGGATGGAGAGGCTGTGCTGCAGGAAGAAGATGCTCATCCCGAGATACTCAAGATCCTAATTTTACTTAGGAGCTTCTAGCATAGCTCAGTATCACTGGAATGGTCAGACACAAGTGGAATGTGATATCCTCACAGAGCTGCAAGAAAACCCAAATCAAAGCAGATGTTTCCATTTAAAAAAAGCACAATATAAGTGATTATTTGAACAAAACATGGGCAAGATGAGGAAGGGAAAGAGGTGTGAGGCCTATCAGAAGGGCAGAGTGCCTGTTACATGAGGTGAGAAACTAAGAATTAGGTAATTTGTAGGAAAGAGGAAGAGTTTAAGGCTTCGAAGTAGTGTACCTCTTACTGCTTAAGTCTCAGCTGAGAAGTTGATATGATTTTTCTCTGTAAAAGTATTTAATACATTCCTCAATATGATAACCTGGTTTGTTGCTTTCTTTTTTGAAGGTGGACGGTATAAGGAACCCAAAAATACAGAGCATCTATTTAGAGAGTTTTCCAATTTACAAGGCTCGTTTCAGTGTGGATGGAGAACAAGTTATAGCCACTGGTACTCACCACAGCATGTTCTTTGTGTATGACATGATAGCTGGGACTATCATCCCTATCCCAAAAGTACGAGGTATGTGTTGCAGCTCTGAGTGTCTGGCAGTTGAAGCTGTTCCAAATAGAAATGGGATATGAATTTGCTTTAAAAGAAAGTGCAGTGGGTTGTTGGAGGCTGTATTTTTAACTTGTCTTCAAGGATATAAATTACCTTTAGTGTTAATTTGTCTGGGATATTAATTATCACACATGAGCAAGGTTGGGTTCAGCTTCTCTGTGATAGCATATTGCAGAAATGAAAAACTGGAGTCAGGTCTCTGTCATATTCATCCTACTTCTAAATGTTGAGGGCAAGGTATAAATTAAACCAATTTCAAATTTCAAATCACTTTTTAAAGGTGTGGAAGAAAAATTTCTCAGAAACTTCGAACTGTCTCCAGATGGATCATTTATGTTGCTAATTGGAACTTCAGGCTACCTTCACCTGCTCTCCATGAAGGTACTTCCTCTGCATGGCTCATGTAGCTTCACTTGGTGTCTTTTCCCTTTTGAATCTGCCTTTATCCCCCCTGCAAGGCAATCTGACTTTCAGCTGAAGCCAAGGTGTGACATGTGTGTGACAGCCCTCAAAATGCACTGCTGAATCAGCCCTCTGCACTTCAGGGAATTAATTTGGACTCTCTGAGACTTTGTTCTGCAGCTCCATGGGGCTGGTGGAGCTCAGGGCAGTTCCAGGGGGTTTTCAGCTGCAAGAAGTCATGTATCAATGCTGTATTTCAGCTGCTTGCACAAGCACTGTGCTGGCAAAAGGAATGGAAACAGCATGGGAACAGGCACCTGGGGGTGGAAGAAATACAGGATTGCTTTTTTGGGAGTCATGCTAGTGCATGCTGCTGTACCCTGTTCATGAATCATGCCAAACACTGATTCATAATGCATAGAGCAATCCTTCAGCTGAATTTTAAAATGCCTTATGCTGGCAGGTGGATTTGTTTTAAACTTTCACAGGGAAAATTACTTTTAAAGGAGAAAGTTCAGTTTTGTGTAACTCAGGCCCTTCAGTGAGGGGCAAACAAGTGTTTGTTGATCCAGTGCAGTTGGACTCAGGAGCTTGTGCTCTGCTCTGCAGGCACTGAAAATGTGGGTGCTGTTCTCTGAATGTCAGGGTAGCTAACTTAAGATTTTTGTGGGACAGGAAACAACTTTTCTGTAGATTATTGGTAGAATCTCTGTCAGCATTGTTCTTCATCCTGCAGACCAAAGAGCTGATCAGCACTATGAAGGTGAATGGAAGGTGCACTGCCTCTGCTTTCACCCCAGACAGCAGTAAAATATACAGCTACTCAAGTGAGTGTTCCAGCAGCTCTAATCATAATTCCAGTTAAATTACATGAGTTCTTACAAGTCACTTATCATTTTAGAAAAAAAAAATTAAAAATTGATGCTAGTATCTCTCCTAAAAATACAACCAAGTGATCAATCCTTAAAGAATGGAATTAACTATTTTAGTGTGCCTTTAATTGTTGGGTTTTTAAAAAATACCCTATATTTGATAGCTGTAAATGAGCTTCTAGTTTTCATCCGATTAAATTTATTTTAGCAAAATGGATCAACAAAGTGATGTGTGTGTTTTCTCTAATATCCTTCATTCTGCAACCAGAGGAAGGTGAAGTTTTCATTTGGGATGTGAGAAGCAGAAAGTGTCTACACAAATTTGAAGATGAAGGTTCTTTAGAAGGAAAGTGCATTGCTGTTTCAAAAAATAACCAGTATGTGGCATGTGGGTAAGTGTCTGAACTTTGACAGCTTCTTCTGCTGTCATTTTGAAGCTCTTCAGTGAACTTATGGGTGGCTGGTGGGAGTGTAGGAATAGGGTTTGGTTCTAATAAGCTTAGAATAGACATGAATAGATGAATATTCCCTATTTTATGATAATAATTTACTTTTTTTTTGTACATATAAAATACCATAGTACACCTAAAGCAAAGGAGTGATACTGGTATTGCTATTGCCATGTATGGGTTCAGTTAATTCTGAAATCACACTGACTAAAATCACAAATTCTGTAACAAGAATGTTGATTCAGGGTCTCATTCCTTTTTTAGTTCTCTTCCCTGTACTCTGAATTTGGCTGCTGCCAGGCAGCATGTTAGCCTTTCAAAAGGGGCCTCAACTCAAAGCTACAGGCTGGAACTGTTACTCCAAATTTATTAAGATGCAGTTTCAGCCAGTGTCTGGATTCTTTTAAATGAGAATAGCAAATAAATACCAGGAGTACAATATGTCTATTCCTAGCTCACTGTAGAAAAGGATTTTAAAGTGAGATAATACTACAGTTATAAAATAAGCCCCACAATAAAAAATTTGAAGTTATTTCAGAATATTTTGATACCTATCTCTCCTTGCTTTGAATTCATCCTGAATTCATCAAGGTTCTCCACAGCTGAATCTCTTAGTATATAAGTGAAAAGAAAATCCAAAACAGCAAAAACCTAAACCCCCTCCACTAGATACTGTTATAACTCCAAAGAAAAATCAAGCTCCAAACAAAATATTACTACAAACTCAAGTAAATAATTGGAAATTATATTTTTGGGTGAGTAGTGGCTATAGAGAACAAGGCATCATGTACTGAACTGTTACTTTTGAGTATAATCTTTGTTCATTTTGTTCTTTAGTTCATCCTCTGGAGTTGTAAATTTATACACTACTGATGGCTGCCTCAAAGAAAAGCATCCTAAGCCAGTTAAAGCCATCATGAACCTTGTCACCTCTGCCACCTGTGTGACCTTTAATCCCACCACAGAGATTTTGGCTGTGGCTTCCCGTGACACTGATGAGGCTGTCAAATTGGTATGTTATGTTCAGCTTCTTTATTGCATGAGTTTTTATATCCTGCTAAAAATACTGCTGGTGACATAATCAAATTGATATGAAGCAGATACAGGTGCTGTAAAAGGTGCTGGACCAACCAGATCAGGACATGGCCAAGCCAAGACACTCAGCATTTACAAGAACATAATTTTATTTTCTTTGGTAAATTTCCTATGAAAATAACATTTTGTAGTTTAGTTTACTTTTTTAAAATGCTCTCTAAAATGTCTGGAAGTGTTTGAGGCCAGGTTGGACAGGGCTTGGAGCAACCTAGCCTAGTGGAAGGTGTCCCAGCCCATGGCAGGGAGTTGGAACTGGATGAAAACTTTAAGGCACCTTCCAACCTAACCAGCCTGTGATTCTATTTCAGTGCTGCCAGCAGCAAATGTGAGTTTTCAGCAGCTGGTCACTGTAACCATCTTAGTACTTTTTTTTTTTTTTGCCAGCCTGATCAGAATTCTGGCCAACAGTGGAATTGTTGAATTAATCTGAGGATTTGTAGGCCTGAGAGTTGCAATAATTGGTTCCATGGTGTGTTCCCTGCTCCTTTTCTCCAATAGAATTCTGTATGTAGAGTCATATAGGGAAGGACTATAACTGAACATTTGAACTTCAATTATGCATCTGTAGTTTAATTTTATTTCTAGTGGTTTTTTTTTCCTAACTTTAAATTCTGACCTATTTCTCAATAGGTGCACCTTCCTTCATATACTGTGTTCTCAAACTTCCCAGTGTTCAGAAGAAAACAGATTTATCTTGCTCAATCTATGGACTTCTCTCCCAGAAGTGGATATTTCTCTGTAGCAAATAACAAAGGCAAAGCTTTGTTATTTAGGTGGGTACTAAGTTAGGTCCATTAATCCCAGATAACATGTTTGTGTTCTGTAACATGGGGCAGATGACTCTAAGGGATAAAGTCATTCCTGATCTGAATTTCACCTGATGAGTTACTGGAGTTTGGAGTTGGCTTTCCCTGCTGGAGAACAACCCTTGCTCTTTGTCTCATTGTGCAACACACTCTGTTTCCACACTTTTTTATTTTCCTCCTCTGCTGGTGTGGTCAGGGGTGAGGAGCAGTGCTAACTCTAAGCAGGAATATTTTATTTTCAACTCACAATTTCATGGTGCTTGATAAATTGCTGAATTTTAAGATAAGATTTTAATGATTTTACCCAGGGAAAATTTGCAGAAATATTCCTAAATATGAATAAATATTGTGATTTGTCCTTTCTTTGGACTTCATATTATAATGGCACATAAGTAATTCTAGCAGATGAATGTTTGCTGTCTTTTACTTCATCAGTGTTTCAGATCAGGTGGGGATACTCAGGGACACTGCAGTAATGTGTTGTCCCCTCAACACATTCCTGAGAAGTTTTAAATATCTCAATTTTTTTTTTCTTCAGGCTGAAACATTATTCATCCTTCTGAAAGAAGATACAGGAGAAAATGAACCAGTAACTGAGGTGAAAATTGAACCAGAACTGTTCACAATGTTGGCTTGAGGAGCCTCAAAATTTTCATTTTGCTGCCTCCACTTCTTTACAGGTGGCAGGAGGGATTTCCTAGCTCTGTGTGATCTGTCCTGCCTGGAGTTGGAGTAGGGTTGGAGTAGGACTGGACTTGTCCCTCTCAGCTTTTCTGGCAATGCAGCAAGTTGATAGTTCAACCAAAACCAGCCAGACTGAGCTGATTATATTTAAATCAAACTCAGCAATGTTGATGAACAGCTGCAGGCTGGCAGGGACTGGGCTTGATCCTGTATTGTGAGCCCACACAAGTCTGTATCATTTCAAATTCCCATTACATGAATTTATTATTCATGTATATAAAATTACTGTAGTTTGAAGCATAGTTTGTGTGCAGATATGATTTTATTGTACACTTAAATGTCTTCTTGGGAAACTGGAAAGACTTGTAGGCCTGACAGTAATACAGTAGATTGACAAAAACTCTGTTAATGAGGGGAGGCTGAACTTGTTCTGACTGCTGCATGTTAAAGCTTGCACAGAATTTTGTGATGGCTTGGTGTTTGGAAAATATTAACAAAATTATCTCTACTGGTCTTTCCCCAGGTGTTGTAACCTGCAGATACAAGATGCTGATAAAATCAAAGTTTGTTTTTTTTTTAATATGGAAGCTACAAAATATTAATAGAATATATATGTTTTTTTAAAAAAAAAAGTTTGTTTGTTTATTTGTTTTAAATAAATACACCTGGTAAGTTTCCAGGCAACTTGTTTCAACTTATTCCAGTGCTTTCATGTAAGGTCACAAGTAAGATTTTATTGCTTGGCATTCAAGCTGGTGTCTTCCAGAAGTGCTTAAATGTCTTAATTATTATAAGCATGTGAAACATTCCAGTGCTGAAACAGAAGTTTTGTGTAAATGCCCTCTGCTCCATGCATTTAGCAGGAGCTTTTCCAGCAGCCTGGATCCCTTGAGGCTGGGTTGCAAACAGCACTTTGCTGCCTGGAGGAGCCCATGCCCCTGGTACCCTCTGCTGTTGGTGTTGCAGCACAGCCCAACTTCCCAGCTGTAGCTGCATGGTGCCCTAAAGCAAGAGGTGAAAAAATCTCACCCAATTTATGCTTTCCTGCCTCCTGCTGGAGGCATTTTTCCTTTCCTGCTGGAAGGGATCCCAGCCCACACTCTATCCCTGCAGGTGAGAAATACTCTCTGGGGGAGTACCCTGGGATTAAATGCAAGGACAGTGTTGCACTGCTGTAATCACACCAAGCAGTAGAATAGAATAGATTTTCCAAACTGGACTCACTCTGTTCCTTAGAAGGATTTGAATATGGGTTGGATTTTGGGAGAGGCTGATATGGTCACCTACAGAAAAACTGAATGCAGAATATGGCCCTGGAGGACCCCAGCAGATCCAGTTCTTGGGGTTCCTCTGGTGCATGGGGCAGAATCCTTTTCCACTCATCCCAGGAATCTACCACGAAGGGAAATTACCCATGAAGGGCCAGTCTCTTGCTGTGAGTGGAATTCCCACCAGGCACACAGACAGGGGCTCCCTGAGGTCACCCATGCCAGGAACAAGTGGTCTTGGAGGGTTTCTGCTAGGGTCACCCAGACATTTTGAGGGAAGATCCATCCAGTGGCTGCATGGAGCATCCAGAGGTGCAGGTCTAGATTTACTTGGTGGGTTTCCTCCTGTCTCTTCTCAGTCTTTCAATGGAGAATTTGGTATATCATCTTTCACTTCAGTTTTAGAAGAAACCTGCTCCATATTCAACAATTACAAATATACAAGCTATTATTTCTGAAAGTCACAACTGTATTTATGGGGAAGGGAGAAAGAGAGAGGAGACTGCTAAGTTTTAGCAATCACTAAAACTGACACAAGAGGGTGCTTCCAGTCCACAAATGTGAACTCAGCCAGGAAACTAAAGCAGCTCCAGAACCCCAGCAAACACTCCATCACACTCCAATACTCTCTCAGCAAATGAATTTTTGTATCAGGGGCATCCCCGTGTTGATATGCTGGCAAGCTCAAATCAACACACCACTCTCACATGAACACTCTCAGAATTCAATAAAAATGCAGAGGAATTAACCCAACTTCACCACAAAAGCAGCTCCAGATGAGGTGGGGCCAGGCTTCAATTGTAAATGGAAATAGGTTTTTTTTCTTTTTTCATTTTTCTGTCCAAGTCAAGATGGTAGCAGCCTGTGCTATGGAACAGTGGAACAAAGATTTTTCTTTATGAGCTTAGCTTGATACAGTGATCTCCATAGTCTGCTCCAAGAATTCCCATATCCTGGCACAGGATTTGCTGCTCCACAGGGACAGAATCTACTCCAGTCTGGGATTTATTTGGGGTGACCTTATCACTCCACAACTCCCTAAAAGTGGCAGTGGTCAGGTGGGGTTGGTCTCTTCTCCCAGGCAGCCACTGTCAGAACAGTCCTGAGCTGTGCCAGGGTAAGTTTAGGTTAAATGTCAAGAAAAAATTCTTCACTGAAGGAGTGATTGGCTGCTGGAATCATCTGCCCAGGGAGGTGGAGGAGTCAACATCCCCAGACATGTTTAAAAAAAGACTGGACATGGAACTGTCAGTTATTGTTCTCTATCAATAAAGTGAATTCCAGTGATGTGAGGGGTAGGTCTGATAATTAGAGGCTGTGACACACAAGAGTAGAAAGGTCACCCAGCAACTGGCAAAAAACTGTTCAAGAGAATTTTCATCTGCAATGACTTCTGCAGGCTGCAAAACTCAAATGATAATTTGGATAAAATTGTTCAATAGCATGCATCCAGCATTGGACCTATTGCTAAAATAATGAATTAATGCTACATTGCTTGTCTGAACTTGGGATGTGCAGTAAACAAGTGTCTCATTACAATTCACACAGAGCTCTGCTGTGTGCTCCACACTCTCCTGCCTCTGTCTGGGAAGAAGCTGAATGAATACCTCTGGAACTTGCACTTAAAATTAGCCATAGTAACTCACTGATTTGTTTGAACATATCCTCCAGCAAACAGATCCTCCATCAAATCATGTCTTCACCTCAGAGCAATTAAACCAGTGGAACAGGACTTCACCTGAATTCGTTTGCTGCTCTAATCCTGTCTTTGCCATATGCTGATTTCCCCCAGAGGGAAGATGTAAGATTTTCCAAATAGAATAATAAATGAGGGGGTGTTTGAGCTCTGAAAGGATGTGAAACCATGAAGCTGGTGTAGCTGATTTGTTATTTCACTTGCATAGAGTAACCCCAACATTTTCCAGCATGTTTTCAGCTGGGAACCTGAGTGTGCTTATGCACATCACCAAGAGCAAATGAAGGTGAAGCACATATGACAAATTAATGAAGAGGTCAGGCTTCTGCTATCCCACTTTCCCAACTGAGGAAGGTTTTATTAACTTTTAAATACAGTGATTAAGGTGTTTCTGCTGGAGGGCCCTGCAGGAAGGGCAGCCCATGCCCAGATCCTCTTGCCCCACATGGGCAGGGCTGTTGACAGACTCTCCTCACCAGGACACACAGCCCTGCTCCTGCCATAAAACACCTTCTTTGTCCTGGTCAGATGCTTTTCTGTGCAAGGAGGACTGGCAAAGGGCTGTGGACAAAGAGAAGGTTAATGCTCCACCAGTGATGCCCCTCAAGGCTGCAGTTCAGTGAGGGGAAGATGCTCAAGGAGAGGGGAAACCTCATTTTTCTCCTACTACTTATAGATACCAAGATTTCCAGACACAGGGTGTCTCTGGGCATCAGTATTTCAGTATATATTCAGTATATAAATGTAAAAATTGCAGACAGCTGGTCCCACAGGCCTGGGGGTGTCCTGGGTGTGTGTCCAGCTCTGTTTCACTAAAAGCAGCATGGCCTGTGGCTGCTCCAGGCTGATGCTTTAAGGAATCCCCAAATCCATGAGTTTTTTCTGCCTTTTTCCCCAATCTATCCTCTGGCAGTCTCAGAGAAGGCTGCAGGAGGTCTCTAGATCAGCAATGCCCTTAATCTAAAAATATGAGGCAGTAATTCCTGTTACCACTCGTACCAGCCTTAAACCTGTGCAAAGTTACCCAGTGCCTTTAATGGGGCTGCTCTCCATTTAGATTATGTTCCTGATGAGCTTGTCATTGCTTCATTACTTCACCTCCTTCATAGTTTTCCTGCACTTTGATACCAAATGATCCTTTGCTCTCAAGGACACAGAGCACATGTTTCTGTGAAGATTGTGACAATCTCACTTACAGACACAATTTGCTTTGTGAGTGGCCATGCCACCTCCAGAGATCAGCCTAGTAAGGAGAACCAGAGGAGAAAATATGCAAAAAATGAGTTTAGTAAATTTTTATTGTAATGAATTTACATATACTGTGATGAAGGGGAAGAGACTGCTACACTCCAGCTAGTAGCATATACTTCATTAACTTTATTAGGCAAAATTACTTAAGACTTCAGTTTATTCCCTGCCCAGAGTAGGAGCACAGCACTTAGAAGCATCATTAATTGCCAGAACATATGCTTGCACACATGTAGTAGAAGTGAGATCACTCTAAAGAACTCAGATGTATATTTTTATTTAAATGTCAATCAGTTTCATGGGAGCAGGGGAGTTGCTGCTGCAAATGTTGAATTTGGTCACTCTGCATGCAGCCAGTTACCCTGGAGCTCCTGTACCCTGCTTTTACCCTGGGCATCCACAATGTGCTTTGAGCTGTGATGTTTGGAATTGCACCTGGGTGCAATTCTTTCTGGCAGTATTTTTGCTGATGTGGTTCCTCTAAAGCTAAAAGAGCAGTGGATGGTTTGTCAGAAGAAAGCTTGTCTTAGCTCTGCAAAGGAGCATTGTGATTTTATGTGCAAATAGCTGCGAAAATTTCAGCTGAAAAAAACAATAATGTCAAGATTTTAATAAAAAGAGCCTTCTGGTGCTCTTACTCAGAAGAACCATATGCAGATAGTTGGTGTGGGTAAGTGTTCTCTGTGCTGCTCTCTGATACCCCAGAGAACAAGATGTTCTTTGAGGTTCAAATCAAATTTTAAATACTTCATGTGTTCTCCTTGTCTAGTACTGTGTAAAAACACACAGCTCTGATATGGGGCATTCCCCCCCTCTTTTCCCCTTCTCTGCTCAGCCAGAGATTCTAGTAAATCTTTATCCAACTGAATGAAAACATAATTTTTTTTGTTTTTAAAGAAGGGAGGGAAGTAGTTATTAGACCTTGTCACAGAATTTTGTTCTTACCTGCAGCCCCTGTGGGGTTGGGCTGTTGATATTCCCGGGTCCAGCAGCCCCACCCAGAGGTTCTGCCTCTGCCATTCCTGATTCTGACAACTGCTACAAAGAACTCATTTGCAGGGCTAAAGCCTTTTCAGCATGATAAATTCTATTTTTGCCCCCCAACATCATTACTTTCCAACCTCACTTTTTCCTTTTTAATATAACTAAGCCAAGTGGGATAAAACAAGGAGGAGGTTTCTACACTCCAGGTAAAATTTATAGCTTTTGAAAAGCTCCATGGCTTAAGATGTTAATTGTAACCTGGGACTGGAACTAGAAATGGTAAATCTTTAATAACCTCATGTGCTGCTGCTGGAAAAGGGGGAAAGATTGAACAGTCTGTCCCCCTAAACAAACCACTGTGATGTCCCTTGGCACCAGCTTTGGTGAAGGCACAAAACTTGGAATTAAAAAAAACCCTAAAAACAGTCCAAGACATGCATTTATAAACAAGGGCTGTCTCCAGATTTCTCGTGTTCAAGCAAAATCTGATTTTTCCACGGTGACACAGGTGGGAGGGCAAGAGTCATGGATCATTCTAGCAAGGGGTGGGTGGGGGACCTCACCTGGGGAAGCTGGGGAAAGAACCCTGGTCAAGAACTGGTTCCATGGCCGGATTTCACCCTCTTCTGCTTTTCCTGGAGCTTATCTTGTTTGTATGCACAGAGACAAAAAGCCTTTTTCAGCTTCTCCCCTGAATTCCTTTCCCCTGTATAATTTTACTGTGTATTTAAGGGGGCATCTGCAAATCCAGCCCTGGACCAGAACTCCTTTGCTGCAGGCAAGCACAAAGCAAAAACATGTTGTCTGCCCCAAAAAGATTTGCAAGGTTGTATTTTTGTAAAAGTAAATCCATTTTCCTTAACTTTGTTTTTCATTCTGAGGTGGTAAATTAATCTATTCTGCTATTTAGCCATGATTAGATGCTAGAGCCATTTGAAGAGTATGAAAGAGGGTTAAAAAACTGTAACAATCTTCTAAAAACTGAAAATAAGCAGGTTTCATGACCCAGCAGAATAATTCAGAGAGAATCAAGAGATACATGGCAGAGATAAGACATCTGATGAACGGCTCCAGTGCTGGAGGGCAGATGATGTCAGCTTCATTTGCAAGTAATTGTTTTTGTACATGGCTAGCATAAAATCTGCACCAACCTGGCATTTCAGCATGCTCCTCAGTACAAACGGACAGCAAGAGCAGAGGTGTTAATATTCAACCAGCAGAACTTCTACTCCACCTAATTAATTTATATAAAAGATCTGGCTGTTGGAGAGAGAGCGCACAAAAACCTGTCAAGATGGAATTTTGCTAAAAGCACTAATCTGCAATTTTTCTGATTTTCAAAGTGTGAGTTTATTGCTGGACACACCAAGATAGGGCAGGTAGTAATTCAAAACTGGCTCAGGAGGTAAGGCAAGGCATGGTGGACTCCAAATATTTTAGTTCTGGGACAATTTCTAGTTCATGGACAGAAAAAAAACCACCTGATGGCTGCTTGTTCTATCTGCAAACTAACTTTATGGACAGGTATGCTCATCATCCAAAAATTGCTTACCAGATTTAGCACTAATTAATGGAAGTGCTGTTGCATATATGTAAATACATAAAAAACTATAAAAAAATAAAAATATATGTTAATATATTAAAAAATCTATATCATATTACATCATATAATCGTATCATATAATAATATTGTTATAATAATATTATACAATATATATTATATATGTATTAAAAATAGATATATTACATTATATATGTAAACATATATAAAATAAGAGCCTTGTTACCTTTGTAAAATCATGGCTCAGGCCTGCTACAGCTAAGAATGGCCAACAACTGGCCTGACAAGCAACCATGAGAATGGGATTTGTAACTGTGAGAACCAGCCTTGTCCCCAGGAAAAAAGAATGTGAAGATCTTTAGAGAAGAAAGCTCCTGGTGAACATGTACTCTAGCAACTACTAACTAATGAACTGGTCAGCAACAAGTTACAAACCAATTAGAATTAAACATGATGCTTTCAGACAACCATATAAATAGGAGCTGTGAAGAATAAAGATGGGCTATTGCTGTGTGAAAAAAAGTGTCCACTGTGACACAGTGCTGACGGTCTTTGGCCAGAGATGTAAATGAGAGGGGAACATCAATGTTAAAATACCCATTTATGCTCGGATTTTGCTCATTTTCTGTATTGTTTTTGGTCCTTTGTTGTACTTCCTCTTGTACTTTGTTATGTTACGTTTGTGCACTGTGAAGATTAAGGAATGTGGCCCTTTGTCTTTTGGAGAAGTGATTTTTGCAGACCATCACTATTTTTCTGAAGCCTTGAGAGCAGCTGATGTCCTGCCAGTGGTTTGGCATGAGGCACTTTGGGGTGAGGCTGCAGGTGGGGATGACTGAAGCTCTGCTGTGCAAAAGCACATCTGAATGATGTGCTGTTGACTTAGTAAATGTTTGAAAGCAAGCTATTTATGTAAAGGTTAAAACTATTTGACTGCCTGAGTGAAGAGGCTGAGAATTCAAATCTCTGTGTCTCTCTTTACATTTTCTCTGGCTGCTAAATGATTTTTATTGTATTTCATTTTATTCAATAACCTCATCACAGACTTGAAATTAATTTATCCCCCGCTTTGCCTCCTCAGACAGAATCTGATGAGGTCTCAATTTTCCAAATAGACTTCACTTACAGCTGCAGAAATCTCTGAAAATTGAGGCTGCTTTCCTTCCCCCACTTGCAGTTGCAGAGGGTAAATGGTATGCAGTGGTATGAGGAGCACAGCCCAAAGCTTTTCAATTTAACATTCTATTTCCAGAGCTGGGAGAAGTCCTTTGTCAATGGAACAAGTGCAGAGCAAAGCAATGGCTTTTCATTTTCTTTGCTAATCTGAGGCTCAGTCCCAAGCAATACTCTTGCTCTGCTTGTGGTGTTTTCACCACTGCAGCATCCACTTCAAACCTGCATGGAACTGGAGCTAATAACACAGAATGGGAAAAAGCACATTACTGATTACTGAGGGGATGTATCCTACTTTATATAACTCTTCTGAAATTATTAAAAATGAAGAAGCAGTGAATTTTAATTGGGCACTTTTGGGCAAAATATGGACTGACTTTGGTTCCTTTAGTGGGCTGTAAATTGTGTATCCATGTGTTTCTTTGCTCTACTTGGGAAAAGTCATATTTTTACAGGAACATAACCCATTTTCCCTTTATTGTAATTGTTTTGGAATAAGAAGTAATCATCCAGGACTGAACAACTTGCTCTACCAAACATTTTGTTCTCAATCCTAGTAAATTGCTTTGAGAATTGAACAAAGCTCTGCTCAATCATGCAAGATATCCATTCCAAAGAACTCCAGGAAAGTAAACCTGCCTTAGCCCATTGAAATAATCTTTTTTGCTTCTCAAAGATAAAACTGTAAGAGCACGATTCCAAATGCACAGCAATCTGCACTCAATGAAGAAATTACTTTAATAAAACAACTTCATGTTCCTCATCTAAATCCCCCAACCTGATAAGTGTTTAACTCCTAATTTATTACTAATAGAGCAATTCTGCTCTGATAGAACCTTCCATCTGTGGGTATTGGTGTTTTGCAGTCAGGAATGGAGGTGTTGAGCTCTTGTGGAGGGACCTGCATGGGAAGGCAGAGAGTGGAGGGGATGTAAAAGAGGAGTCACTCACCTGTGATTTTTATTGATAGTCTGCAAACACTGCCTGTACCCCCTGTGATCCAGACAAAACCCACAGGAACATGCACTCCAGATAACACAGATAGCATCACTACCTTCCCCCCCAACTTTTTTTTTTCTTTCTTTCTTTCTTCGTGTTTTTTTTTCTTTTTTTTCTAGCCTATAAGTACCAAATACGTACTTGTATGGATGGGAAAATCTCATTTGAAATCTTTCCTCTTATATGCAAGCATATTCCCTCTAAGTTTAGAATTTCAATTTTCACCTTTTTTTCTTCCTCCCTACCCATGTCACTTGTTGGCTTTATTTGTTAGTTAAGGCAGAAATTGGGTGTACAGACTGCACACCATCTTCTTGTACTGGTCACAGGGCAGCCACATGTGCTCACCCATCTTCTTAGGGGAGGAAAAAGGTAATAAAAGTTTTTATGGAATAAGAAAAGTGATATTGGTGGTAGTTATTGTTCACAGAAATGCAGCTTTTTTCAGAGTTGTGTGAAGCTTTCTTGTACTTTATCATTTCTATTTGTAGCTATGGGAAGTTGGTAGTGACTGCTTGAAAGAAACCACCTCCCTATTGAGTAAATAATATTTTACAGGTTAGTAAAGAGTTCCTTTCCTATGTCTTTTAAAGATTATAAAATAGGGAATATGACAGGAACAAAACGTTAGGGTTTTGAAACCACTGTGGTGTAACAAGCTAATAATGATAGAGCCTTGGAAAAGGGCAAAGCACCTGGGCATTTTCAGAACCTGTGTAAATACAGGGTGGTGAAACAGATAAATAATATTCATTTTATCACTGTAAGTGTCTTCCAACTCTGGGCAGGGTGCTGCTCTGTCTTCAGGCTCCTGCTCCACGAGGGTTCTGTTGTGAAATAACTTCACGGGCAGAAGCTGTTTGTGCTTTGCTGTTTCTACAAACTCCCATTGAAAATGTTCACAGCAATGTCTTAGTTCTGCATGACACACATGAAGTCAAATCTGGGTTTTAGAGTGTCATAGAAACGACAGGTGAAAATGCATTTAGTAAAATCTAATGAAAGGTTTGTGCTTTTAAATAAATCTTGCAAATAAAACTACTTTAAACCTGAGCACCCTATCAAATGCAAAGGGTTAAAGTTCTAGAAATGTGTTTCCACACACTTGGAAATTGAGCTAATTTTTCTTTTTACACTGTTTGCACATACAGAAGATTTGAATATTGCAAAAACAACAACAACAACAAAATTTTGTGAGCTAGGACTCAGAGCTTACATCACAGTCTGGGAATCCATGTGACCAAACAAGTAAGACTTGAAGATTTTCAGTAATCTGTATATATTAATAATATTAACATGTATAAATTGGAAACTGTAAGTCCATCCATTTCTTTTGGATAATAGAAAAATAGACCAGAAAAATAAACAGGTAAACAATATTGCAGTATTTTCCCTTGTTTCTTGCAGTTAAAATTAATTAATTGTCATCTGTTCAAAAAACTGATTGATGAATCATTGTACATTTATTACTGTTGAAGATTTTTCCTTCATAATCTATACCCATTTTATGTTCATATACAATGCCTTGCTTCCAATTCCTGGCTAAGGCGAGGGAAAAGTGATTATCTGTCAATATCCATGTTATTAATGTTGGGAATTTGTGCAAGAAAATGGAACTTGAGTGGAAAATGAACATGCAGGGTTGCAGAAAAGCTCTGGCATCTTGAGACTGAGATGGGCTGGTGCTGTCCTGGGCACTCTGTGGTAAAACCCTCTCAGAAGAGTAAATAAATGTGGTGTCCAAACAATGATGGTGCAAAGAAAAACTTATTTATCCATGTCACTGATTAGAGACAAATTTGAAAAAGAAAGATATTTGTAATAGCTGATGTGATGAGGTTTGGAAACAACCTTCCTTTTGGAGTTGTGGAAAACAGAAATCTTATCTGGTTTTTAGATAAACCCTGTGGTTTGATAAAAGGGGTAATTATGCTGTGGTTTTCCATCACAGGAGGGGGTACAGTAGGAATACAAAATCTGATCTGGAGCAGTGGAGAAAAAAACTAAAAGAAAATGAATTTGAAATGTGGGGGTTTTTTTAACTTGATGTAAATTCAGCACTATATTTTCTCATTTGAAGTCTGTTCAAAGTTAGAATTGCTCAAAGTTATGCACATAATTGACTCGGGTGTTTTGTGTCTAGAGAGGCACCTATTCGACACTGCTTCTAGATTGTTGTCTCTTTGGATAAAAATCTTCAGGGAAAAGATAGCCCTTTATGCTGAAATATTCTGAAGCTTGTGGTAGAGTGGGACTACATTACATATCTGTAATGCTTTATATCCAGTGTTTCTCAGCTTCCCAAATTGAAGCAGAGAGAAGCTGGGGAGGTTTATTTAAAGTATTTCTGTGAGAGGCAGAAGGAAAAGCAGAAACTGTAAATCCCTATTTCTTATGTTTATATGGAGCAATGTTGCTTGAAAGTGCCACATGTTGCCTACGGAAGCAGCTGGAGGTTCACTCCCAGTTCAGGCTGCAAGCAGCACTCTGGATTCCTGCTGGGGCTGCAGTGAGAGCTCTGGGTCTGTGCTTGCACATCCTCCCTCTCCAGTGCCACTGTCTTGGGTTCCAATATAGGATGTGATAAAAGGGATCTGTTCTATCACCATCTGTTGAGGGTGGGGGCAGTGATCCTGATCTCCGTTGGAGATATTCTGCTAATGGGCCATCCATTGAAACCAGGCAGGGCATTGTTCTTTATCTTTTCACACCCCATCCTTCCTCCAGCCAGTCATTTTCTGCTCATGGCCATTGAGTCCCACTGTGGGACTGATAAAATTACTGCATCCCATTGGGAGTTGCTCCAGCCAGGGGGAAGAGCCCAACATTTCTTACCAAGATAAAACAGAGGTTTTGGGACACTAAGGGAGCCCCTTTCTCCACTGGACTCCAGAGGAAAACCGGATTTCTCCACATCACCACTGGAGCTCCGGAGGGAAACTGCACCTTGTACAGGAGCACTGCTCCAACTGAGCCACATCTGTCACTGCAGGAGGATGCAGCCACCATGGGATGGGACTGCTGCCAACACCCTGCCTGACTGACGGGTGTCAGGTTGTACTCTGACTGTGTCAGGGTTTGGGGTTTGTTCTTTGTAGTACTGTATTTCTATTTTAATTTCCCTAGTAAAGAACTGTTATTCCTAATTCCCATATCTTTGCCTGAGAGCCCCTTGATTTCAAAATTATAATAATTTGGAGGGAAGGGAGTTTACATTCTCCATTTCAAAGAGAAGCTCCTGCCTTTCTCAGCAGACACCTGTCCTCCAAACTAGGACAGCCACCACCCCTGTGCTTGCTCTCAGCTTCATGCCTTGCTCTGACCAGGGCCTTTGCAGGACTGTGGTTTGGGTCTGCTGCTGGACATGCAGAGGACAAGGTCAGATTTGGGAGAAAACAAAGGAAATGATCATTGCCACAGTGCTGGGGTCTGAAGGAGTTAATTGAAGACAAACATAAACAGGGCCAAGATGCTGAATTTTGAAGTGATGTTTTTACCTTGATTTGTTTTTAAATAAGAGATAGGATACAAGACATGGTGGGTGCCACCAGCTGTTGAGAAATGGCTGGTCATTAAACAAAACAATTCTAATTTTGGTAGATTTTATGAGGTTAATAACTATATTTAAACTAGTTATTAGTGTGTGGGCAGCACTGATGGAAATGACTTTTTTCTAGTGAGACACATCCCAGTCCTGCAAAGAGACAATTTAACCCTGTAACCTTCCTCATTTCTGGTCATTAAACAGGAAATCTCCTTCTTCAGATTTGAGAGGTTTTGGGATATAATAACTGACAAGAGCTTGGTACAGTATTTTCTGCATTTATGTCTAGTAAAGATATGTCTAATATTTTGAAGCACCACCCTTGATGACATCTCCCATCAGAACCATGGCTCATGCAGCATCCCCTTAGGATTTCAGGGCATGGACTTATGATGCATTTGAGTTGTTATAATTTTTTTTTAAGCAATGGACAGCTGTCCAGTACAGCAGTTTCTCTCTGAGTACAGGCTACTCCTTCTCCATTTGAAATCCCCTACACAGTTGGTTTTATTCCTTCTAATAATTTCATTTTTTTGTTCCTAATTTACATAATTTTCATGAGCTATTAATATTTTTCTTTAAGTAATGACGCATCAGAAATTCTCAATCATGTCTCTTTATCTTTTAACTTAGCATTACTTAAAGAGGGTTACAGTGATTTAATTGGGGGCTAATGCTTCTGAAATTTGATGGACTTTGTAAGTTCAAAGGATTTCTGGCAGATACAGATTTTTTTAATTATAAGAGTTTTTACTATATGAATGCATTTAATAATGCTATGCATTTAGAGAAAATAAACACAAATTTTGCACACTTTGGTGCCACATGATGGCACTCAGCTTTTTCCTGTTCATCTTAATGAACTTTAGAAAACTATTTATCCACTGAAAGTATTCTGTTGGGAGTTTGGATATTACATGATGCAAAAACAAGAGAAAAAAAAGAAAAAGAGCCCAGACCCAACCATTTCCCTTTCCCCATTATGTGGTTTGTGGGTTTGGTTCTTTAGTTGTTGTTTTGGACTTATTTTCCTCCACAGACCAATGAAAGCTATTAGAACCTTTTAGAGAAATTTTGATGAAGTTTTTTTTGTTGTTGGTTTTGTTTGGTTGGAGTATTTTTGTTTGGTTGGTTTTGTTTTAAATAATGATGATCCTTTTGTGGTTCTTTGGAGTATTTGAGATAATGCTGTGCCACCAGAAGTCATTTCATAATGCGAAATCCATGCAGAGCCCTCTGCACATTGATGAGCATTTAATGGTTCAGGCAGTGCCAGGGATGCTGTGAGGGATGGGTGCCCCAAACCTGCCCTGTTGGTGCAAACAAGAGCTGGGGGCTGAAAACTCAGCCTGATCACACAGGCAGTTAAATATTTTTCTTCTATTTCTTTTTCATTTTGCTTTTATTTCTCATTTCTGAATGTACTGTTTGTTCTTACCCATTTTGCCTGTTGTACCACAGCTTCACAGTTTTTGTGTTCTATATTTTTAACCTTAGCAGAAAATGCATGTAATGTGTTATGTTCACCACATTAGACATTGATTAGCCATGTCTCTGAGAAAACAAGCTCTAGGTGTGCTAATTTTTATTTTAAGAATAGCATTTATTCTATAAAGAGATTTATATTTGAGAGGAAAAATGTTTTGATTAATGCTGGGCTACATAATGGTGCCAGCCCAGTCCTTCGAAACTTAATGCAGTCACACAAGATCTATTTTAACTAGATAATTCAGCATAGACTTTATTGTACACCAGTACTGAGTTTGAGCTAATATGAACTTGTGGCAGTCAAAGAGTTGAGCAAAGTTCCTACCAGGTGATATTATGGATGCTCTAATCAGGAGGAAAAAGCCTTTTAAGTAATTTCATGAAAATGTTTCCACTTTTGGAGTAATCTGGTTTTCAAGCATTGCAGTTTTTGTCATATGTGGATGTGTCGAAGATCTGCAGAAACAAACTGATCATACACTCAAGAAGCCAATTAAAATAAATGTTTTGTTTGATGGGATGTGTTTCTAGTAACAGTGGTAAACATCACTGTCATCACTGGAACTTCATTAGGGTGGTTTTTTGTTGTTTGTTTTTGTTGGGGTTTTTTTTGGTTTTTTTTTTTTTTACCTTGAAGATTTTAAATTATACCGAAGCATTTAAGCTGAGATTAATCTAACCTGACTTCAGGCTAGTCCAGTCCCAAAGAGCTGCCCAGACTCCTGCATTTCACAGAAATGGTGACAGTCACAGAGGGCAGTTCATGTCACCTGCCTGAGGTCCTGGATGTGTGGCCTTTATGAGCCTTGGCTCCCTCTCCTCTCCCTCTCCTCAAATTCAAGGAAAAACCACATCAGTGTATTCAGGATTTCTTTTGCTCCTCCTGCTGCTGATGTTGTTTTGGCTCATATCACATGTCAAAGTGCTGCACATTGTTAATCCCACTTTAGTGCTTATCTTTCTTTGATTGGAGTTTTATTGCTGCATTTTGAATTTCCTCGAGGAAGCCAGTTCATGGTTTGTGTAGCTCCCCCAGTGGGAGACCTTTGTGTTAACTTTTTACAATGCACATTGTTGGAATTATTAATGTGTCCATCACTCTGTGGTACTGCTGGGGCTAGGGGCTGACTGAAGTGTCCCTGTCCATTGCCCCCTTGATGTCTGACTGCGAAACAACTGAGATGTAATTCCAAAATCACCATTCCTTGGGGAAAATGAGTGTGAGGTTTGAGGGTGTGTGCTCCAGTTCCAGCCACCCACAGCCTCCAAGGCTTGATTTTAATTACAGCTTCCAACACAGAGCCCTTGGTTTACTTGAACTTGAGGGAACCTTTCTGAATAGGGCTTTGATGGAAGATATCAGCTTTATTTGCTTTGTGGTTTGTGTGTTTGCTTTCTCTTAGGGGAGGGCAGGACTGAGCAGTGCAGGGGAAGATTTTCTTTGGCTTCTCCTGGTTGTGCTGGCAAGGAGAGGGAGCAGCCTGGTTGTGGCAGCAGCCTCCTCCCTGGGCAGGAGCAGGGACTGCTGATACTGGCTTGGAGCTGCTCATCCTCCCAGGGCACTGGAAGGGTTGTTTTTCTGAAGAACTGGAGCAGCTTGAGGGATAAGGCTCCAATCTGTTGGGAAGAGCCTGCTCAGCAAGGATGTGTGTGTGTGTGTGTGGAGGGTGTTTATGGCCCCCTCTTAAATTTTGGCCAGTGGATCTGAGTGCTGCCTACTGTAAGAAGTTGTTTACTTTAGGTCAGTTGGAATAAAGGTTTAAGGGACTTTAATAAAGCTGTTGTTTTCCAGGGAATTTCTGAAGCACAGCTGTGGCTCCTGGCTGTTGTGCAGCACTGGGGCTGTGTGTGCAGGGAGCTGGGGCTTGCCATGGCTCAGGGCTCCCCTCTGCCCTCTGCTGCTTTTCCCCTGGATTTTTGAGACACAGCTGCAGGCAGATCTGGAGTGGAATTGGGAGTGGCTTTTTTGATTAAATCTGTTACTGGTTGCCTCTCTCAGTACAGCTTTGCTTCACTTTTATCAAATGTACTGCAAACCTTTACTTCTCTTACAATCCAAGCTTCTTTCCCACAGTGAGACAAATCCACACCTAATGTCCTACTGCTTTTTTTTTTTTTCTGCAAGCAAATTGAGTCTGATATCAATGTTAATGGAGTATTTGTGCTGCAGAAGGGAGATGCACTAGTTGGGTGGGTTTGGCTGGGTATTGAAGCTCCAAGAGTCATGAGGAAGATGAATACAGAGCAGCTGAGATTGCAGCCCGAGCTGGATGCTCTCACTGCTTGCAGAGGACATTTAGAAAATGATGGGAAAAACTGTCAGGCTGAAGCTTGGTGTTTGTTCCCTGTGAACTTGGCATTGATTGTTGCTCCCCAGTGGGGCACTGAGAAAAGGAGGAGGGAACCTGAGGTGTCAGTGAGAGCAGGATGGCTCAGGGATGGAGAGGCAGGTCCTGAAGGGAGGAGGAAAGTGGTGTTTGTGTGTGTATATATGTGTGATTCTTTCTATTTCCAATTTGCAACAGGTTTAGCTGTAGATTTTTGCCTCCTCTGTGGAGCAGGTAAAGGACTGTGTCAAGCACTGACACCCTCCTGCTCTGTGCTTGATGGGTTAGGCTGATCTCAAAAAAAGGACTACCTGATGTAGTGGAGTGGAGGTTTTTTTCCTTTTTTAAATAAAGAACTGGTCTCCCCCCCACACCTCCAAATAATTAAACCAATGAGTCTGTTCTTTGTGTGTGAGCCTTGGGTGGAATAATTAAGCAGGTTTTGTTCTGAAAGCACTTACATGCTGATCTGTGCTGGGAGACTGCAAATGCCATTCCCTGGCTGAAAGGGTTTGGTACCATTAGCAGATATTTCTGTTTCTCCAGTCAGTTCTTTTGAAAAGGGGAGGCTGAAAGAGCCTGACTGGAATATCTCAGAATGGGGATTAAATAGTGAAAAATATCTTGTGGTATTATGGTATGGACACAGAAGGGGTAAGATGTGTGGGTGCTCTAATCTATTGCAAGAACTGGCATAGCTGGAAGTTCTGAAGGACATAAGGGGGTAGAACAGAAGTCAGGAGATCCAAAAAGAAAGATAACAGGTATCTGTTATCTGCATTTTCCTCTGTTTATACAATGAGGCCTTAGGATGATTTAAAAAAATCTATTCTTTCTGTATAAGCAGGAATTCTTAAAATAAAAGTCTCTTGTGGGTGGGTAAGGTGGATGCCTTCAGAAAATCCCAGGACACAACAAAGGGATTGTGAACAACCATGACATGGACTCAGCCCTGCAGGGCACCTGAAAGGTTTATTCAAAGAAAGGGTTGTTTTTATACAATTTCTCAAAGCACAGTGTTTCCCTACATAGCAATTCTCACTGTGACCTATCCCACGTTGCCACATCAGAAACACTTGTTCTGAATGTGCTTCCATGGGGTGATCACACCCTGCTCACCTGTCTGGCAGCTTCCAGCAGCTCCTCTCCTGCAGGGTCTGTCCTGGGTCACCTCCTCCCAACAGGGTCTGGTGGAGACAAGGGTCTGGTGGGGACAAGGATCTGGTGGAGACAAGTCTCTCTGTGCCCTCATGTGCTTCTCTGTGCCCCCATACTCTCCTCTGTGCCCCCCTGTGCCCCTTTGTGTCACATGTGCTCCTTTGTACCACCATACTCTTCTTTGTGTCCCCATGATCCCCTCTGTGCCCCTCTGTGCCACTATGTGCCCCTCTGTGCCACCATGTGCCCCTCTGTGCTCCCCTGTGCTCCTTTGAGATCCCATGTACTCCTTTGTGCTGATCTGTGTCCCCCTGTGCCCCTTTGTGCCCCCATACTCTTCTTTGTGTCCCCATAATCCCCTCTGTGCCCCATTTGTGCCCCTTTGCACCCCATGTGCCTCTCTCTGCCTCCCTGTGCCCCTTTGTGCCACCATATGCCCCTCTGTGCTCCCTTGTGCCCCTTTGTGCCCCCATACTCTCCTTTGTGTCCCCCTGTTCCCCTTTGTGTCCCCATGTGCTCCTTTGTGCCCTTTTGTGCTGCCATGTGCTCCTTTGAGCTGATCTGTGCCCCTCTGTGTCCCCATGCTCTCCTTTGTGCCCCCATGATCCCCCCTGTGTCCCTTTGTGCCCCACTGTGCCCCTTTGTGTCCCCTGTGCCCCTTTGCGCCCCTGACTCTCCTTTGTGCCCCTCTGTGCCACCATGTGCCCCTCTGTGCTCCCCTGTGCTCCTTTGTGCCCCCATGTACTCCTTTGTGCCTCCCTGTGCCCCTTTGTGCCACCATACTCTTCTTTGTGTCCCCATGCTCTCCTTTGTGCCCCTCTGTGCCCCTTTGTACCCCCATGTGCCCCTTTGTGCCACCATCTACTCCTTTGAGCTGATCTGTGCCCCCATGCTCTCTTTTGTGCCCCCATGCTCTCCTTTATGTCCCCTTTGTGCCCCTTTGTGCCCCCTGTGCCCTGCAGGCACGTCCCACACCCCACAGCTCAACCCCATCCCATCCCTTCCCATAAAGAATCATCAAATTCAAAACTAGAACGGTGCCCAATTTAAAGGTAAGTCTGTAAGGGAGAAGTTGCTGTTGGGTTTGTGTGGGATTTTTAAAATTTGTTTGTTAAATGTTTCAACTCTTGTTTAGGAAGCCTCAAGGCTCCCTTTCTGTTGAAACCTGTTCAGGAAATTTAAGACTGAATTACATTTGTCCCTTTAATGAGCATTAAAGAGTTTGGGCAATTTCTCTCCCTCCCAGTCCTTGCTGGGAATCTTTCCAAGCTCCTGTCTCTGGGTTTTGTGGTTGTTGGAATTACAGTGGATTCATATTTCATGCTGGAGATGTGCTAAACTACACAATGAGTCTGAGAGCAAGGATCAAAACACTCAGTTGGTGGCATGGATAAAATGATGTTTTGCATGATAAACTTTATAACCACAGCAGAAAAGTCTCATTTGCCTTCAGATTTGTGGTGTCTCACTATATGAAATACCCTAAACTCATGGCAAGAAACTCTGTGGGTGGCAATTTTAATAATTGTTTTTGTGCTTATGCTGTGTAGCAGTGCGTGAATTCTAGCCAATACATTCTGTAATGTATATATTTGAAGAGATGGATTTTTTAAAAAGATTATCATCAAAAATAGTATTTGGTGTTTGTTCAATGAAGAGATGATAAATTCCACTTAAACCAACATATGTGCACTTTCCCAGGTGGGTTGAAATAAGGATAAAAGATGTTATTGCCAGAATTGCTGAATTCTTTTATTGTAGTGACTTGATGTGTGACCTCTGCTGTATTTCATTAGACACCAAATGATGATTTAATGATCTCATTAGTGACAACAACCAGAGGCAGTTTCCATGCTCTTGGGGAAGAAGAGTCAGAGGCTGCTGTGCTGGAGCCATGGAGCACCTGGGAGTGTTCACTTCCATCCTTTCCCACCAATATTTAGGTGCACAGGGCTGGGGTTTGGCTAAGGACACCACAACTTCTCTTTTTGTTCTCTTTTTGTCCCTTATAGCTCAAGGAACAGCCCAAAGGGTGCTCCTTCCAGGATGGGTTTGTTTGGGAGCAGTGACCATGGAGCAGGACAGGTTTCTGTGGCCACCAGATGGCAATCACAGAGCAAACATCCACCCTCTCTGCAAGACAGCTTTTAAATTAGCACTGGGCTCCTTGGGCTGCAGAGATCCCCATGAAATATAAATGGTCCAGCAGGTAGAGAGAGGTGCTGTGCCATGTGTGTGTAAAATTACATGTGCTTGTTTAAATGGCATTTCTTCCCTAAACCCACAAATGCTCGGTGCAGTATTGTAAATACACAGTTCACTGTTCCAGGCAATTGCTGGGATAACTTTTTCTGGTTTATCTTTATCACTTTAGGGCTGTGGCAAGAGGAAGGCAGCAGTATTATATTAATATATGTATGATGATTCCAGCACACTATAGTTACTATAAAACTGTTTAATAGCGGCCTTTTTATTTCAGCTCTTTTACCAGAAGCTGCAGAAATTGTCTGGTTACTTTTATATTTCAGTCCTGAGGGCAAAAAAATAACTGTAAAAATTGGTTTGGAATGTTCCCTGTTAAACTATTTTCACGGGTCAGAGGCATGACATGAAATATTTCTACAGAGAAAATAACAAGTTCTGCAGTACGTCACTGCTACAGGCTCCATTTTCACATTCTGTAAAATAGCTCCTCTCCTTTCTCCCCATTTTTCTTGCTATGTGAGTGGATATGGAAGTGTTATCAGAGTTGGCTGCAGTACTGTGTGCTGATTTTGATGGAACTATTTCAGAAACAACAGTTAGTGTGAGCCTCTTCTGCAGGGATTCGAGCAGAGAGCCCACACAGTGTGATCACTCCATTAAAACACCTCTCTCTCTCCACCTGAATCTGCTTCTCTTCATCTGCACAAGTCAGGCACACACCAGGGGAAGCTGGGCATGGGTTGCAGATATTCTCTGGGGCAGAGCATGGTGGTTTGGGGTGGGATCCTTTAGGGAGAGCTTGGCTGGAAATCTGCCTGCAGCATCAGACTTCAGGTCTGTGTCTCTTGGTGCTGTGCCCATCTTTTGGAAGGCTCTGCTCAGGCCCACAGGGTTGTTGTTCCCCTAGACATGGGGTTCAGTCTTCCCTAAGTGCCTTCTCCAGGGGTGGATGGAGAGTAGCAGTATCTGATGCTCTGTGCTTGCCCTGGGTCACCTGCCAGAGGAAATGATTGCAAAACAAGTTTGGGAAAGCACAAAGGAATACAGGAACAACTGGCTGTGCTTTCCCCTATCCTGGGGGGAAAGATAGGAGAAGATAAGGTTATGAGAAAAAGTAATTTGGGTCCAGATTGATTTCCAGGTGCAGGACTCTGGGCTCCTGATGTAACTCTGAGAGTTTGGTATCACAACCATCTAAAACATGACAAGGGGGAGTTATTGGGTGACTTTTTAAACTTGGGGAATAGCCTGACTCACCTGTGTTCCACTAAACCTCAGGGTGTGTGGTTTGTTGTTGGATGGGGGCAGTGGGACAGTGAGGACATGACAAGATGCTGCAGTTCACTGGGTTAGGAATCCTGCAGACAACTGCACTTTGCTCCAGAAACAAAGCAGGGAGGGAGGGATCTCTGCTCTCAAGCACCATGATTACAAACATCATCATCACCTTTTGAGGCTGGGCCAACCATTAATTCTACAAATAAACAGCATGAGGAGGCAGTCCAGCTTCTTCCTCTGGTATTTCTACTGCCTTGAGCTTGTGCTGTGCTCTGACACCACATGAGGCTTTCTAGATCCTCTCCTCTAACTGTTGTCATGGCATTGTTATTTCTGGGGTGATGCAGTTTGCACAAGTTTAAGCTCATGCCAGACTGAGACCAGAAAGAATGATATTTTCTGCTTATATGTGGAGCCTGGGTGATATTGGTAGGCTAAATATAGGCATGTTTTAATGAATAGCTGGAAAAAAGAATCAATTGATGGTGTTACTGGCTTTGTATTCCCCATGTGGGTCTTCCTCTCTGTAGCCAGGAACTCAGTGCTGCTTTCTTTCCTTGACACAGCATTTGGGTGTTCTGGTCCAGCTGTAAGTGGAGAGTGGCCAGGAAGATCAGGTAGTGGAGGAGGGAGGCAGAGGAGGCTTTGTGGTAAGGCAGGGGTGTAATGAAGAGAATTAGAGGGACAAATCAGAACCCAAGAGGTCAGATGAGGGGGTGGGATGGCAAAGAAGCCCCTCTAGGCCTAGTGGAAAAGTTGAATCTAACAATAAGTTAGTAATGTATAATAAACATTAGCACCCCCAGTGTCAGCTCTTAATATTGATTTTTTTTCCCCAATGAAAAGCCCCTTTGAACTCTGTAAAGCTAAATAGGAACAGAACAGTGCCAAGATCTCCATTTTATTTTATAGATGTCTCAAGTTTAATCCTGGAGAACAGGAGTGAAGGCATAGCACACATGAAGGCCGTGGAATAAATAGCTTTCTCTTGGTTGGAGTATAGCAGGTATGAAAGGATTAGTTTCAAAGAATTAGTCTTTTGCTTCATTTCTTTGATTAAAAGGAATTACAAGAATAAGACATTGCATTAAATCCTCTTGATTCTGTGGGATCCAAATTGTCACCAAGGTAGGGAATCAAAAAGCTCGGATTCAAAGCTGAATGCAGAACACTCTTTATCTTTTGCCATAGCTGCTGCCCAGAGCCCATCTCTATTCTGTTCCTTTCTGACACTGAATGGAATGTGCTTTGTGCTGTCTAATAGGGCTGGCACCATTTCAGCCTGTTATGGCTGTCCTGGCAGTGTCAAGTCTGAGCCACCAAGGCACAGAGACTCATTACAAACTCATTTTGGTCACCTCTGCCTGGCTCTGCTGGCAGCCTGGAGGAGAGGTTAAAAACACCCTGGGACTCTTCTGCAGCTGCTGGGGGCTCACTTTATCTCTGACCCTTCAAGGTACAAAGCCAGGCTGCTCCAGCTGTCACTGGTTTGAACAGAAGCCTTTCCCTTGGCATGCTGCATCATTTATTCCTGTTCCTGATCTGGAAATCCCCCCTTTAATAGAGGTTCCACACAGAGGGGACCTGTTGTAAACAGCAAAACATCAGGATTTTTTTGTTTTCACATGTGATGACATTGATGATTTGAAAGTAATCTGCAACCTCGTAAAGCAAATGCATCATGTTGGGTGTTTTCTGCTTATTAGCTCTGTTGGGCTGGCTTTTAATGGGCTGTGCTGGGAGCATTCTGTATTTAGGGCTGCTTGCAGTTACCACTGTTCTGAGTCTACTTTTCTATTTTTTTTTTTTTTTTGCAAAAGCCACACTTATTTCTGTTATAAATTCCCTGTTTGAAGTTGGTGGGGAGAGAGGCCTGAGGCTCATGCAAGCCTAGACATTACAATAAGAATGGCAATAAATGTAGCCATAAAAGGGATTTTAAATCAGCAGTCACATTTCCCCTCTCCCCCTACCCCACCCTGAAAATTTCTGGAGTGTTTTCTCAGTATTCTGCCAAAACTGCTGTTCAGGTGCAGTTAAGGACTTCACCTATTCTACAGCTTGTTCATTTAAAATAAAAACAGTAAATTTTGTCTGAGAGGTCTGCTGGAACTCATTGCTTCACCACAAGGACTTAATGTTTGCAATGAGAGTTATCCTGAGGACCCTAGAAAAGCTGTTTTAAATAGGAAAATTGGCCCAAATTGGATGCTGCACCTGTTTTCCTGTCTTAGCTCAACTTTCTTCTCTTGCTGTCCATCACATAACCTGTGCTCATGTGGGGCTCTGCTGGGCACAGCTTCCAATATCTT